>NC_064243.1:66121363-66423409 GCF_003254725.2 Canis lupus dingo
CACTGGCAGGTTTATGTAGCAAGGCCTGGAGGTAAGAAAAAAGAAATCGGGATACAGTGTGCGTTTAAGCCAGATCAGAGGGGACTTTCCAGGTGGTTTTTTTCTGGAATATTTAGGAAATTAAAAAAAAAAAAAAATGTGCTCCTGACAGTAGTGAGTATTCATTTCCCTCATATGGAACTTGTGACTTGATCTGGCTCTGATCTGTGCGGCAGGCTTGGTTGGGGCGTCCTGGCATTCCCCAAAGGCTTCAGATGATGGGGTCAACATTCTTCTTGCCCCTCTCTCGAGGATGGAGGGAAGGAAGGGTGCACCGCTCTAGTTCAAGGAAGTGCATGCCTTAGGTTTTCTCTCGTTTGAGGAGAAAGACTTGGAACCATCCTGCAGGAGGCCACGGTGGGATTCAGAAGGGAACTCAGGGGACCTGGCCTCCCAGCCCCAGGGAAATGACTCAGCCCCGATGTTGTAGGGCTTATCTGATGCACCGTGGAAGTTTAGCCAGCTTTTCTAACTGTTCTTGGTAAGAGGGCTAGTCTACAATAAAATACCTTGCTTATACCAGAAATAGGAATACTGTATGGAGAGGAGGAAATATGGACAGAAAATAACTTTTTATTCTATTGTGAAGAGTCTTTCAGCAGAAATGGGTTTTGGACTTTATTGAATTTTGTTTTGGTTTCTAGAGAAATAATTATATATTTTTGGCTTTGACTTACTGATTGAATTGATTATATGAATATGTACTCTAATATTAAACTATTCTAGTATTCCTTGATTAGAGCCACGTAAAATAAGTGTATTACTTTTGGCGTATGACCGAATTAATTTTGTTGGATTTTATTTAGGGGTTTAAGAAAGTATGTTTATAAAGATTCGCTGCTTTAATTTTTAAGTGCAAGTTTGACTTCTTGGATGAAAATGTTATGAAACCCCTGAGTTCTTAAATTTTTAAGTGTCTTTTTATCTTTATTATTACATGAGTTTTATTGCATTATATTTAGAGAATATGGCCTATGCCATTTCTGTTTTTTGTTTTGTTTTTAAAGATTTTATATATGTATTCATGAGAGACACAGAGAGAGAGAGAGAGAGAGAGAGGCAGAGACACAGGCAGAGGGAGAAGCAGGCTCCATGCTGGGAGCCAGATGCGGGACTTGATCCTGGGACTCCAGGATCACGCCCTGGGCCGAAGGCAGGCGTTCAACCGCTGAGCCACTCAGGCATCCCCATTTGTGTTTTTTTGTAATTTGGAACTTCCTTTGTGGCCCAATAATCAAGTTTTGTGAATTTTCCATGGTTATTAAGAAGTAAGTTGTATTGTTTATATGGCACAGATTTGGGGAAATTAATAAATTTTATTAGTTATATTATCAGATTATCTAGGTATCATTTCTGCCTACTTTATCTATCAAGGACTGAAAGGTATGTTTATATTTTCTATTAGCATTGTGTTTTGGGTGGTTTTCCTTTCAGTTAAAATAGTTTTGATATCATATATTTTAATGCAGTATTTTTTAATACATACAGATTACTCCATAACTGATAAACACACACGCTGTTCCTTGTGAATTTTATCAATAAAAAATTACTGCCTTCATCCCATTAAATGCACTTTCCTTGAATTCCTTCCTCCTTGGTTATGTATCATCAGTTATATCATCAGTTCGATTTTAAAAATTATATTCATCTAGTATATTGTTTATGAAAAACCTATCTGTTTGAGGTGCTTATTAAAAAATTGGAAAGATTATGATATAGATTCTTTATGGCTCAAACTTCCTTCTATTCAATAGGGATTAAAGTTTTTTTTATTAGATTTGTAATGCTCGCTCCTACTCTTTAAAAACTGGAACACCAGAAATGAGATTATATATTGATGAACAAATTTGAAACCCATATATAAGAAGTGTCTCTTTATGATGAATTAAGTAGACTAACGGTGACTTCAAACATGTAGATGATTATAGGATGGCCTCTGTTAAAAGATAAAGAATTCTGAGCAATAGTTTTAGTTTACTTTAAAATTCAACAAAATATGGGATCCCTGGGTGGCGCAGCGGTTTGGCGCCTGCCTTTGGCCCGGGGCGTGATCCTGGAGACCCGGGATCGAATCCCACGTCGGGCTCCCGGTGCATGGAGCCTGCTTCTCCCTCTGCCTGTGTCTCTGCCTCTCTCTCTCTCTCTCTCTGTGACTCTCATAAAAAAAAAAAAAAAAAAAAAAAAGAGCAAAAGCTCCAGAGCTGGATTGTTGGGTTCTGATACACACCTGAAAACCACTAGCTTTGTGAACCTGGGAAAATCATTTAAAAAAAAAAAAAAAAAAAAAAAAAAAGATAAAATTCAACAAAATATAAACAAATCTCTGATTATCTCTCCTTAGATTTAAACCATATTAGCCATAGTAACATTAATTGGGTTTTCTTTTTTTTTTTTTTTTATTTATTTATGATAGGCACACAGTGAGAGAGAGAGAGAGGCAGAGACACAGGCAGAGGGAGAATAAGCAGGCTCCATGCACCGGGAGCCTGACGTGGGATTCGATCCCGGGTCTCCAGGATCGCGCCCTGGGCCAAAGGCAGGCGCCAAACCGCTGCGCCACCCAGGGATCCCTTAATTGGGTTTTCTAACAAAGTAAACTGATGACCATGATGCCTTAAGTGGAAAAGAGAAAAGAAAATAAAACCTAAACAAAGAGGGACAAGATTTCCTGGCAACACAAGCCCAGCATTTATGATGCTTTCTTTTATTTAATCATAAATGACTCCTTCAAATTACCATGTAACTGAGAGTGCACTGTTTACAAAATTCATGGTGTTGGTTGGTGCTTATGTTGTACCTCAAAACAGTTAGGATTCTTGTTCTCCAAAGTCATAGCACATATTTGCACTTCTACCAATAGCATATTGGAGCTCCTATTTATCCACGTCCTTGCCAACTCTTTATATCATCAAATTTTAACTTTTGTCTGTCTCATTGGTGTGAAAAGTTTAAGCATCTTTGATGGGTTTACTGCCCTTTCTTTTCCTCTCTGTGACCTGTCTGTTCGTATTCTTTCCCTATTTCCCAATTTTTTTTCTTTTCGTGATTTGTAGGAAAACATTTTATGTTCTGGGTATTAGCCATTGGTCAATTATGTATTGTCAGGGGCTCGACAGAGCTAGAAGAGTGTGCCTAGCTATTGTGCATCAGAGTAGCCAATTAAAACAAGAACCCCAAAATGAGAAAGGTGGGCACTTAATGAGCTACTTTAAAAAGAAAAAGATTTTATTTATTTATTCATGAGAGACACACAGAGAGAGGCAGAGACACAGGCAGAGGGAGAAGCAGGCTCCATGCAGGGAGCCCGATGTGGGACTCGATCCCAGGACCCCAGGGTCACACCCTGAGCCAAAGGCAGACACTCAACCACTGAACCACCTGGGTACCCCATTTGTTTATTTTTTATTTATTTATTTTTTACTTAATGACTTACTGCCATGGTATGAGTGAGAGGCTACAACTGGAGAAAGAAAGCGCTGACTTCTCACCTCCCTTCTATTTTTCCCTGTGGGAAGGTACATCCGTTAAGGGTCAGGAAGGTCGGCCTAGACATGGGCCTTGTCTTCCTGTGGAAGGAGAAGCAAACAAAATGCTCCAACAGCTTTTATGAAACTTGGGTGGGCAGAGGCTTAGGGGGAGGAAAGTACAGGGCAGAGTAGAGACAGGTGTCTTCTGGGCTTACCCCTTCCCCCGACAAGGTGGTCTCTGCCGACGTACCTGAAGAACACCTCCACCCTAGTCCTCAGATCAGAGACCTAGGAACGAAGGCACAGGTTCAGAGAGCCCCACCCAGCGGGGTCTGAGCCCTTGACTGCAGCTCCCTTCGGGGGCCAGGAGGCCACCATGCGCAGGATGCACACCTCTGATATGGGGAAGGCAGTTTTCTCCAGAAGGCCTGTTGGGAAAGCTTTTGTAATTGCCTGTGGTCAGGCCTGAAAAACCACATGTAGGGTTTGAACCAGGAGCTGGACTCCTGTTCTGCTGCAAATGTCTTGTCCCTGTATGTGATTTTTTTAACTACTTCAATAAGTCAGACTACTTTTTTTTATTCTTTTTGGTCCTCAGGTCATAACTCCTATGCATTTCCTTATCGTATTTAAGAGTTTTAATATGATACTGACTTTTGTGTGTGGTATGACATATGGATATAGTTTATTTTTCTGTATTTATAACCAATTATATAGCACCACTTATTAAATCAGCCATATTCTCTCTGTCAGTTAGCAATGCCATTTGCCATATAAGAAGTTTCTGTTTATTTGTGGTTCTGCTTCTGGGCTTATTCTATTCCTTGGTCTTTTGTCTCTTTCTGAGCCCACACAATGTTTTAATTATTATTGCTTTATAATAATATTATATAATATGTATAACGATAATATAGTAGTATTCCTTTGTTGTGGGCAAATCCTTCCATCCTATTCTTTTTCAAACTCGTCTTGGCTGTTCTTGGCTATTAGCTCCTGTATATAAATTTTCAAACCACTTTGTCAAGTTGCAGAAAAATCTTGGACATGATTTGGAAAGGAGATCACATTAAATATTTAGGTTAGACATGATGATAAACATCTTTCCTGAAACACCTGGCAGGCTCAGTCAGTAGGGCATGTGACTCTTGATCTCAGGGTTGTGAATTCAAGGTTCAAGCCCCATGTTGGGAGTAGAGTTCACTTAAAAATAAACATTTTTACTATGTCAGAAAATCTTCTGCATGTGCTTGATTTATTTCTTTAATATCTTCCAATAAAGTGTTCTTATTGTCTCCACTAAGATTATATTATTAGTTTTTTTTAAATTCATTTTATTTCTCTTTGGTATTTTATTTTTTCAGTCAATGTTATGAATGCTATGTTTAAAGTCATCATTTGCAATTGTATTTTTTTTTTAAGATTTTATTTATTTTATTCCTGAGAGACACAGAGATAGAGAGACACAGACACAGGGAGAAGCAGGTTCCCTGCGGGGAGCCCAATGTGGGACTCGATCCCAGGACCCGAAGGTCATGCCCTGAGCTGAAGGCAGACGCTCAACCACTGAGCCACCCGGCGCCCCTGTTTTCCCTTTTTTGAAATATACTTTGGAATTTCCTTTATTGAGGGTTTATTAGAGGAGAATAAATCTGGTTTTGGTTGCTGTTCTTATGTTTTAATTTTGCTCACATTCCTGAATGATAGTTTATCTGTGTATAATGACAGGTTGACATTAATCTATACCAGTACTTTGAAAATGTTCTGGTTTCCTTCGTTGAGATTGAGAAGTCTGCAGTGAATCTTATTATTTCTTTGTAATCTTTTGTTCTGACTGCTCTTAATATCATCTCCTGGGACACCTGAGTGGCTCAGCTGTTGAGTGTCTCCCTTTGGCTCAGGCTGTGACCCGGGGGTCCCGGGATCGAGTCCCACATCAGGCTCCCTGCATGGAGCCTGCTTCTCCCTCTGCCTGGGTCTCTGCCTCTCTCTCTGTGTTTCTCATGAATAAATAAAATCTTTAAAAAAATCAACTCCTTATCTTTGCTTTCCTTTATTTTTACTATTATATGTTGTGGATGAATTTTCCTTTATATATTCTGATTATGAGGATTTGCCCTTTATTAAATATAAACATTTATTAACTATTATCTCTTTAAATATTGCCTCTTCCTTTTTCTTTTTGCTTCTTTCTTATGTAACACCACACACACACACACACACACACACACACACACACGCATATAATATACACATATAGGTACAGGTATATACATATATACATTTTTTAAACATATTTTTTCTCGTTTTATCCTTCATGTGTCTTATTCTCTCTCATATTTGTTCTTTGCATTTGTGTGCAATTTTTTAGAAAATTAATTTACATCTGTCCTGTCCCCCAGTGTTTCTTATGAGCTACATGTCGTCTGTGATTTAAAGCACATTGAAAAAAAAAAAAAAAAAAAAAAAGCACATTGAATGTTTAAATTCAATAATCATGTTTTTTTTTTTTCTACAACTTCAGTTGTTTACTTTTCAAGTCTGGCCAATATGTGGAGGCAACATATCTGGTTAATTGCTGCATTTTTGGTTCTTTCTCCTTCTTCAAGCACTTAAAGGCTTTAATTTTGTGAGTTTCCCAATTCTGAGATATCAGGTCATCTGTGGCCTGATTTTATCTGCTTGACTTTTGGACTCGTGAAAGCTTGGGTGAAATGTAAGCCCTGTAAAGAAAAGGTTTTGCCAGAAGCCCAGAACTCTGCCAGTGAGGACGGCAGCAAATTTATTTCTCAGCTTGGCAATTCCCGTGCCACACAAGTAGCATAAATTAAATCCCTCAGACTGCCTGAATCACACCTGAGTTTACAAACTCTCAAGGGAGAATTTTTCCTCACCTACAGCACAAATTAAGACAGAAGTTCAGACTGTCCAGATTTTTGTCTCATCGAACATTTCACAGAAAGCATCCAAAGCCCACAGCTCTGTACGGGACGGGGAAAGCAGGGCTGGGTTCTAACTCTGTACCTGGAGTGATCCCAAGCCTGATTTGTTTTTTCCGTCCTTGTTCTTAAAATCTGAACCTCTAGATAACTCAGATCGGCAGATCGCCTGAGGACTAGGTCATCTCGCCTTTGTAAAGCACCAAGGGCAGTGATCTGTGGATAGTAAACATTATGTATAAATACACATTAAATAAATAATAGGAAAGGTCACATGAGAAATGGTTAGTGGGACCAAGAATGTTTAAGTTGGACAAGTGGTGACATTTTGTTAGGGTTGAGGATGAGTGTGCAGACCATCTGGTAGCTCTCACTACTCGTTTCAAATGTTTGAATGGTAGAGAAGTTGAGATAGATTTGCTCTGTATGACCTAAAAGAACAGTATTAAGATTGATCCATCAATAAACACAGCACCCATTGTTGTCTGGCGCTGGAAGCTATAAAGAACTGAAATACCATCATTTGATTTGTTTTCTTACTTTTCAAAAATTTCACATTAAATCATCAAGTTTTAAAAAAAACATTTGAAAGTTTTCAAAGCACGATTATTGGCTCCACAATCTCTTGTAATGTGGAAATGGTATGATTTGTGTAACCATTCTTTTGTAGACTTAGTTTTTGCTCTCAAGAGTACCGTAAAAAACATCCATACCATCTTTTTAAAACATCTCTGATAAATTCCCTAGGCTGCTAAAAGTGTCCAAAGGTCATGAATAAATTTTAAAGGCATTTGGCATTTTTTAAAAGATTTTATTTATTTATTCATGAGAGACACACACACACACACAGAGAGAGAGGCAGAGATACAGGCAGAGGGAGAAGCAGACTCCCGATGTGGGACTCAATCCCGTGACCCCAGGATCATGTCCTAGGCCCAAGGCAAGCACTAAATCACTGAGCCACCCAGGGATCCCAGTTTTAAAGACATTTGATATTTGTTTTCCAACTTGTTTTCTGGAAGGGTTGAACCAGTGTATACTCTAGCAGCAGTATTTGATGGTGTTTGTCTCATTTCTGTCATTTCTTTTCTGGGTGTATTTACTATAATTTTAAAACCAGGATCTCAAGTTTACATATATAATAGTACAAGTGTTGCTCATAAATTATACACCATATTTGTCTGATAATGATACGCAGTTGCCAAATTGATGGCTATATAGGTATTATAGTTATAATAACTTGTCATGGCTTGTCATAACTTCCACTGGTTCTGTTGAACAGTCCCCTTGTGTCTTTTGCCTAAAGGAGTCGTCTACTGATGGTTCCATATGGGATGTTTGAGACCTGCATGGTTTTAGATGTCAACCATAACTACCTATTGTAGTGATAGACATAGAATCTAAGAGTAAATCCATTTTAGCGTCCTTCTCCTATGACATTTTCTCTTCCCACAGTAGCATGAAGTCCTTAAGAGCTAACAAATGATGTTTATTAAATATCAGAAACTATCATCTTTAGAATTTAAATGTTTTCCTTTTTTAATTTAATTTTATTTTTAAAGATTTTACTTATTTATTCATGAGAGACACAGAGAGAAAGAGAGGCAGAGACACAGGCAGAGGGAGAAGCAGGCTCCATGCAGGGAGCCCGACGTGGGATTTGATCCCAGGTCTCCAGGATCACACCCTAGGCCAAAGGCAGGCACTAAACCACTGAACCACCCAAGGTTCCCCCTAAATGTTTTTCTTAAACTTTGAAGGTATTGAGGTTGCAATGTAAATTTTACTCAATACAAAATTATATTGTTATGGGTGGTGGGAAGATTGAAGCTACATTTGCTAATGTATTTTAGTAAGTTATTTAAATCAGTAAATCAGTGATCCAGAATATTTATTGCTATTCCACACTGAGCTATATCTTGCAAACTTTCCCTGGGAAAAGAGAGTTGTGATTATATGATCAAATTATTGCATTAGATCAAAAGTGAGTATCTCTACTTGCATGACTGAATCAACTTCATTCATTTAAACCCTAAAGTTGGGGATCCCTGGGTGGCTCAGCGGTTTAGCACCTGCCTCCAGCCCAGGGCGTGATCCTGGAGGCCCAGGGCGTGATCCTGGAGGCCCAGGATCAAGTCCCACGTCCGGCTCCCTGCATGGAGCCTGCTTTTCTGTCTGCCTGTGTCTCTGCCTCTCTCTCTCTCTCTCTGTGTCTCTCATGAATAAATAAAATCTTTAAAATAAAAAAAAAAAAACCCTGAAGTAAACTTACACCAACTCCTTATGTTCACAAGATATCTTCATTTAAAATTCTTTATTTCTTCTTTTTATTTATTTATTCTTTTAGAATGAAAGGCTTCTTCCTCTGTAAATGTGTCAGGAGTCAGTCCATAGACAAGGCTGTTGATTGGGGTGGCAGGCAGCCTTCCTGTTACCCTGAAGAAACGTTGTATAAGCAACCACCAATGCCTTAGACAGGTATCTCAAGGCCTCTTGATCTTGTGGCTCTATCATATTTGGACACACAACCATGTGCAACTGGAACTCGTTTCCTTTACAGTAGAGTTCAGAAATCAATCTGATGAAACGTGGGTGCTTTTTTTTCCTCTACAGCAGCCATCATTTATATTTCAGAAATGCTTCTTGTGAAATCTCTAAAAATTTAACTTTAGAAAATACCATAACTGGAAAGTAAAAAATCCATACTTGTAGGGAAAATGTATCTGTGCCATGTGCCTTTGAATTGATCACCAACTGTTTTTGTCTAAGTGAATGTGGCAACTTATATTTGAAAAGACAGCAAGACACAAATAAAATATAACTGCCAGCTACTTTGAAAATTGAGTGAAATGTTATCCTTTGTGATCTTTCAGAAGCTTGACATTTATGGCCTTCTGTTCATCAGCCCCCAAGACTTTAACGCAAGTTACAGGGATGCAGAACTGGGGCTGTTAATCAGTGTGTAAAGCCACTGCCCATGCTGCCGCCCTCCTGCCTGGTTTATGATGGTTTCTGATTCCTTATTCCATTACACGCTTCTCCGGGCCACCACCCACTTTACTTCCCCCTGTACGATCTCTGCTCAACCAGTTCACCTACAGGGAGAAGTCTCCTATCTTTTCACTATCAATTGAAATGCCACACAGTCTGACTAATCCAAATTGCACACTCAAATTTTACTTAATATGTATATAGAAACCTACCTATCGGGGATCCCTGGGTGGCTCAGTGGTTTAGTGCCTGCCTTTGGCCCAGGGTGTGATCCTGGAGACCCCAGATTGAGTCCCACATCGGGCCCCCTGCATGGAGCCTGCTTCTCCCTCTGCCTCTGTCTCTGCTTCTCTCTCTTTCTCTATGTCTCTCAGGAATAAATAAAAAATCTTAAAAAAAAATAAAATAAAGTAAGCTCTTAAAAAAAAAAAAAGAAACCTACCTATCTTGCCGATATCACATAACTTTACCTTTAGAATTATATTCAGGCTGTTAATTTTGTTGACTTTCTGTCTTTATTGTTTTGAACTTATTTATTAATCGCTTTATTAAATTTCATACCATCTAATATAATAAATCTGGACATAACAGGCCCTTAATAAATACTTGTCGCCTATGTTTTTCCCATTGCATATTCTTTCCTGCTTTGTTGAAGACTAATTAACTGTATAATTGTAGGTTCAATTCTAAGGTTTCTATTCTGTTCTGTTGATCTATGTGTATATCTTTTGTGCCAACACCATAATGTTTTGACTACTACAGCTTTATAATACAACTTGAAGTCCAGAATCGTGATGCCTCCAGCTTTGGTTTTCTTTTTCAGGGTTATTTTGGCTACTCAGGGTCTTTTGTGGTTCCATATAAAATTTAAGATTGTTTGTTCTAGTTCTGTGAAAAATGCTGTTGGTATTTTGATAGGTATTGCATTAAATCTGTAGACTGCTTTAAGTAGCATAGGCCTTTTAACAATATTTATCCTTCCAAATCATGAGCATGGAATGTCTTTCCATTTCTTTGTGCCCTCTTTGTTTTTTTTCATCAGTGTTTTATAGTTTTTAGTGTTATCTGTCTTTTACCTCTTTCATTAAGTTTATTCCTTAGTAGCTTACTGTTTTTTGATGCAATTGTAAGTGGGATTATATTCTTAATTTTTCTCTCTGCTGGTTCATTATTAGTGTATAGAAATGCAACAGATTTTTAGAGGACTCTTGGGTTTTCTTTATAGAGTTTCAGATCATCTGCAAATAGGGAAAGTTTTACTTCTCCCTTGCCAATTTGGATGACTTGGAAAAAAGACGGCCTCTTTAACAGACAGTGTTGGGAAAACTGGACAGCGACATGCAAAAGAATGAAACTGGATGGCTTTCTTACACCACATACAAAAATAAATTCAAAATGTACTAGAGACCTAAATGTGAGATGTGAAACCATAAAAATCCTAGAAAAGAACACAGGCAGCAACTTCTTTGACATCAACCATATCAATTTATTACTGGATATGTTGCCTGAAGCAAGAGAAAGAAAATAAAAAATAAACTATCAGGACTACAACAAAAGAAAAAGCTTCTACACGGAGAAGGAAACAATCAAAACAGACAACCTATGGAATGGGAGCCAATATTTGCAAATTATATATATATATAATCATGGAAATGCAAATTAAAACTACAATGAAATATTGCCTCACACCTGTCAGAATGGCTAAAATCAAAAACACAAGAAAAAGTGTTGGTGAGGATGTGGAAAGTATCCCTCACGCAGTCTTGGGGGAAATGCAAACTGGTGCATCCTCTGTGAAAAGCAGTATGGAAGCTCCTTAAAAAATTAAAAATGTAATTACCATATGATCCAGTATTTCTGCAACTGGGTATTTATCCAAAGAATATGAAAATACTAATCTGAAAATATATATGCACCCCCATGTTTTTAGCAGCATTATCTATAATAGCCAAATTATGGAAGCAACCAAGAGTCCATGGATTGATGAATGGATGAAGAAGGTGTGATATATGTATATATATAATGGAATATTACTCAGCCATAAAAAAGAATGAAAGCGGGCAGCCTGGGTGGCTCAGTGGTTTAGCGCTGCCTTCAGCCCAAGGTGTGATCCTGGAAACCCAGGATCGAGTCCCACGTCAGGTTCCCTGCATGGAGCCTGCTTCTCCCTCTGCCTGTGTCTCTGCCTCTCTCTCTCTCTGTCTCCCATGAATAAATAAATAAAATCTTAAAAAAAGAAAAAAAAAGAAAAATCTTTCCATTTGCAGTGGATGGAGCTAGAGAGCATAATGCTAACTGAAATAAGTCAGTAAGAGAAATACTGTTTCACTCATATTCACTCAAACAATCACATTGTTTGACTCATACATGGAATTTAAGAAGCAAAACAAGTGAACAAAGGAAAAAAGAGACAAACAAAACCCCCAAACTCTTAACTATAGAGAACAAAGTGGTGGTCACCAGATAGGAGATGGGGGGATGGGTGAAACAGGTGAAGGAGATTATGAGTATATTTATTGTGAAGAGCACTGGGTAATGTATAGAATTATTGAATCACTATATTATACACCTAAAACTAGTATACCATTATATGTTAATTATACTGGAGTTAAACACACAGACACATACACAGACCCACAAAAATGTGTCTCTGTTAGACTATTAATCCTTAGAGGGTAAGGTTAATCTTTTTGTGTCCATTCCTATCACAAGATACTTCATAAATGTTAGTTTTGTAAATCAGTGTAGGTATGCATGTGTTGGTAATTTAAACCAAACTTGGTAACGGGCTGAGATACACAATGAACATCCTGCATGAAGGATAATCCGTGGTGTTCTGGAGTTTATTTACGAGACACAATTGATACATAATCAGCCATTTTGTGAGCTAGTTGATATTGATATCTGGAAAATGTCCATGATAGAAAAAATGTACTGGGATCCCTGGGTGGCGCAGCGGTTTGGCGCCTGCCTTTGGCCCAGGGCGCAATCCTGGAGACCCGGGATCGAATCCCACGTCGGGCTCCCGGTGCATGGAGCCTGCTTCTCCCTCTGCCTGTGTCTCTGCCTCTCTCTCTCTGTGACTATCATAAATAAATAAAAATTAAAAAAAAAAAAGAAAAAATGTACAAACTGGAAATCATCAAATATTACAATCAGGGTGTTCTTTTTTGTCTCTTCCCCCACCAACCAAAAACCAGTTGTAAACACTTACCAGGAAGTCACATTCAGAACCTGTCAGGGTGGTGGGTGACACAGGTGGTGAAGAATTGCACCAAGCATAGAACAACAAGCAGGACAGAGGTTATTCACTTTCCAAGGTTGGAGAGGGACCAGACATCCAGACTTCAAGAGAGATGTTGGCCCCGTGAGAACTCTGATTCTAATGCTTTGCAAACTGCATGAGCTACACTAACTGCCTTTCAACAGAAGACTGATTTTCCACTGACCAAGAGGTTCAGATGGAGAAGGTTCTCTCCTCTTTCTTATGTGGAGAAATGGACCAGAAGGAATAATCTGTTGGGTTGGCTGTTTGTAGTTCTTTTCAAGTTACATTGCTTGTTTGTTTTGTTAGTCTACACTTTATTTTCTTCATTTTTCATGTTTAAACTCAGCCTCTGAGTAAAACCATTATCTTATGTTTACAACAGGAGTTCAGGATGAATTTAGCTTTAGAAAATAAAGGAATTGACTTAGGTTTAAGGTTTATTAGAAGAGATTTGTTAAGACAATATAAATGGAGGCCCTGTGATAAATAAAGATAAAATAGTAGTTATAGGGTAGTAATACAAAATGGACTTGGCTAGAATTGCCAAACATAACGTGGTAAGGATGACAAGGTGTCCATCTCATTAAGTGCTCTACTCAACAATATGGGCACAACTACTAAATGTCAGGCCTTGTGCTAAGTACATGGGATTCATTAGTGTTCAAACCAGTAATGTTCCATTTCTTCATGAAGCTCACGGTCTAGTGGGGCATCTGATAATGAAAGAGTTAAAATCTCATGTGTGGTTAGGTGCTCTGAGGGAATAGTGCACGATGACTGGCTCAAGCTTTCACCGAAACACAGAGAATGCTCTCATTCTTCCATGCAACCTCCAAGGAACGTGCTTTTCTTTAACATCCAATTCTCCCAATTATAACATTATTCATAAACTTCTTTTGGTGGGGAGCAGTAGGAACCAATTCTGACCAGCATAAGCAAACCAGGGAATCGGTTGGAAGACAATGAACATATCTTAGAAAATCAAAAGAAAAAATCAGAATATGGGAAAGGAGGGAAGAAGGCAGATCCAGGAATCCAGTAGCAGGAAACCAGATCTTTCCTGCCATTTAGAGCGTTCAGCTGAACTAACTCCCAGGCTCGACTCCCCTCTTCTGCTTGACCAATTGTCTTGTGCCAGTCTCAGCCTATCAACAACCACTGTGGCTGGATTGGCCTAGTATTTCTTGCTATGATTGCAAGATGCCCTTCAACAATAACCATTAGGAAACTTTGGGGAAACAAAAGTTTATTACTTATGAGTCCTGGAAAGCACATGGCATATCAGGGTCCACACAGAGAGGTTTGCAGGAGAGAGAGAGGGAGAGACAGAATGCACAGGCCTAGGATTCTGGTTTTACTCTGATCAAGGGTGGAGGACTAGGGTTTCACTAGCTCACTCTTTAGTGGTGAAAACAGAATTTAAGAGTGGAGAATTTACAGCATGGGAAGAGAAAAAAAAAAAAAGGCTTAGATGGCCAGTTATTGAAATCAACCAAGATCTCTAAAACAAAGGAGTTTCCGTGGGGTTAGGTGGCCTGATTCATTATCTCGTTGTGTAGCTGGTGCTATGTTTATTTGAGATAGCCCTCTTTAAGATGGATGCCTCTCTGAAGTGGATGCTTCAACAAACAAAGCTTAAATCAGGCACTTGCATTACAAATAAACAAACAAACAAACAAAAACAATAACCGTCAAGGTTTACACTACAGTCCATCCTGTGCTTGCCACAGCATGAGAGTTTAAGCTCACAAACTGCCTGAGTAGCTGATACACTTCAAGCCAGGGGTAGGGCTCAGTGGTAACCCAGACATTGCACATCTAAACAGGATCAGAGTAGCAAATCCTG
Source organism: Canis lupus dingo (assembly GCF_003254725.2). Lineage (NCBI taxonomy): Eukaryota > Metazoa > Chordata > Mammalia > Carnivora > Canidae > Canis > Canis lupus. Next base: position 66,135,911 of record NC_064243.1, read on the forward strand.
TAATAATTCTTTAGGCAATAGGCTGAAGTCCAGTCCATTGTCATTGTCCAAATGTAAAGGCCCAGACATAAAAAGGAGTGATTTCTGGGTCCTGGGAATGTTCAAGGATTTGAGTAACATTGGGAAATATTTTAGCACTTTGGGTCAAAGGTGTAAGTAATATAAGTATACCTTATACCAAAATATAAGTTTGAACCTGTTCTGAGTTGGTAGATTACTCAGCCAAGGAGCAACTAAGGGAACCAGCCTCTTAATCCTGAGAATAGGTGTGTTCAGTTAAAGGATCGTTTCTCATTTTAGGAGGTGACAATACAGGTGACTTTCCCAAGTTAGACCTATATGGTGCAAGGGTTTGCATCAGACATTTACCTTGGGGATTCTTGGGTGGCTCAGCGGTTGAGCGCCGCCTTCGGCCCAGGTCATGATCCTGGAGTCCCGGGATCGAGTCCCACATCGGGCTCCCTGCACGGAGCCTGCTTCTCCCTCTGCCTGTGTCTCTGCCTCTCGCTGTGTGTCTCTCATAAATAAATAAATAAAATCTTTAAAAAAAAGACATTTAATAAGAGGCACTAGGTATTTAATAAGAATTTTTATGGAAACAAACAAAAAACAAAGGTTGATGATTGGAGCACATTATAATCCCAGTTTCTACATTCTGAAGGCAGCCTGTTGATAAGACTTCTGGATGTTGGGCTCAAAGCACCTTCAGATGGGGTGACAATGGCAATTAATAGACTTTCTTGGCTTGCAGTTTGAATGGCTCTGGTGATCTTTCTGAGTAGTCCATACAGCAGCAGGTGTGAAGATATGTCCACATATGAGCTGTTCTGGTGATTTCTCTGAAGTTTATATTAAGTTGTTCCACCTTAGCTTGCATGGCTTCAGGAAAAGGGAAGCTCTGGCTCTCAATGATTCTAAGTCAGAAGGTGGGAGATAAGAATGGAAACAGTAGTTCGGAAAGTTATAGCCAGATATTGGAGGAAATGAGAAGAATTCACCACTCAGTTTAGTTTACAAGTAGAAAATAAGACCTCAAAGACAATTAAGAGGACTAGAATCTGATATGCACAGGGCGTACTATAGTTTCCACTGGAACATGATTTTTTTTTTTCTCTCTGTAGTCATCCCTACTTCTATCTATCAAAGAAGCCACACCAAGGACTGGCCATCAGACTCCACCTGCAGTACCTAAAGATTTGGGTGAATTCTTCTCTTTTTGAGGTCTCCAATATATTCTGAGTTTCCTGGGCCTGCCAGAAATGACCTTTCTTACTCATCTGGTAAGGCTGCCAGGAACCCTGTAACTAAGGTCCCAGGCTGATTTTCCCAACAGACTTTACTGGCTCCATGAAGTCAACCTTAGGTCCTTAAAGCTGTCTGGTCATATCTGAATCTATGCACATTTTTCTGCAAAGCCTTGTAAATTTAACCAACGTTTCCGACTGTGTCCTGTTACAAAGAGAACAGATTGTTATTGAACTTCTGCAGATAACTGTACTGTCATTAAAATAAGAACACCTGTTGAGAGTTTTTGAATTCTGGTGGGATCAAGTGGGATCAGTTTAGAGAGGATGCCTTTACAGGGGAGATATATTTCCTGCGTTCAGGAAGACAAAGGAAGGTCTCAGTGGCCTCTTGCATAGGTTGTGTCTCAAGGAGCTTTTATTTAAAATAATTGTTGGGAGGCCTGGGTGGCTCAGTTGAGCATCTGAGCGTCTGCCCTCCACTCAGGTCATGACCCCGGGGTCCCGGGATTGAGTCCCACATCGGGCTCCCTGCATGGAGCCTGCTTCTCCCCCTGCCTGTGTCTCTGCCTCTCTCTGTGTCTCTCATGAATAAATAAATACAATCTTTAAAAAATAAAGTAAAATAATTATTGAAGAGGAAGACTTTCCACTGCTGTTCAAAGTCCTCCTAGCTGGCCTGTGAGTCCAACTGACACGAGACAGATTAACAGGAGAAAATCAGAGGTAGTAGTGCACATATGGGGATTCCACAGACTCTGGAGATTCCAAAGACAGGGGGCAAGATGACCCCCTACGGTGGGGGGTAGGCGTCCAAGGACACAAAAGAGAGCAAGACCACTGGTAAGAAGGCGAAAGATGTTTGGAAAGCCAAGGTTGTCCTACTATGGCAGATGAGCTTCTTGGGTAAAGGGGAGTCTCTGTTAATAGCTTTTTTCTTGGCATAAGCAGGCAGTGGGTGGGGAGATTCACTCTCTGTGAATCTGCTGGTTTTGGATGGCTTTTAACTCAAAATAATTTTCTGGTCCAAGTGGCCTATCTTGGAGCAGCCCGATCTTGGCCACCGCATCCAGCAACTGTGAACTATTACACCAGCACTCTTTTAGATTGGCGAATTTCTGAACCATTTCACAATTTCCAGAAATGTTGCATTTCCTCTAGCTCAGTTTGTCCATGTGGCATAGACATTTTTCCTGAGAGATGCAAATATGTGTATTTCCTCAGTTACAAGTGGTCAACTCAGACGTGTTTGGCAATCACTGTTTCAGTATTTTATCTCATTTAGAGATGATCTAGGTAGTGACTTTGTACAATTTAACTTAACCTAGCAGAACTCTAAGGCTGTAAATGACCAAAGCAATTTGGGAAACAATTTAAAGTAGATGTATCAAAAAAAGAAAATTAAAAAAAAATAAAGTAGTTGTATCATGAAATATAATTGTTGAAAATTTCACTGAAAAACATTTATCACAATTACATTTATTTTCTTGTTCCTAAAACTCTCTCTAGATAATTTATGAAACTTGTATGAGACATTAAAAGAGCAAGCCAGAATTTTATCACAGGGATCACATGAATTTCTTTGCCTAACACACCCAAGTTGAATGAAGGTTGTATGAGATGGGGGACTGCAGGGCCAGCTGAGGTCAAGGCCCCAGCTCGGGGGGCACCCTGACGTGTCCTGGAAGCAGGTGGAGGGACCTTCCTCGGGGGCTCCCCTGCCTGGCTGCTCAGACTGTGCTCAGGGCCCAAGGCCAGCTTAGCCCACCCCCCAGGAGCCTGGGAGTCTACTTTATTTATTTATTTATTTATTTATTTTTATTTTTTATTTATTTTTTTATTTTTTTTATTTTTTTTATTTTATTATTTATTTTATTTTATTTTATTTTATTTTATTTTTATTTTTTTATTTTTTTATTTTTTATTTTTTTACTTTAACACATAAAAATTCCTTTAGGAATTTCCCTTGGTCTATAAACCCCCACGGTACACGTTGGCCATCACCCCCCAGCACATGGCCCACAATACACATCTGGAGGGGCTCATGACTCAGGTTTTACTAGACGGTACTAAGTGGCCTGTTCCCAACCAGAGCCAGCCCCCTCGAGGTCCTAGAAAGCTCACCTACAAAATGCCTTAGAGACTTACCCTATCCCCTAACCCCTCCCAACTCCCAGGGACAAAACCAGCCACACCTCCCAGGCCCGGGGCAGCCGCTCTTCCTGCTTTAATAAAACCCCCCCTTGTGCACCAAAGTCACCTCAAGAACTCCTTCCTGGTGGTCGGCTCCGGACCTCACCTGTATCACCTGAACGTCATCATACTTAACGCTGATAACTCTGAAGACAACACGCTTACTTTAATTACATCAACAAACTTGTACTAGCTTTTATTTACCAAAGATGATCTCAGATCACATGAGCATGAAACACATTTGGGTCAGTTTCTTTTTTTTGGGGGGGGGTCAGTTTCTATTATATTTCTGAGAGTTTGGAAATATTTAATTTGATAAGCACTCATTTCTCTTTAAGCCAATTAAGCCGATTAAATAGAGCTTTTTCCTCAATTAGTTTTGGCAATACCACCCGGAGGGAGAGAAGGGGGAAAAAAAAGGCACGTCCACATAACATACATCAACACACAGGTGGGCACAGGGGCTCTATAGCTTTCACCTCCAAAATTTTAGCCAGAAATCAATATAATGATATAAGCCTCACTGGTTTATAAATAACAGTTGAATTCAAATGTTGTCTCCGGCAAGATGAATAAATTAAGGTTACCTGCTCCAGGGGCTAGAGCTTTTAGGAAGTATCTGTGGAGAAGACTTTTGTGATGGGGGAACAGGGCTAGCAGAGGACAAAGCACAGCTGAGATCCCACAAGCGACCCCCACCCAGGGTGGGAGATGTGTTACATTCCTTGTTACATGTTGGTGCCTGGCTACCGGGAGAAGCAATCTTCACCTTGACAATGGCAAGGCCCCCACATCTCCTTAGCGTATGAAAATCCTCTTGCAATCTCCCTTTTCCCTCCCTCCCCCAACTCCCAGGGATATAACCCGTCACAGGCCCGGGGCAGCCGCTCTTCCTGCCCTCGGGGGCCCATCCCCGGGCTTTATAAAACCCCCATTGTGCACCAAAGAGGTCTCAAGGGTTCTGTCTTGGTCATTGGCTCCGGACCTCACCTGTATTCCAGAACTTCATCATTTTGTATCTGTCCTTGACAAGTCATCTTTTTTTTTTTTTTTTTTTAGATTTGATTTATTTATCTGAGAGAATGAGGATGGGTGGTGAGGCCAGAGGGAGAGGCAGAAGCAGATGAGCAGGGAGCCCGCCTCTGTCCCAGGAGCCTGAGATCATGAGCTGAACCGAAGGCAGATGCTTACCCCATGGAGCCACCCAGGCACCCCTGTCCAAGACAAATAATCCTTAGGAGTCCGAGGACTAGATTTTGGGCAATAGCTTTTATAGCACTTCGTATTTTAACAGCCGCCTTCCCAGCCCTTCCCACTCCCACTTCTCTATCTTTAGTCTCTGGAGACTGAGGGCCGCGCCTGAGTATGCTCCTGGGACGTTTGCATTTCAAAGTCTTGGTGGGATTTACATATTCAAGAGACAGAAAAACGAAGTGAGTTTTCTGCAGGGAGTTGTGGTGCCTCTTGGTTAGTTCCATCAGCCCTATAATTAGGAGGAAGGACTTGTAAAAAGAGTTTTCTGGACTCAGGGCCAGATGGGGCCTCTTCAGGGTTGGAAAGGAAGCATGTGTTATTTGGGTCGCCATGGTCATGGCGATCATAAACCCATTGGCCTGTGGGTCTTAATGTCTTCCATGTATCATGAGCCTTTGCAGTGACTGTGATGGAGGGATGGGCACAGGGCCAGGCATGAAATACCCAAGTGAGGAAAGTCGGGTGGGGGTGGGGGGTGGCCTGGTACAAATATTGCCCTAGGGCCCTTTGCTTTTCCCTTGGTGGCTGGGACCCTCTTGAGGCATATTTCTTAGCTCTACCCCTTTCAGAGGAGAGTGGAGGGGATGGAGGAGCTCTGGTATCTTGGAGGAGGCGAGCATATAGCCTGGGTGGACCTTTAAGAAAGTCATGGATTTTAGAGTCTTTCGAGAGACTGGCCGGTAGACACATGTTGGCAGCCATGCGCAACAGTTTAGAGCCTGTTCTAAACCAATCAAGCAAAATCCCACAAAAAACTCAATTAGCTCTCCACCTCCTTCCTGCTGCATAAAATCTTTAAGACAAATTTGAATTTCAGTTAAGATATACTTTTTGATCTCACTTTCTACTCCTTGATTTTCTCCTGTTGCCTTAACCCTACTTACGGTTACTAGACAATTTTGACCGATGCCACTGTGAGCCTCTTCGCAGGCGACCACTTCCTTCCCGGGGTGTCCCGGGCCAGCCTCTCTAGAATTGGGGTCTGCCTCTGCTCTTGGGATACACATAGGGTCTTTGGGCAAAGCCCCAAGGCTTCCAGAATACGATACCAGAGTTTTGGCACTGCGACACCCAGGAAGCTTCCATGGGTTATGTCTTTTGTTTTATTAAGCAGTTGGTTCACCTCCTCAGGGGTCTTAGAAGGCACTAGCTTCCGATGTTCAGGACATTTATGTTTGTCCATTAACTTTCTCTTAGCAAAACTGTGCCAGGGATTAGACCACAACATTCCATTGGGTCAAGGGACAAAGAGTGACAGTGTGGAGCGAAATGGTGATGCTGAGACCGGAAGCCTTTGTTGTATTTTTCCTTGGGTGGTGCCAGTGGTTTCCAGTTGCAAGATTATTTTCACTCTTGTGGTCAGGGCACACAGCCTGGGAACAATTCACTGACTCAGTCTTCACAGAGAAAGGTCTCCCATCCTCCTTCCCCAAGAGAATGCTTTCCCTGTGCCTTTAGCCCAGTCTTCCCTAAAGTGGTGACAATGGGCTAGCAATCCAGTCTACCCTCCTCAGCTTTCCTTGGCCTTCAGGTGTGGAAGGCTCTCGTGCATATTAATCAACAATTAAAGTTAGTGGTCTAATATTTCTAATATTCTCATTAGACCATGTGGCCTTGATCACACCGCTCTGAGGGAGACCGTTGGACTATTATGGCCATCAACCTTTTGGGCAGACAATACATAAGGTGGAGGCCGAGAAAAATTAAGACCATTGCCTTTGTCAACAGGGGCCCAGGACCCATGATTGGGTCCTGCAAAGGATCCTCTGAAAAAGGGGGGAATGTGGGACCCAGGAAATCTACAAAAATCCCCTACCCCTGGACAAGCAGAGCAGGACTAACTCCATTCTGTGCTATCCCCGCCACCTCATGTAAAACCCCCCACACGACCTGCCTGTTGTTTAAGGTACTCCCTCACCTTAGTTCAGCTATTAAGCACACCCTTATCAGAAACCAGCACACTTAGGAATGCGGGACCTCTGACCTTTAACCAGCCGAGGAATGAAAACCCCTCTTTTGCCCGGCAAACCTGTGCGCCAATTCGAACCAGAATAATAAGCTAGTTCAAATGGTCACTATAGGGTGAATCGTGATTCAATTGGCCACCTGTGTGTGGACCGACATGACTGTGCAACTTTCTACAGGGCCACTGGCCCCTGGAACACTGCTGTGCTTCTTAGTGTCGGGGTCCAAGCCCCTGCTCTGCTGTATGGAGTATACTTGGACCCAAGCTTGAGCTTGTAAATAAACCCTCATGTACTTGCATCGGTGTCGGCTCCTTGGTGGTTTCTCGGATTCACAATCTTGGGCACAACAATGACAGAGGCAATATGCCAGAGGCAATACGTGGGTCCTTCTTCCCCAGAGGATGGTACCCACTTGAGTTAGGTGGTTAGTAGGCAAGCTGCAGGTAAAGGGTATTCCCCCCAGTTAACTGCAAGGGCAATCATGCCGTCCTACTGGCGGTGCCAATTGTCTTGGGCCAGTCTCAGCCTGGTAATAAGCAATGTGCTGGCTGGACCAGCCGCATGGTTCTCTTTCGACTGAAAAACCCCTTCAGCAATAACCATCAGGAAACTTTGAAAAAAGAAAAGAAAAAATTATGACTTGCAAGTCCTGAAAAATGCGTGGCATACCTGGAGTCACACAGTGAGGTGAGAGAGAGAGAGAATACGCATGTGATGGGCCTGGGGTTCTGGTTTTATTGGGGTTGAGGATGAAAGCCTACAGTTTCACAAGCCCACTCTTTATTTGGGGGATTTAAAACACAAGAGTGGACATATAAAGCATGAAAAGAGAAAAAAAAATGGCCCAAATGGTTAGTTGTTGAAATCAACCAAGATGGGGGGGGGGGGGGGGGGGGGGGGGGGGGGGCTCACCGCGGGTAGGGGGCCTACCTCCTTCCTCCTTGTAGGGCTAGCAGTCCGTTTCTTGCAGATAGGCTTTGAAGCGCATGCTTCAGCTAAGAAAGCTAAAATCAGGCACTTGCATTACAAAAAGAAAGAAAACTTTGCAACCAGCAGGGTTTACATGGCCCGGGTTTGGCTCCAGAATGTGTCCTTAGAGATATCCCCATGGATGATCTTTCCTGCAGGGAGGGCCCTCATGAGGCCTGCCTTCCCCAGGCGGAAATGGCAAAACTCACACCCACAGACTTCTTTGTACCTGCAATACAGGCATGAGAACTAGGGGCGACCAGTTAGGTTTATGCCTTATATATAATAATAACAGAAACTTTAGAAACTTCCACAGCACCAATTATTCCCCGTTGACATAGTCAGATGTCAGATCGATACTGTGTCATTTATTTAGGTCTCCGAGGGCTCTCCATCCCCTTCAAAGTGTCATCTTCACGGCCCTCTAGTCTAGGGCTGCCAGCCTGTCCAGCTTGGTCCCGCATCACTTCTTTACCTAACAGAAAGGTGTTATTAGCTCGCATATGATTTATTTTATTTTATTTTATTTTATTTTATTTTATTTTATTTTATTTATTTTATTTTATTTTATTTTATTTTATTTTATTTTATTTTATTTTATTTATTTTATTTTAAATTTTAAATATTTAATTTCTTGATTTGAGAAAGAGAGAGAACACGCAAGGACGAGCCAGGGAGGGCAGAGGGAGAAGGGGAAGCAGCCTGAGCATGGAGCCCGGCATAGGCCTCCGCAGGGCGCGACCCCAGGACCTCAACCGCCAGGCGCCCCTGTGACGCCCCCACGTCAAACAACATCTCAGGATATAACCTTCAAAGGCAAACACCATTTTCAACATTTTTACCCTTATTAAATTAAATAGAAATGATTACCGTGGCTCGTTAGCAGGCCCTGTGCGGTGGGTACAAAGCAGCTATGATTTGGCACAAAACTGTGATATGATCACGTTTCCCTACATGTTTTATATCACGTACAGATATCTTTGGATTTATAGATGTTCATCTTCTATGCCCCTTCAATGCATATAAATACATTTTATTTTATTTTTATTTTATTTTTTTAAATATTTATTTATTCATGAGAGTCATAGAGAAGCCCCATGTGGGACCTGATCCCCAGACCCCAGGATCACACCCTGGGCCTAAGGGAGGGGCTCAACCGCTGAGCCACCCAGGGATCCCCTATAAATACATTTTAAAGAGAATTTAGTGAAGCGTGAGCGAGAGCTCCCCCTGTTGTTCCCGGGGCCATCAGAGAGCTGAGGAGTGGATGGCCAAGTGCTACACAGAGGCCTTGCCCCTGGCACCCCCACCACGGACCACCTGTCAGCCAGGCCTGTCTTGTTCTCCGAGTTGCATCAGGAACAGTGGTTGCTTGCAGAAGGAGTCGTGTTCGTCCCTCTTCCTACAGATACTTCCCCACGCTGTTGGGATGCTCGCTACTACTCTTTCCCTGTAGAGCCAAGTGTATCCGTTCGGACAAACAACATGTGTTTCGTGTTCCATCTTCTCCAGGTCAGAGGCAAATAGAGGGCAAATTCATGCAAAAAACATTTCGAATGGAAGGCTGAATCAATGGCTTTTGAAATACGTCCTCACTTAATAAGTTTCTGGGCTGTTAAGGAATTGGCTTTCCTGAGCTCTTGGCCAGAAACCAGAAGAACAACTTTCTTCTTATTATTTTTATTTTTTCAGTAAGCTCTGCATCCAACGGGGGGCTTGAACTCATAACCCCCTGATCAAGAGTCACATGCTCTGAGGACTGAGCTCCATCCAGGAGCCCTGCTTTTGGTGTCTTTTTAAAACTTAAAAAACTCACTTAAAATTAATCCTTGAGTTTTGTTAACCACCTACGAATTTCCCATGTGAAGCGAGTGAAGAACAAAGTAATATTTATAGGAGCTACAGTCTAGTGTCATCCGTGGCACACATTATTGAAAATGGAGGGGAAAGTGCAACCTATCATTTTTTTTTTTTAAGATGTTGGAGAAAGACCTCTATGGCAAAACATACTCCTAACTTATCGCATATTTCCATTATATAAAAATGTACCAACGACACCTCTCTTATAATTTAATCCAATACATCTGACAGATTTTGATATTCTGTTCTCCACTAGAACAAGTAAGATAAATTGCTTGAAATACCTTTGGCAAGAAGAGGACAGAGCCAAGCCAGGGATTGTCTGTGAATGAGAACACCCACTTTTCTAGGGCCAAGAAATCTCTGGACACTCTAATGTGACTCAATAAGGAATACAAGGCACTAACTGTAGTGTGGGGCAGAGGGTCACACATTTTTGCAATGCTGTAGCTATTTCCATGTCTCGGAGCCATCACGCAGCCAGGAGCCCCTGGGGTACCGACTACTCGCAGGACGAGTGGGCATCACATGCATCCCAGGGACAGCGTGCCAACAAGCATGAGGTGGAAACTTCCTCGCAGGAGGGTAAGGACAATGCAGGCCCTCTCACAGACAACCCATCTGCCCACCCCGACTCCCAGAGCTCATTACTGCCTATGTGGGGTTCTCTCTGACCAAGCCTGAAGCCACGTCTGTGGAACGTCGGGGACGCTCCACATCAGTGGGCAATGTTCTGTCCAATATGCAGAGATTCTGCCTGTGCAACATCAAGCCAATTGGCGTTCATTCATCCTCCCATTCATCTGTCCCATAAAGTTTTCTTTTCTCCTTTGGCTGCTTGATATCATGTAAGTGTGATCCAGAACTTACTCAGAAATGAAAAGCACTCCTTTTGCTTTACAGCTCAAATTATCAGCATGATATCCTGGCCACCTGGCTACGGATCCTGGGCCTGTCAATTATCCTGATGCCTCCCTCACACCAGGCGGATGACAAACTCCTACCCCTTTTCTCCGGAGGAAGCTCCTGTCTTGTGATGCCCAGTTTGTGGTTTGTAGGAGATCTAATCCACAATGTTCTATTTTTATATCTACAAAAACTGAGTCTAGGAGACATAGGGGCTATTTGGGATATTTTAGTTCTCCTGGCCATGTTCACTTGAGGACGTTTGAGAGGACCGGTCTCCAGCATCAAGCTGGGCCCACTGCTTGTTTCTCACACAGTTGCCTGCTTAAGCCGAGCGGCTCACCCACCGTAAAAGTCATCTTGAGTTGTTGTGTTGCTGTCAACCTGAGAGGCCTTCATCCACGTACAGACTGGTGATTTTTAGCTGGCAACTCACTAGCTGTCCTCTGTCTTCGGTATAGCCTGAGATTACCATTATGAACATTAGAATCACAGACTTCAAGGGGTAGAAGGAACTTCAGGACCATTGGGGTTCCTCTCCCTTATATTAGGTAGGAGGGAAAAGATGAGGTGCTGGTGGAGATAACAGGGCTCTCCTGTGAACCAAGGTGAGGCTGTAGGGCTTTATGCAGAATAAGGCCATGCAATTCTTAGGTAGATGATTCAGAGTCGTAGGCAAGAAATGATAGAAGACAGAGAGAGAAAAAAAAATAAGACAGATACAGGTGGCCTGGACCATAAAAATGTATGAAAACTAAGAATTGTCATTGGTCAAGAGGCAGCTCGCAGTGAGTTGCTGAACAAGAGGGGTGTCATCTTTGTGAGGAAGCCCTTTCCTGCCAGGACCCATCGCGACAGCGTTGCCTGGTAAACCAGGACTCTCAGGTCTTCTTTCTGCCATTGATTTGAGTCATTCCTAAGTTTGATCTAAGAACTCTTCTTCTAGACCCCAGAGAACTTCTATTCAAAAACAAGAACAGTACACACACACACACACACATATATATTTTGTAAATTTGAAAGAGACCAAGATTCTTAGCTCTTTTTTTTTTTTTAAGATTTTTATTTATTTATTTATGAGAAACATAGAGAGAGAGGCAGAGACACAGGCAGAGGGAGAAGCAGGCTCCATGCAGGGAGCTTGATGTGGGACTCGATCCAGGGTCTCCAGGATCACGCCCTGGGCTGAAGGCGGCACTAAACCGCTGAGCCACTGGGGCTGCCCTTAGCTCTTATTTCCTAAAATTCTTACCTCCTCCCTTCTTCCCCTACGGAATTAAATTTCATCCTGTTATTCATTCATTCATTTGTTTGTGCTTCTTCTTACATTCGTTCATTCCACATTTATTAAATACGTGCCTTGTATGGTGCCCATTGCACATCCTGGCTGAGATATAAAGATGTATAAGTTATGTTTTCTGTTCTGAGGGATTTCACAGTCTCTTGTGTCACACAGATGTGTCAACAGATAAATTACAAAACCAGAACACCACAACAGTGACAGGATTGCTGTGGGAGCATAGAATATAGGGTCACCGACTATTCAGGGAACCTCTAAGACAGAACCTGAGAGACGAGAGAAGTTGTCATTGTGGGACGGAGAGAAGGGAAATCCTTCTTCTAAGTAACGGCAGGCCCGAGAGCACAAAGTTATACAAGGAACTTGTGAAGTTTGTGACTTAATGAGTAGTTTCATGGGGGCAGGATAAAGAGAAGATCTGATGTAATATTGCCAGAAGTTGTTGAGTGCCTGGATGTTGGAAAGAAGAAGCGCCAAGGTTGCTAGCTTAGGAAACAGAATAAATAGTGCATATGGCGGAAACATCTCTGTGCGAGTCCAAGAATATGGCACAGAGTTCAGTTTGGGACCCTTGAGGATGGCCATTTGTAAAACAATTATGATTTTGCCTGTTGGGTAGTTTAAAAAAAATCGGTTTTCACCAACACGGATGGTCTTGTTTTGTTCTCAGTAATCAGGAGATAAAGAATAGCTAAATATGGTGGCAAATACTAACTTAAAAAGAAAAGACTTTATTTCCTACTATGGATAAGAATCCTGAAGAAGTGGACCACATTTTATTGCAGTTAATTTATTAACACTAGAGATTTAATGAGAAGTATGGCCCTTCTTTCTAGTATTATCCATTTTTTAATTGATTGAAATGGTTGCACACATACCTTGCAGTATTAGGCTTTATTTTTTTTTTAAGGTTTTTTTATTTATTTATTACTGAGAGACACAGAGAGAGAGGCAGAGGGAGAAGCAGGCTCCCTGTGGGGAGCCCGATGTGGGACTTGATCCCAGGACCCCGGGGTCATGACCTGAGCCAAATGCAAACGCTCAACTGCTGAGCCACCCAGGTGTCCCACAATGCTACTTTTTAAAATAATTGAAATTAGAATGGAAGTAAATGCATCAGACCTGAAGAAAGTAGGAAAATACATCTCACAAATACATTAAATCATGATGGAGGAAATAAAGCCAATATATTTTTTAAAAAGTAACTTTTATGTTAGTAAGTGATTTGGTTTTCTGTTATTTTGGTTCAAATATTTATTGTTCTATGAATGTAGCTGTAGATTATCTACATACTCTATAATAAAGTGCTGTGGATTATTGGAATAGATTAGTATATTTCTTATGTTTTCTTTTTTAAATGAAATTCTATTTATTTATTTATTTATTTACTTTATTTATTTATTTATTTATTTATTTATTTATTTACTTTACTTATTAAATACTTAACGACTGTATTTATTTATTCATAAGAGACACAGAGACAGAGGCAGGTACACAGGCAGAGGGAGAAGGATGTGGGACTTGATCCCAGGACCCCGGGGTCACGCCTTGGGTTGAAGGCAGATGCTCAAACACTGAGCCACTCAGGCGTCCCTAAATTTTTATTTTAAAATATTTTCAAATTTGGGGTGCCTGTGTGGCTCAGGCAGTTGGAGTTTTTTTTGTTTTGTTTTGTTTTGTTTTGTTTTGTTTTGTTTTGTTTTGTTTTGTTTTGTTTTGGCAGTTGGAGTTTGACTCTTGATTTCAGCCTAGGTCATGAGCTCAGGTGGTGGGATCAAGCCCTGCATCAGGGTCCATGCTCAGTGGGGAGTCTGCTTTTCTTTCTCCCTCTCCTTCTGCCCCATGCGTGTTCTCTCTCCAAAATAAATGGGTGGATCTTTAAAAAGTAACAAATTAAAATAAAATATTTTCAAAAGTATACAAAAGCTATAAGAAAAATTTAAATAACTTACATTAGCACAGTATAGTTCACAAATTCAGTAAATTTTGCTTTGATACAATAGTTTTATCAAATCCACAATCTGTATTACAATATTGACAATTTTCTCATAAAGTTCAGAGTATTTTTCCCTTTACTACAAGACCAGTCTAGGAACACACATTGCAGGAAATTGTCGTGTCTCTGTATTTTATCCTCTGGAACAGTTCTCTAGTCAATGACATTGATATTTTGAAGAGTACAGGCAAGTTGTTTCATAGAGCATTCCTGAAGTTTTAATTGTCTAATATTTCCTCATAGTTAGATTTAGGTAATGCCTTCCTAGCCAAAATGCTACGGAGGAGATGTTGTGTCCTCGTCAGGGTGGTGTACCTGGAGGCACATGATTGCTCCTTGGCAATTTTTTGGTCAGGGTGTTGTCTGGTTTCTCCACTATGTAGTTTTTAATTTCCCCCCTTGAAATTAATAAACAGGGCATCTGGGTGACTCAGTGGTTTAGCATCTGCCTTCGGCTCAGGGCATGATCCCGGGGTCCTGGGGTGGAGTCCCACATTGGGCTCCCCGCAGGGAGCCTGCTTCTCCCTTTGCCTATGTCTCTGCCTCTCTCTCTGTGTCTCTTATGAATAAATAAATAAAAATTAAAAAAAGAAACTAATAAACGATACATGGAGAGACACTGAGAAACCATGCAAACACCAATGCTTTTTATAAAATCATCCCCTACCCCACTGCCTTCATATTTATCCATTGATTATTTTTGCCCAAACCAGTGTATATTACAGTGGAGGCAAAATGATGATTTTTACAACTGCAGCATACTTTTAAGGGTTATTAGTTCTTATCTGACTCTAAGAAATATTCTTAACCTTATTCTTAAACTTACTCAAGTTTAGGAATGGATTAATAGACCCTGATTCTGAGACAAGCTATTACACAATGAAATGAAATTGCAGCCCCATCAGTTTTATTTTTTTAGTGTATTTGCAGGTTGCAGAGATCATACTCTAGCACACTAAGTACTGTAAGTTATACAGTTTAGGTTGCACATCTGAATACAATTCTATGATTAATAAAGGGGCAATTTTGAAGTGAATATTCGGTTTTTCCATGAGTACTATTTTTCATTGTAGAAGCCTGTTTGTCTTTCTCGACCTGTTTCAGAAAAAGCAAAGGCCAAGAATCATCTTATTTCCTTTATATTATGTTAACCAGTATTTCTAGAGAACCAACTATGATATGGTAAGGTATGGTGTCATATGATGAATATTGTATACTCTCCAAAGCCTTTTCCAAGCATTCGATGGGTCATTGGCATCTCTGGGGATCATTGAGAAGACCAGCATGGGCTGGGGGGTTCTAACTCACCAGTTGAGTTGTAAGTTGAGCAAGGGCTGACTGACGGTATACACAGTAGTTTTCAGGGTTACCTTCCTGATTATTCCAAGATGTGAGAATTTCATTTGTGGTAGTGGAACATGTCCTAGCATGCTACTGGGCAGAGAACACAGATTGGGAGCCAAATGGATCTCTGAGTTTTGACCACTCCTAAGCTGTGTGAACTTGGGTCACTTAAAATCACAAATTTTACCCTCCTAGAGTATTAAATGGGGGCTGATAACAGCCACTTTAGAGGATTATTTTGAAATTTAACTGAGATAAAATAATAAAAATGCTTTGAATATTTTGAAGTGTTACACGTGCTTTGTCTTCTTACTACAATGTTTAAGTAATTAATAATTAAATAATAATAATCATTAATGGTAACATTATAGCCTTGTTTCATCTTTCCTGGTTGGCCAATAAATAATTTGGTATCAGTGTACTTGGACAAATACTAAGCAAACGAAAACCACAATAAAATTTATTAAGAAGAACCTTATTACATCAAGCACTTTCAAAATACCTTTATAAATAATCATTTAGTCTTAACAATCCTATAAATCATAACTTATTCCCATTTTGCAAATGAGAAAAATAGGAATGGAAATGTTAAATAATGTGCCCAACGTCGTCGTTAAGTGACAAAGTTATATCTGCTGGACTTCTTTGTCAAATGTGTCAATATTAACTTTGTTATGTGTCTTGCTAATTTGCATTCACAACAGGAGGAAAGCTGAGTTGTTACAAGAGGAAAGAATTTTCCTTGGGCTTTAATAAAGCTGTGAGTAGGACTGGGAGGGCTCATCAGGTAAATGTGATAATGAACAACTGAGAAAATCATCAGAAATGATTGCAGTGAAAGGTGAGAGGAATAGGAGGGCCTGAAAGAGAAAATTTGCTTTTTGTTTTTTCAGATGGAGGACTGCACCTTAGAAAGTAGTGTGGAAAGAAGCTCTGGAAAGGGTTGTATTTTTAAAGATCACTGAGGAAGTGCAGCTCCTCTTTTTTCATTTTGTAAATTAAAACAAAACAAACATACCAACCAACAACATAAGCTACAATCAACCAGGTGCAAGTTACCCTGAAAACAAAATCATCGGATTACCTGAAATCTATGATATTACAGCTCTTAATAAGAGAATGAATAACAAAAAGAAGACTAATAGGTTAATTTAGAATTTTCTTAGTATTACCTACCATGTTGACTTAAAGATGAATTAAAAGGGTCAAACATGAGGCACCTGGGTGGCTCAGTTGGTTAAGCACCTGACTTGATTTAGGCTCAGGTCATGATCTTAGTGTCATGAAATTGAACCCAGGGTTGGGTTCCATGCTGGGTGTGAAACCTGCTTAAGATTCTCTTGCCCTCTCTTGTGGCCTCTCACTGCTCCCCTCCATCATGCTCTCTCTCTAAAAATAAAAGGAGGAAGAGTCAAACAAGGAAGAGAGACAACATGCATGGTTAAGTTTGGATTTGCCTTACTTCCTTTTGTTCATTTTTTCTCTTAAGCTTAAAAATGTAATTTACTGACTGAGTGTATCTGTTGAATTTTGCCTCATGGCAAATCACACCAAAAGTTAGTGTTTGAAAAGAATAAACATTTATTTGGCTCATGAAATTTTGTTTGGGTTTCACTGGTTGGAGTCTAGACCTTACTTGTGTGCATTAGTAACCCAGGTTTACCTCAGCTGGCACGGCTTGTCTTTGGCTGTGTGAACGGTGCATCCTTGACTTGATGTGCTATCTGTGCTTGTTCACCTGGGCAGACCACAATAACAAGTGCTTATCAAGCTTCTGCTACTCGAGTCTCCTCACTAACGACCGAATCAAAGGGGAAAAATAGATTACATCCTGTGATGGAGGATCTGTAAAGTCAAATTGCAACGACATGGGTTTATTGAGAGAAAAAAATTTGTGGCCACTTTTAGAATCCATCACATTGATCTACATTTTTAATATAAATAACATAAAACTATAAATAAGTTATTAATTATAAATACTTATCCTCCGACAAATACAGATAATAGTTCTAAGTTTTCTTGAACCAAAACCTATTCTTTTTAAGATTTTATTTATTTATTCATGAGAGACAGAGAGAGAGAGAGATAAGGGAGGGGCAGAGACAAAGGCAGTGGGAGAAGCAGGCTCCATGCAGGGAGCCCCACATGGGACTCAATCCCGAGTCTCCAGGATCACACCCCGGGCTGCAGGCGATGCTAAACCGCTGAGCCACCCAGGCTGCCTGAACAAAAACCTATTTATGCCTATACTTTGTCTTTGATGGCACTTAACTAAAGGAAGAGACTCTACATCATGGTAAAGTGAATGTGTTGGGCATTTGTTATTTTATTTTTTTAATTTTTTATTTATTTATGATAGTCACACACACACACACACAGAGGCAGAGACATAGGCAGAGGGAGAAGCAGGCTCCATGCACCGGGAGCCCGACGTGGGATTCGACCCCAATTCTCCAGGATCGCGCCCTGGGCCAAAGGCAGGCGCTAAACCACTGCGCCACCCAGGGATCCCGGGAATTTGTTATTTTTTGCAGATTTCCTCTTGTCAGTTTTTCCTGTGTCTATTAATGGCAACTTGCTCTTTTTGGAAATGGTCCCTTCTTCATCCTAAACTGAAAGGGGTAGAGGGGCAAGCATTATATGTTTTTCAAACTGTGCCAATTACCATCTCCTAAAATCTAAATTTGAAGTGAAATCACACAAGTGTAAAAAGCAGGGCTCTAAAAAAGATTTCTGAGGGTTTCTGCAGCTGACACCCCCAGAGATATCTTATTTCCTGTTTCTTGGAATCTGATTGTTTAGCATTTCCTTCAATTTTGTGAGTTTATATCCTTAAAACTGTTTTGCTTTAAATAAATATGCTTATATATTTAACATATATGTATAATTTGCTCCATTCTATGTAAATATATATAAATTTATGAAGATATAAACATTTATGAAGATAAAAGGAAATATACATGCTTCTTTAAGTTTGCTAGAATTTTTGTTTTGCTTTCTTTTCAGCCACTGTATGCTTAATAATAAATTATTATAACTTATTCCAAAAAGGGATCTTACAATCCCTGAATCTCAAAACCTTACTAAAGGCAATACATTCTTTCATTCAACAAATATCTACTGAACACTAACCATGGCCAGGCCCTGTTTTATGTGATTAGGATATAGCAGTGGACATAGACAGGAATCCCTGCCCTCCTAGAGCTAACATTCTGGCAGGAGGTTATATGATTGCAATGGCTCTAAGAATTCATGAAGATGTAGGTCACTCACTGAGCCCTAAAATGTTCAAGAAGGCTTCATGGAGGAAGTAATGGTGAGTTGTGCATTCAACTGAGCATGATTTAGATAGAAAGAAGATGCAACACTACAGTGAATGTATTCCTGGAATTTGGTCTGCATTTTTATGAATTGAAATACTAGTGTTTTAGTTAGTATTAGTAACAGAAAAAAAAAATCTGAAATCTGCAGTTTAAGAAATGAAAATAAGGCCAATCTTGATTTAAATCTTGCAAATGGCTTTCCATCGCTCACGGGATAAGATCCAACATTCATAACAGGCTTACTCAAGATCTGGTCCAAGACAACCTATAAGCTGCTTCTTTACCCTTTCTTCTCTTTTGTTGATAAACTCTAGACACACTGACCCACTTTTAATTCTCCTAGCTGATTAAGCTTCATGCCAAGCTTTATGATCACTTTGCTAGAAAACCCTGTCCCACGAATTTGCTTAACTAACTCCTACTCATCTTCCATTTCTCAAATGACATTTTCTCTGATGCTCTGGTTATGAAAGATTCCCTGTTACATACTTTCAACATCCTATATTCTTCGTTCAAGTCAGTTAATAGAATATAATCAAATAATTATCTGTGTAGTTACTGGTTTAATATGTGTTCTCCCACTTGATCATAAATATTTTTGGGGACACTTAATATTCATTAAATAAGTTAAATAAGTTAATGAATAATATGAAGGTGTTTCTTGCTCCAGGGAGTGTTTACTGTAGAGACTGCTCATGTCTGAGAACCAAGAACACCAGACAATCTCATGGTTGGATTTACCAACAAGGGGCTATCCAGCAGAGAGTGTAATCTTTTCAATCTCCCTGCCTAGAAGAAATTAGAGACTGCTAGAGAGGCTGCTTTCTTAGGGGACCAGTGAAAACTCTCCTTTCTTCTGTCCCTTCTTATGGGATGACTAGCATATTCCCACCCAATTGGATGATTGCTGAGTTGCAGGATCTGCTCTCCCATTCTGTGCCTCTGGTGTGTGCAGAAAAGTGTTTACGGTAAAATAGAATATATATATATATATATATATATATATATATATATATAACAATAAAAAAATAAACTGATTTAAAGATATTAATCAAATCCACAGTAGTGAGTGAGATTTTCCAGGAAAAATATAAAAAAGCAAAAAAGAAGAGTACTAAAAACCATGGGGCATCTACACTTATGGGAAGATTAGAGGAAGAGAAAAATGGGAGAAGCCAGAGGTCTGAAAAGAAAACAGGGAAGCTGTATTTCATGGACACCAAGGGAGAATTTATAAAGATGAAGGACAAAGTCAGTGCTTTAAATACTGCAGAAGTGGTTGAGTATAATTTCAGAACTTTTTAAATTATTTCCAACAAGGAGATCATTGGTGACCCTGGGAAAAGATCATTTTATGGAGTTAATGTGGCTTGGAGGCATGGGACATTTTGAGTTGGGGACATGTTTTAGAGAGAGCATATCTAGAGATTTGTGGGGAAAAGATTATAGAGGTGGAAAGATTTAAGACACATCAATAAGGGAGGGAAAGCCCCTAAGGGAGTAGGAGGAGATAGCATTTAGGGCACAGGAGAAAGGGCACAGCATTGAGGTAAGAATGGGGTCAAGTTTGGGTAGCTGGCATGGGCAAGGGGGGAAAGATGATCCTATTCTTGCCAAATGACCTCTTTTTTTTTTCCTTCTCTTTTGAGTTAAAAATGAAGTAAGGCATTTTATTGAGAACAAGGAGGACCTGGGAAAAGTGGAGGACTGAAATACTCATAGGAAAATGGAGGAGGGATACTATGAAAACCAGGGTAGTGTTAGGCACTGAGGCCGAGGTGAACTTGATGGTTGACCTAAGTGACAACATACAAACCTATACAGGTGTAGGATTTTCTCTCACTTGCTCAGCCATCTAAATAGACAAGAGGAAAGAAACTATTGGATTGGTACAAATCTTGATTTTTCTAGGTGTGGAGTCTGCTTGAGATTCTCCTCTCCTTCTGCTCCTCCTTGCCCCATCCCCACCCCCACTTGCATGAGCTCTCTCTTTAAAATAATCTTTTAAAAGATTTTATTTATTTATTTGAGAGAGAGAGACAGAGAGAGAGAGAGAGAGAACACAGGAGGGAAGGAGGGAAGGGGCAGAGGAAGAAGCAGGCTCCCCACTGAGCAGGGAGCCCATGTGGGCTCCATCCCAGGGACCTGAGCCAAAGGCAGATGCTTGACTGACTGAGCCCCCCAGGTGGCCTGTACTTTCCAATTTTATTATTCTGAAGGTTTCCAACATGTGGAATATGGACTTCCATTTGTACTCCTGGCCCAAGTGCCATGAATGTTGGAGTTGGGATTGATTACTGTCTCTCCACCATATGACCCGGTACAGTGAGAATGGGAGAATCCACAAGGGGCCACAGACTCCTTCTGTGCTAGCACTTACCACTGTGCTAGATTCCTTCCTACATTCCCTCTCTTCTCCCCAACTTCTCACTTTCAGTGAAATAAATATTTATTGACTACATAAATGAATGTGGTTTGCATTTTTGCCGTCTGTGAGGACTTTCACATGCAACGTCTAGTTGGTACCTAACACACTCTGTGGGTTAGGTAACAGCAGATGAGAAAATAGGTGGAGAAAGTTGAAGCGGTGCGGCCAAAGTTGAGCTACTACATACTTGGGGCTTCTTGTTTTAAGTTCTTGATCTTTCCACTTCATTTTCTTGCTTCCTTTTGGATCTTTTAGGAACCAGGAGAAGGGGGAATTCTGGAAGCATTTTAGGCAGATTAAATAGCATAAGCAAAGAAACAGAACACAGCTGCTCGGTTTGGCTAAAGCTCACTGTCCATATGCAAGAAAAATAGAAAATGTGGGAAAGAAGAGCGCTGTGTAGATGAATCCTTGGATGTCAGTTTTGAGACTTTGGGTTTTACTCTGTGCTGTAGGGTTTTTTTTTGTTGTTGTTTGTTTGTTTGTTTGTTTTTAAGTAAACTCTATGTGCAACGTGGGGCTTGAGCTCATGACCTTGGGATCAAGAGTTGCCGGATATGTGTTCTATTTTTTAAAGAAAGTATTTTGAAGTAAAGAAGTCTTCCTTTTTCTTAATAAAAATAGTGTTTATTTGCCATTGAGAGCAAGCTGACTTTCATCTTAGTAGGAGTAGGAGGAGAAATAAGTAGTGCAGCTTGCATCTGCCAATAGTAAGTTCCTGAGGCCCACATCTTCCTTTCATTCTCCAGTGTGGGACGGAAGCACATAATCCTGACCAGCTGGCTCCTCAGTTGAGTACAACCGGTCATGAGGGTGGCAAAGTTCGAGAGGATGGGTGGATCCGTTCCAACTTCACTACCATTTTGCAGCCACATACCTAAGTGAGGATGAATCGGCCACATCTTTGTACAAGGCACAAGACATGACACTTTCTTTTCTGAATCATATGTAATACTTTTAGGGACTCCTTATTTCCAAGGCAAAGGGGAATTATATGTTTAGACTTTTAATTCTCAGCACAAGAGTCAGAGCAATCGCTTTGAAATGTGTAAGAGCATGTTGTTTTACTTAAAACCCTGTGATAGCTTCTTGGAATGAAAGCATGGTTCTTTTGAACATCTCAGAGGGCCTTACACAATCCTGGCCCCCATTATCCTCCTAATCCATCTTCTCTCTCTCTTTCTCACTCTCCTTTAGCCACCTTGGCCTTTATGGTGTGCCTCCCACACACTAGACACACAGCTATCTCAGGACATTTGTGCTTGCTGTTCCCTCTGCCTAGACAACTCTTCCTCCAGACACCTGCAAGTTCACCTCCTCCGCTCCTTATGGTCTTTGCTCAAATATCCTCTTCCCAATAGGGCCTCCCTAGTCACTTTATTTAAAGAGAGTCCCCTTTCCATTACACCCTTCCCTCTTTCTGTTTAATTTTTCAACATACTACTTATCACCACCTCGCATCCCGTGTCTTATTTATGTTTGGTTTTGGTCTCTCTTCAGCCACTAGACTGTTAGCACCAGGGCAAGAGATTTGATCGTTTTTGCTCATGGTTATATTTTCTAAGACGTATAACAGTGCCTGACACATACACATGCTCGACAGATATTTGTTGGATGAAGAACTGAGGCCTTTCATTCTCTGGTGATTGAACATAGAATTGCTTTGGATCCTTTAGTTTGTTAAATGATTAATCTTCTGATGAATTTCTATAAATCTAGATAAATTTCTTCATCTGAGTATCTGGGGTTACAGTGATAGAAGCTTCATTTTCCCCTTTGTCAGGACTGGGAATGTCGCCAGGTTTTAGTCTGACTGAACGAAATGACCTATTTCTTCTAGGTCGTAGAATGGGCTTGTCAAAGCCTGAGACTTTGAAAGAATCTCTATCTGCTGAGTGGGATGTGGGCACCATCTGTGGTCAAAAAATATTATTCCCCAATCTGTCTAGTTTGTTATTTTCCTCTGATTCTATTATATATATATATATTTATATTTATTTATATATATTTATATATATTTAATTTGTGCTGTTAAAATATTGTTTTATGCTCACTGACTGCTAACTTTGGAAGTGCTTCAAAGCATGTGTGTTTTGCTTTATAACCAAGTTTTAATACTTGGGGATGAAGGACCAGGTGTCTCTGATGTCTAAAGTGGGGGTATGAACGGAAGTTCAATAAATACAGGTTGAGTTGGTACAGTAAGACAATCTTTTAATTATGAGAGCCAAATACTGCCATTGAAATTGTAATCATAACCCATGCATATCAATTATACCAAGTTTTCCAAGATCTGTATTACAAATAAATCTTGAATGGTTTTGAAATATCAAGATATGTGGAATCAGAGAGCATGGAATATAAGGAATAAATGGAAGATAACTTTCTATCATATTGTTTCAGGGTTTATCTTCAATTATTGAAGCATCGAGAGCATCTTTAGAATGTTCACTAATTTTATTCATCCTGGTACATCTTACTTCCATGTATTCGTATAAAATTAATCAGTGCATAGTCCTAAGAACAACTTCAGTGAATCCTTCAAACCCATAGATTCTCTCCATGCTTCACCGATAAAGAACTTTGTAAGAAGGACAGAGTTCTACTGAAGAAAGTACCAGTGTCGTAGTCCTGTATTTTGTTGTCTCGGCACAGTGGACACTGCTTAGCTCGGATCTGGAAGGGAAGACAGAGAGGCAATGTTCCCCAACCCTACATCTGAATCTGTTCTTAGGGCTTAAAACCGCAGCTCATAGACCCAAGCCAGTGTCACTGTTAGCCATTCACGTCCTCTCTGCCATGACTCTTGGTTTCTAGGGAATCTCAAGGCTTTTAAGAAGCAACACTGTGCCTCAGAAAATGTTCAGAATCCTGGAAACAAAGGCTGTTTATTAGAGATGATTATGACCCCAGTCTATTATTAAAAAAAAAAAGATTCATAGAATTTCTGGGCATTGTAACAAAGAAACAGTTGGCATAAATGAATATCCTTCAGCTACCATCAAACCGAATGGAAGCCTCTGTGAAGGGATTTTGATATCTCTTCAGCCCAATGATATCAGTATAAAATTTTTGCCAAAATTCATGGTCTGAAAATTTATTCTGTCATAGTATGGCAATCCTGATTTCCCAGAAAAAAATTAACGATGAATTGCTATTAATTAATATTATTAATAGTTGGTTTAAATAGAAATGTTAATATTTTTAATAATTAACATTAATCCATAATTAATTTAAATAATAATTTTTATTTGAAAGAACTTCAGAGTCATCTACCTTGTTGAAGGCTATTGCCATTTTCTTCAGAGATATCAAGACACTCCCTTGTTTTAAAATTTTCATTTTCATTGGTTGCCCTTTAATACACTTCATAAAGTATAGACACTTTAGCCTTGCCGTTCCAGCATGACCTGAAGCCTCCCCTCCAGGCAAGCTGGTTTACTCACTGTTCTCCAAATTCTAATGAAGGCCTTTAGAATTCCCAGAGCCAGACCTTTGCAACAAACTTGTTTTGCACTTCACATGATCTATGTGCTTAGGTCTAGTCAAATCCAGCATCTATCATGAATGCTTCCCTGACAGTGCCATGTTCCTGTTTTGATCTAGACACTTAATTGCCTGGAATACTCAGAACCATGAATTTGATGTTAGATCTTATCTTTTATCACAAGTGAAATAATGGGCAAGTGTATGTCTCCCTCAATCCCAATGTCTCCCTAAATCCCAATTTCTTTATCTGTTGAATGGTGGTCACACCACATTCACAGAGTAATTGTGAAGATTAAACTTTGTAAACTCTAGAAAGTTATGGAAATATTAGGAATATCATAATTTCTGTTCATTATCATGTATCGTTTTTAGTTATCATTTTACGTGTAAATATCTTATTTCTCCATCCGTATCCTGAATCCTTGAGCCAGCTGTATAGTTCCCATACTTTGTCTCCTTAATATGCCTGGCCAGATATCCTTCTTATTCTACATGAACAAAAACATGTGTCAGTTGATTGCCTGGATTTGATACGGTGATGAAATGTTTCCAGAGTATCTCACGTTTGATATCTTATTTCTTACATAGTACTTAATTCACTTTTGCTGTTGTTGATTACAGTGGATTTGTTATAATTTGAAACAATGGCCATGACAAAGAAGTGCTATGTTGTATATATTCATAGAAAATCATGAATTTTTTTGTCTCTGCTAGAAAAACGATGCTGAGTTTGGTCAAATGTCACCTATTATTTACTGTTTTAGCTTTAAGAGCTAAGACCCAGCCTGAGTCTTTGTAGAATGACTTGTAATTCAGCCTACTGGGGGCTGGCTGTGTATCAAAACATGGTGGCTTTAATTAGAGCTTTCAAACAGCTAATACAAGTGGGAGAGCTTGAGGTGGGGTTGAGAAAAAGAGAAAAGATGCTTTGTTTTATGGACCTATTTTTTTTTTTTTAACCCAATGATCACAGGATATCAGTGGCTGCTTCAGAGACTCAGGTAAGTGTAGTTGCCAGGATTTAGTTTCACAGATCCCTGGGGCAAATGTGAGTCTGGAGCAGAGCAAGAAAAATATATAACATAGTCAAATATATTACTTCAAAGGCCATCATTGGTTATTAGCATAAAGTTGAACAATCTGTTTATGTGAGTATAACAGCATTACAGGCCTTCATTAAGGCTTCAAAGTAGAAGGCAACCTTAAATTCACCAAGGAATCTTTCTCCTCTTATCTTTGATAGCTACTACTGTGCTGAATTTATTTTTGTGTCTCACTGTGCTTCCAATGAGGGCAAATAGGTTTGGGCTCTTCTGAAAAGGAGGGGGAAAAATAAAAGGAATATTCTTTCCCATGATCCCCAATGATTTTGAAGGTTTTAGAGTATTTAATCAGAACAAGAAGAAGAGGGGTGCCTGGGTGGCTTCATTGGTTGAGCAACTGCCTTTGGCTCAGGTCATGATCCCAGAGTCTTGGGATGGAGTCCGCGTCAGGCTCCCTGCTCAGCGGGGAGTCTGCTTTTCCCTCTCCCTCTCATGCTCTTTCTCTCTTGCTCATGCTCTTTCTCTCTCAAATAAATAAATAAGTAAAAAAAGAACAGGAAAGAATTTTAAAAGTCACTTAAAAAATCCTAGGAATCTACAATTGTTTGAAGAACAAAAGGAAGACAAACTACTGGATAAAAATATTGTGCTATTGGGGCACCTGGGCAGATCAGCGGTTGAGCATCTGCCTTTGGTTCGGGGTGTGATCCCAGAGTCCCTGGATGAGTCCCTCATCGAGTTCCCCACAGTCCCTCATCGAGTTCTCCTCTGCTTCTGTCTCTGCCTGTGTCTCTGCCTCTCTCTGTGTGTCTCTCAGGAATAAATAAATAAAACCTTTAAAAAAAATTGTGCTATGGGATCCCTGGGTCGCGCAGCAGTTTAGCACCCGTCTTTGGCCCAGGGCGCGATCCTGGAGACCCGGGATCTAATCCCACGTCGGGCTCCCGGAGCATGGAGCCTGCTTCTCCCTCTGCCTGTGTCTCTGCCTCTCTCACTCTCTCTCTCTCTCTCTCTGTGTGACTATCATAAATAAATAAATAAAAATTTAAAAAAATTGTGCTATTTAGAAATATAACTTTTAGCAATTCAGCAACATCAAAACTTTTAAAATATTCATTCTTATTTACCTAGTATTCGTTAATAAAAGTTCTTTCATTCTCCATTACTGTTTTGGGCTGGGAAAGCATTGTGTTTTGATTATATCTCTTCAACAATGCCAAATTTTATATGAGCTTTATTATACTTACAGTGGAAAATATTTTATTTGATAATTAGCTTTTATTTTCCTAAATGTTGACTTCTCTATCTTTCTATTATTAGTTTACTACTGCTTTGTTGGTTTACCCTTATCTAAGCTATAATTTCCTCTTTGCTCCAAAATCTTTTGACTTGGACACTGTTCCACTTTTTTTCTGAGCTGCAGGTTGTAGAGTTTTATGCCTAGAAAATTCATATCAGTATCATCTTGCCACAACTAAGCTCCAAAACTTTCCCATGGAAATCAGCTTAAAACCTTCCCTGCTTTTCAAAGCATCCAGCGTCCACCCTTGCCACTCCTTTTCACCATTGTACTGGATGATATCCAAGTTAGTTAGTGAAGAAAAGGAAATAGAAGACATCCAGATTAGAAAAGAGGAAGTATAACTATGTCTGTTTCCAGATGCTATGATCTTGTATATAGAAAATCCTACCTCCTCCTACACACAAATGTTAGCACTAACAAATGAATTCAGGGAGACTGCAGGATACAAGAAAAATATCCACAAATAAATTTATATTTCTGTGCAATAGTAGTGAACAATCTGAAGATGAAAAGAAAACAATTCCATGTACAAGCGGCATCAAAAAAATAAAGCATGAGGTGCCTGGATGGTTCAGTTGTTTAAGTGCCCAACTTTTGGTTTTGGCTCAGGTCATGATCTTAGGGTACTGAGATTGAGCCCAGAATCAGGCTCTATGCTCAGCGTGGAGTCTGCTTATTTCTCTCTCTGTGTTCCTCCCCAACTCTCTCTCTCTCAAGTAAATAAATAAATCTTAAAAAATAAAAAAGAAAGAATAAAATACTTAGAGTTGATTTTAACAAAATAAGTGCAAGACTTGTACACTGAAAACCATATAATATTATTGAAAGAAATTAAATAAATTGAAAGACATCATATGTTTGTGGATTGGAAGACATAATATTGTTAGGATGGCAATAGTCTTCGAATCGATACACAGATTTAATGCAATCCCTACAAAAAACCTAGCCACATTCTTCTTCTGCATAAATGGATATGGTGATCTCAAAATTCATCTAGAAATGTAAGGAACTCAAAAGCTTACTATAAAGCTAAGGTAGTCAAGAGAGTTTGGTACTGGCATAAAGTTAGAAATACAAATCAGTGGAATGGAATTACTAGTACAGAAATAAACTGTTAAAAAAAGAAATAAACTGTTATACATATAACATATATATATATATGGTTAATTAATTTTTATCAGTGATACTGGGGAAATTGTGTACTTACATGCAAAATAATGTACTTTTAGACCCTTACCTCACACTATATACAAAAATTAACTAAAAAGGAATAATAAACCTAAGTGTAAGAGCTAAAACAACAACATGTTTATAAGGAAAAATAGAAGTAAATCTTTATGGCCTTGCATTAGGCAATTATTTTTTTAAATATGACACCAAGCATAAGTGTTAAAAGGAAAAAAAAATCTTAATGGGCTCCATCAAAATTAAGAAATTTGTGCTTCTAAGGACATCATTAAGAAAATAAAAAGACAACACACAGAATAAGAGAAAATATTTGCAAATCATATGTCTGATGAGGCACTTGTATCCAGAATATGGAAAGATTCTTACAAGTCAGCAATAAAAACACAATCAGAAATTGGGAGAAGATTTGAACAGACAGTTCTACAATGAATACATGCAAATAGCCAATAAGCACATGAAAAGCTGTTCAATTTCATTAGCCACTAAGGACAAGCAAATCAAACCACAATGAGATACTGCTTCATATCCGGTGATGTGAATTCAAAAAGGGTTGATAAAATTTAAAAAACCTGACAATAACTAGTGTTGCCAAGCATGTGAAGAAATTTTAATCCTCATACCTTGCTGGTGGGATTGTAAAATAGTGAAGCCACTTTGGAAAAATATTTGGCAGC
This sequence comes from Canis lupus dingo, assembly GCF_003254725.2. NCBI lineage: Eukaryota > Metazoa > Chordata > Mammalia > Carnivora > Canidae > Canis > Canis lupus. The sequence goes on from NC_064243.1 coordinate 66,164,392, forward strand.
TCCTCAAATAGGCTGATAGACTGCTATTAGTCTAGGAATTCTTTTTTGGATAATGAAAATGTTATAAAATTAGATACTGGTTATGGTTGACCAAAGACCATGGAATTGTACATCTTAAGAGGGTGGATTGTATGGCATATGAATTACATCTCAAGAAAGCTATTATAAAATAAAAATGCAATTGCTTGTGGAAGACTGCCTTGTTCTGGCCAGGATAAAATAGCCCAACCTTCTCAGGACCTTCTTCTTTAAAAACCCTGGACATAAACCACTATAAACAAATATTAGAAGTCTCAAAAGTTGGGGTGAAGACAGAAAAGTGACCAGTTACCCTGAGATGTGAGGCGTGAATCAGAGTTGAGTTCCCTGGATTGTCCTTTTGCCTTCCATACATCCCAGACAGGGCACTGGGGAAACCTGAACCACCAATAGGTACAAACAAAAAGAACTCCAAGAAAATCCCATTCACCCTGGTCAGAGGATCAGGAAAGAAACAACTTACCAGAACAGAAAACCTTTTGGATGATACCTAGCATACTCGAGCAATGCAATATTTAATACTCTGTCCACTGCACCCACAGCACACATTCCATGGTTTTGAGCAGAGATGAGTGAGGAGCCAATTCTACCTTCTACTCAATGGAGATAGGCTGCAATGGTCTGATATTCCTGTCAGCAGTAGTGTTCGTGGGGTCCAGCTGGGAGCTAGCCTCCATCCCACCCACCCCCCCATGCCACCCCCACCGGCACTGATGAAGCAGAACAAGGATGAGCAAGCTGGTCTGGTCTTTACTCTGTATTCCCACCCACTGTGTTGTCATCAGGACCCAGTGGGAGCTGAGCCTTGACCCTGCCCTGGCATCAAGGTAGACCAACGTGGCAGGAGGTAGGCCAGGTGGCATTCTGGTTTCCTCCACTCTGGTACAGCAGGGAAATGTAAAGTAGAACCACAATGAGATATCATGACATACCTATTAGATCGTCTAAAATAAAAATTAAAAAAAAAAACAAATTACAAATATTGGTAAGGATAGGGAGAAACTGGATTTCTCACACACTGCTGTTGGGAATATAAAATGGCACAGCCACTCAGCAAAATGGTCTTCTAGATTTTACAAAACGAAATATGCATTTACCATATGATCCCACAATTGCCCTCTTTTGGGGACATTTACCCCAGAGAAAATTTATGTCCACACAAAAACCCGTACCTCAATGTTCAGAGTGGTTTATATAGTGAAATAAATGCTGGAAACTACTCAAATACCTTTCGGTAGTTGTAGAGTTGAGCAAACTCTAGTATGTTCATACAACAGAACACGACTCAGTGATAAAAGCTTATGAAATTATGATATACGCAAGACACTGGATGGACCTCAAAGACAAGTTATGGTTAGCGAAAAAATTTAATTTCACAATGTTGCATATTGTATGATTCCATTTATATAACATCCTCGAAATGATAAAACTACAGAGGTGGACAGATTAGTGATTGCCAGCGCTCAGGGATGGGGGGAATAAGGGAGATGGAGACAAATACAAAGAGGTAGCACAAGGGAATTCTTGTAAGATAACAGAAAACATCTGTATCTCAATTGTAGTGGCAGCTCTACAAATTTGTACATGGAAAAATGGATAGAATTATACACACACACAAATGAATTTTTGTTTTAAAACATTCATTTAAATTCAGGTTTTAAAACAGTCAAGTACCAATGTACCCACGATGGACTGTGCAAAGGGTGCATGGGATTCATTCTTTTTTCTCAACTTCCCATGAGTCTCTTATTATTTCAAACTAAAAAGCATAAGAAACTGTTTTCTACTTGCCAACAGAATGAAAATTCAAAAAAAAAAAATCTACGTTTTTTTGGTTGGTGGATATTTTGTTGATTTTATGTAAACCCCAGAAAGCATAACCTTGTCATGCCCAATTGTTGATTGAAAATTTCAGGAACTCCCTGCTGGGGGGCAGAGAATAAAGTGCTGTCAATATTGCAACTCTAAGAAATTAATCTGGACGTGCTACTAAGGGAATGAAGTGTGCTAAGGGTTCTCAGGGCACTGGCTGCTAGGAGTAGCTTAAAAATGGGATTTCTTCATGTGTCGTCAGGGACTTGCACAGCTGTTTTCTTTTTGAAATTGTTTTGTTGTTGCAGCAATCAGCGTTTGTTTTTAAACTTTAGATTAAACCACCACACCTCTGCTGCCAGCCGGGAAGGTCATTGATTCCAAAACAGAGTAAGGATTTCTCACAATTATTCTCATGATATATTTTACTTACCAGGGCTTGATTTCTTTTAGTTCTACTTTCTGCTGATAGCACATACGTACCCCACAAGTCTGTGCTTGTGTGGATGATGTTACCACTTTTTCCACAGATATACTAAAGTACAATGATTTTAAGATTATATTTGCAATGGGAAATATTTAATTTAATACAGGAAATTTGGATCACAAGCTGGATATTGGGTAACGAAGAGTCAGCAGTCAATCTGACCAGTGAAATTGGTGGTAAAGAAAGGTCATACACCATTCTCTTCACTACTGGACTGGAAGTAGATAGCTGTCACCTCAAAATAGTAGGATACACTTAGGGGCATCGTTATACCATGAGCTATAATATTGCAGCCCTGCCACATGTCTAATCCTTTGTGTCTTTCAGTGGATAAAACCCTGAGAATAATTGCATAAACCATCATTGCTCTCTTGGCGGTTACATTAACAGTGAATTATTCAAAGAACCAGAAAATGTTGTGCCAACAAAGGAAACAGCACTATTGGCTAGGTATGGAAAGGACAGCTAAAAAGACAAAATTGCTTGATGATCAATTTAAAGCCAATTTAAAGAAAAAAAAAAGAACTTGGTGAAATTCTATGTTGCGGCGATGGTCAAATCTGTTGGGACCTTAAAAAGAGGTGAAAAAGATGATACTCCTACTGACTGGTGCTCCATAATTCTAACACTGCAAAAAAGAGTATCTTAGGATGTACTGGTTGAGAGATGGATGCTGACCTTGCTCTTTATCTTCAGTTAGAAAGCATGGACACTAATAATTCAGCAATTGGATCAGTTATTCGCTTTTGTCCACTAATTTTTAAAAGGATAATTTATAGTACAGAAGCCAGTAAAAATAATTTTTAAAAGATACATGAGAATTGCTTTTTAAAATTTTTTTAAAAGACTTATTTATTTATTTACTTGAGAGATAGATAAAGAGAGAGATGAGAGAGAGAGAGAAAGAGAGAGAAAGAGAACATGCCCCTGGAAGCATTCACAGGCCTGAAGGGAAGGTGAAAGAGGAGGGGGATGGACATGCAGATTCTGGGCTGAGCGTGGAGCCCCATGGCGGGTGTGGTGAGGCTCCATCTCACCACCCCTGGGGTCATGATCTGAGCTAAACTCAAGAGTCGGTCACCTCACCAACTAGGCCACCCAGGTTCCCCGGGGAATTGCTTTCAATGAGTGGAGGAAGACCTGTTGATGGATGCACACAGGGAAACAAATCCATGATGCTGACATGGGTGGGAAAAGTCACCCTTTCATATTTTGCATGAACCAGCAGCCCTGTGGCAGCCTATCAATAATATCCCTTCTCAAAGAGTTGGCCTTTTGATTTTCCTTGCATATTAACGAGCTGGCGAACAATGCTGGCTTTCCTTGTAAATCTGCAGGAGTAATCATTCAGATGCTTATCTTTTGAGATACATTTGTAAGGAAATGGGAAATGAGTTTGAAAACTCGCTCTTTGACATACATAGGGGCTGATTTAGGCAGAGAAAAATGCTCATCGAATTTTCCATTTGGTGAAATTACTCTTTTTTAACGGAGAATTTAAAAATCGCTATAACAATGGGTTAAAACGATGAGTTGCGGTTTTGCCTAATGGTAACAGTAGTTCTCAGAGTTGGCTTATTCAGCAAGAACGCTCGAAGGGTGAATTGTTTGTAGGAGTGGAATTGTGAAAGCTTTCGCTGGATGTGACAAGACAGCAGAAGGAAAGTGTGCGAGCTGTGCTGAGCTGACTTTATGGATGTAATTTTGGAAACTTAATTCAATTACGTGTGATAAAAGTTACCCCGTGTAATTTTTTTTTTTCTTCGAGGGGGCCCTTCAGGATGTAAGGCCCATCTGTCTGTGACATCTGTCACTGTACTGATGCCCAGGGTTGGTTGTATTGATCTGGCTGCCTAGGCTGTGTCCCCTTCCCCCTTCCCTCTCCCTGTGCGTCTCTCCTGAAGCTGGTGCTCTGTCAAAGAGGAGGAGCTTGCACTACAGAGGGGGACCTGCCCCCAGTCCAGGGTATGAGAGTAGCCGTGCTCTGAACCTCCCAGCAAGCTCTCAAGGTCCATCTGTAGGAGAACATAGGGTAGTCGAGCTTCCAAGATCCCAGACACACCCAAATAAGACGCTGTATGTGGCAGTCTTTCTTCCTTTCCAAAAGAAAAAAAAAAAAAAAAAGAAAGAAAGAAAGAAAAGAAAAAGAGGCCCTTCAACTATTTTCCCCTTAAGACAATAAAAGACATTCTTACCTTATTTCCTATGATGTGAGTCACTTGACTTTTCAGCTGAAAGATACTTAAAATTTTCACCAGCCAGCATTTCCTACCTTATTATGCTTCTAATGTTTGCAAAAAAATAAGAAAAACGATTTTGATTTGTATGCCCATTTTTAAATGGACTCATGATCTCAAAAAACGAAGACAGTGTGACAAGAAATTTCTATTCATGTGAATTCAGATTGCCTCAGTTTTATGAAATAAATACATTACCAGCTGTGATTAAAGAGGGAAGCACAGAGGAAAATCTTTAGCTTTTCCTGATAGCAAATGATGAAGGCATTTAAAAAATTGCATTAATTTATTCAACAAATATTTATTGAGCCTACTACTTGCGGACACTTTTCTAAGGGCTTGGCACAATCAGTGAATAAAGCAGAAAATATCCTTGTTTAAGAGATGAAAAATGTTTAAAAGTTAAAATCCCCAAGATTCAAGAATTGTAGACACCATCCCAGACCTTGGGAAACATATTTCTTTTTCTATTAGAGTATTTTCTGACGGAGTCAAAGAAACACTGACCTAGCTGCTCCTTTACTTCTGGAATTACCTAGGTGGTTAATTTGAGAATCCGAAGGCTGTTTGGGTGCAAGGTGGCAAAGTGAGCTGCTGGGACTGGGTGACCTTGAGGGCTATCTGTGCTACAGATGGGTCTGCGGGGGGCCTACCACTCCCAAGACAGCGTAGAGTAGGCCGAGGTCAGGAATTTCATCTTTCCAGACCCTGGCCTTTTCCACTGGATGGCAGTGGAACAATATGAAACACGCTTGCTCTCTTGCTCTCTTTTCTTTGGCGCCGTGCAGCCCGCTTCCTCTCCATTCAGAGAGCGTGGAGTAGCTGATTCGGTTTTACCTCTAATTGTAATCACATTGTGTTTCTTTTTCCTTGAGACCAAATTCTATTCTCAGCAATTTGGGTGTTCCCTATGCTCGCCCACATCATACATACAATTTTGTGTGATTTTCTAAGTTTTAAAAATGGGCTTCCTCTTTGATTATGTGCTTGTTTTATATTACTATTGGAGAAAAACATCACTTTCCATTTCTGGGATACCTCATTTTGCTCTTAAGGTCTGTTATAGGAAGGTATGGGTGGCTTGTTTTATGAGACTGTCTGGGTAAGGTTTTAGATTCCTATGATACAGTCACAAGAAAACAATAAAGCAGACGTGGAGAAGGAATATATCCATCCACATGCCACCACCTCTTTTCAAATTACTCACAGTCAGGTTTTCTGGTGGCCTCCTCTCAACTCTAGTTCCTCAAAATATTCCAGGCGAGAGCTCAAGCTGTGCCGAACCCCCATCTATTTCAGCTTTGTGGTGGTTACAGTGATAGTTGCCTACTAGCCATTAATGTGTCCTTTGCTTGCTATCCAAGTCTCCTCGGCTCCCAACTTCGGGGAAGATTTGGTGTGCTGGTGAAGACCTCTCTGTTCCTATTCCCAGTGGAAATGTCCTGCCCTACCTCTAGCTGCATCTCTTAACCTTCCCACACGTTGGTCCCCAGGACAAGGCTTCTTGGTCTAGTATCTTGCTTTTGACAATTTCCTTCCCTGGTCACTCCATTCCTACCCTGGCCCTGGCCTCAGCTTCGGGCCTTAGCTGCCTTCTGAAGAATCTCCTTGAAGATGACCACTTGCCAGAATCCTGAGCATGGTGTACCTTGGAGTCTTTGATGTTGGGCTCTCCCCAGGCCCCATTTGCTCAGGAAAACCTAGTGCTTGCTTTGGATGAGCTGAGTAAGTCATGAATTCATGTAGTTTTGGCTCCCTGGGCTATGCCAACTCCAGCTTCCTTTTTAAAAAGGTGATGTACTTAGCTCCTTTCTCCTTGCCTGGCATCTCTTTGGAAGAGTCTTTATTCCCAATAATTTATCTCCTGAATTTTCACATATAGAGACCATTGCTCCCTTTTACTCTAACATGTGACTTGTTTTAAAAAAATATTTGTAAAAGGTTCTCTGGCGTTCACTGGACATTAACTATTTCACTCCAGATATCATTAATTCAGAGAGTTTTAAAACTGGGTTAATTATAACAAAATTTTGTGCAAATATTAAATATATAAATATATATATAATTCAGGTTAGATGATTTAGCATTATTTTGAGGCTGAACATTATATAGAAAAAAAAATCTGCAGATCCCAAACAGCTGGATTGAATTTGTTTAATGATTTTTATAAAATTACATAAGTAAATAATTTAATTGGAGAAAAAAGCCTCAAAAAGAAATTGGCAGATACAACTTGTTTTGGAGAAAGATTATAAGTTGGAAATAACTGCAAGCTCCAAGGGAAATGTTCTGGTTTATTCTGGAGTACATTTAAGCCATATAGTGTGGAGATTTCCTGTAATTCTTTTGAAGGGTGAGGAGATAAGGATTCATTTGGTACTACAGATGAGGATTGCTTCGGGTACTTATTAGTTTACCTTCAACATTTTGGCCCATGTAGAGATTTTATACAATATCAGAGCATAGGCATCAAAAAATGAAAAATACTTTGATAAAGTGAGCCCTCTTCATGACTTCTTTAATAGTATCTTTTGAAACCACTGAAACCATAGAATTCATGAATGATGAACTTTGGGTAAGGAGATGGAAAGGCAAAAATAAATAGCCTAATTGTTGTGCATAACATGTACGTGAAAAAGAACTGTTCACTCTTTGCTTCCTCTTCCATTTTTTTTTTTTGAAAAGAGCCTGAATTACCAGGAGTCTGAAGAACCACCTATTTATTTCTCAGTATTATCTTTTTTTTTTTATTTCTCAGTATTATCTTGAGAAATATTTACTATCTTGGTTATTTAATTTTTCCATTTGCAATTAGAAATCACAAAGGCTGCCTTGAAGTTTGTTGGAAGAAGTAAACAAGTCAAAGAACCTAAGTGTGCTTTGCAAGCCATCAGGTCATAGATGCGCGTAGGTATAGAGGGAAGCAGGACTCTGGTGTGGGAGCCCACGTGGGGCCCATCCTTATGATCTTGGCAGTCATACAGAGTTCTCTGAGTTTCAAGTTTTTTCCCCTTACCATGAGATTGTTCTGTATGACATTTGTGGTCCTTCCTATTCAAGACTCTTCCCTCATTTCTACATACCATCATAGCTTCATATAAGAAGAATCTTTTTTCAGAATTTGCCAGTCATGCATGTTGGAATCAAAAGGTCACTGCAATATGTTTCAGATTTTAAGTGTTTTGGTCTTTTTTCCCATTGGAACTAAAATTATTCTTTATGATAAGAAAAATTCCTATAGTAGAAAATGTTGAGTAGACACTTGCCTGAAAGCTGCCCCCCCCCCACTTTTGTTTATTTGGGGTTTTATTGTTTTAATTTTTTTACTTTATGAAGCCCATTTTTTGAAAGAGCCTATTCTGGACTATATTAAACAAAGAAGTCCTAGCTGTACATTCCAATAAAGATACTTGCTACTTAAGAAGAAACATGCAGAATTTGAAGCAAAGTAATACATAATAGAAATCTGAATCTACCTAACATAATTAAGCTAATGTCACATATAAAGGCAAATTTCAGAAGAGTAACCTTTTTTTCAAACACAAATTAATCAGATTCAATAAGCAGTTTAAATGGGCAGAGTGGTTATCACAGCGTGAGGAGCTGTTTGGGGTGATGTGGGGCCAGGTGCAGGAATTCATGCAGGCTTGGCTTTTAGATTTTATTACCTAGAGCTATTTTAGGAGAAGCCAGGTCGAACTGTGGACATATTTGATTTTAGACTTTATAAAACTTTCAGCTTTACTGGAGACCACTATAGAAAAGGAGGAAAATCAAAATGTTCTCAATGTACACACATGCCACAGCAGGTGTTTCCACACCTATTTTATTTGACAACTTCCAATCACTGAAGGAGATTTTAATATCAAGTAGTTGTTCATCAGCAAATGTGCCTAAAAATAATTTTAAAAATCTCTGTAGGGAAGCAGATTGTCTTTTTTTAGATCCAGATGTTTTCTCAGGATGACAGGAAATCTGGCTAAATCCTCTCTGTAATAGGTAAATCATGCATGATAATATCTAACCATCTTCACTATGTAAAAACAAATGAAAGTTAAGGTTCATTTTTATAAATGAATTATGCAAACATAACTTCTATTTTTATATTTGGCTTTGGTGATAAGGCAACATAGAGAACTCGTGCAAGGGTTGTGTGCGCACACACACAAGCACACACGCACACACACACACATGCACAAAAACTCAAGCACTTTTTCTGCCTTGTTCTTATTCCTTTCTGAGATCAGACCCCTCACTTGATATTAGAGTTTTCCCCCAAAAAGTCTGCTCAGCAAAACTTCTATTAATACAAGTGTTTCTAATCAAATATTTCTGAAACGTTTACAAATGTCTTGAATCCAGCAATGACGGCAAAATGAAGGGTGTGTGGTTGGGAAGAAAATGCCCATCCAAAGTAGAAAAACTACCAGTTAAAAATCACAATACATAAAAAAATATTTTTGAAGGATAATTTCCATTTACCTGATAGGTTTTTCCATAAAAAATTATAAAATACTTTAAAAGAGAAAACAGAATATTTCAATAATCTTTGTTTTAGTTTTTTCATCTTTACAATCAAGGAGTTGGACTAGATACTGTTTTTTTTTTCCAACTCTAATAGTCTATGATTTTAGTCAACATAGGAAGATGTTAAAATGTGTCCCACTGCTTCATTCAAATAGTAATAGAAAAGGTGACTTAAAATTGTATGCCCGATAATATAACCCTTTTATTTTACAGGTAACAAAAGCAAGTCCCAGGGAAGTAACATGACTACCCAGTGGTACCCATCTATTTGGGCATCTATTGATTTCACTGCTTCCAAATATCTCTAACCATCAAATATTTTGCTTTCTTTTTGTTGTTGCTGTTGTTACTATTTAATTAAAGGCTCCAGATCCCCCTTTGCACTCCTGGAAATTCTGCTTTAGTAATTATGGGATGAGGTCAGGAATCTAATTTTTTAAAAAGAGATTCTCAATATTTTGACTTGTAGTTAAAGGTAGGAACCACAGAGCCACAGCAGACTACCTGCAATACAGTGATGGAGGGGAGCAGGTCTCTGTTGCCCAATTCTTGGGCAGTCTCTCTAATATAACATAGCAGCACCTCCCAGTGGGCCCATCACTGCATGCCACAGCCTACCACTTCCCTGGGTCCCCCCTTGTCCCTTCTAGATGCAAAGCATGTAAGTGCCATCTCTTGGTGTCTAGGTTACTTTTCTCTGATAGGTTTCCTATGGACAAGAATATTCCTGAAAGAAACAAGAATGAAAAGAGTGGATCTAAACACCATAGAAATAGAAACAATTACACGAGAATATTATGAAAAACTAGATGTCAACAAATTGGACAACGTAGAAGAAAGGGATAAATTCCAAGAAACATATAACCTACCAAGCCTGAAACAGGAAGAAATGGGAAATTTGAACAGACCAATTACCAGCAAAGAAATTGAATCAGTAACCAGAAAACTCCCAACAAACAGAAGTCCAGGATCAGATGACTTCACAGGGAAATTCTACCAAACATGTAAAGAAGAGTTTATACTCATTCTTCTCAAACTATTTCAAAAGAGAGTGCATCTATAGCCCCTTCTTATCATCTGCTCGCTCCAACCTCATATTCTAGAAGTTTAATTAATCTCAATTCCTACAAACTCTCCTTATTGGAAAGTACGAATATGTCCATCACCATGCAACAGTCTTGAGTCTTTTAAGGCAGTCTGGGATTTGGAAATTATTTACTTTACCTCAAGTCATGATGTATAATGGAATAACTTCTCTTAATTGTTAGGATGTATCATAAGAAGGTCTTTGAATATATAGGTTACAAGACTTTAACCTTTCCAGCAATAAAAGAAAAGCTCAAATAGAATTTATATCTAATAACAAAGTTGGTTTTACAGAGAGATGGTGGAGAGCAAAACTGCTTCTAAGATCTTCTGCGTGGAATTCCAAGCACTTCAACATTCATACTTCCTTCAGTTCTCAACATAGATATTAAGTGTTTACTGTATGCGAATTGTGGCCAAAATACACATTTCTGTTCCTCATGCTACTCATGGATGCCAACGTTTAGTTTAAGGCTTTTCTTTTCTTTTTTTTTTTTTTATGTAGCACACTAGAGGAAATATAATTCGGCTCTCAATGAAATACATTCCTAATCTTCCTCGTTTAATAAAAAAGTGAATTTTTTACCTACTAATTTTAGGGGAAAGTTAAAAGAAAAAGCAAATGACTTACCTCTAAATATGACTTCAAATAACTAAAAGCTATATAATTGAACAAAAAGTAGAATTCAACATAGCTGAATTTCTTTTCATATCCTCCGGAAGGGTTATCTGTTACTGAAGTTGACAAAGTAAGTTGATTTTTAAGTCCTGTTGCTTCTAAGGCAGTCAAGTGATATGGCTCTGGGGATCAAATACACAGTTAAAGCCATAACAGACTACCGAATGATATACAAAAAATTTTGTGAACATTTCACGTTTGCTTTAGAAGCCTGATCTATTAAACCTGTGACAATTTTATTTATTTAAGAGAGTAAACAAGGAGACCAATGGTATTAGTCCATCCTTACAGCAGTTAAGAAACTATTTATGAGTTGTATTTAGAAATCTACCAAATGTTATTAACGTGTATAATTCTTATTTTTCAATGTAGTTGGGGCCAAGAAAGTGGTTAGTTAATATATGTACCTCAAATGCCTTAAGTGGATACCTATTAAAAGGTATACAAAATATAAATAGTACTGTATATTTTCAAAAATTTTAAATAAACAGAAAGATACATAGGTATACATGTTATAATTTCAAAGTCAACACTAGCACATAACGTTTTTCTTATCTAAATACATACTAGGATACTTCCTATTTCAACACATGCATCTACAAACACTTGGCCATGCACATAACCTTGCTTTCTGCCACTTGCAAGAAAGTTAGAATATACATTATAGTACAGTTTCAACTTAAATCATATTGGCAAATTAATGAGGATGGCATTAAAAAATTCTGATCTAAGAACTCAAAATACGGGAAGGTAATTATTCCATAGATTAAAAACACTGAAGACTGATGGGAAGTTAAGATTTAAATTGTCCCAGTGATCTCGAAAGACAGAGAAGAGACAGGATTGGCTGTAAACACTCGGAATGCTCTGTTTGGCGATTAGGACTTTCGTCCTCTAGCAATCCAGGCCAGAGACTCAGACCATCGATGCTGCTGATCGTAGAGAGATGGTATAGCTGGGGGCAGTTCTCCGCAAGGCAGGGGGTGCTGATGGAGATCTGGAGGCCCATCTGGATGGGAGACGGCGATTTGCTGGTCTAGCAGGTCGGGAAAATCCTTTTCCATGTGAAGATTTCACTGCCACGGATTCCTAAGAGACAAAGGAAGACACCTGTCTCACTATACAAGCACCAATGATGGGCTTCACGTATTATGGATCCCAACTACAGGGTTAACGTGTTAGCATATTTACAAGCAAATAAAAGCATGGATAACTGAAGAAGGTAATTGTCTAATGTTTGTGGCCTTGAATCAAAAGCAACTCACTCTAATAAGGAATATTGCACTTGATAATCTTGTAGATCTTTCCACTACCAAATTTTAATACAACTGATCTTTTTTTCCTTTTTTTTTTTTTTTTTACAACTGATCTCTTGTTACAACTAACTATAAGTTCAGGATTCAAAGTTTATGTTAGATAACTGGCGATGGAACTATAGATGTTTCTTAGTGGGATATTAGGATGTTTTAGCGTTATTAAAAACAAAAATATAACAATTTATGGGCAAAACCATGCTCCTTTATGTCAAGCTATTGGCACTTTCAGAGGTCATTAGCAAAGGGCACACAGATCACCAAATGATTGATCTGATGCTATCTTTTTTCCCCATCAAGAACTACTATTTCTCAAAAGTTTCAAAATTATCATTGAAATATTTAAAAATATAACTTCAATAAAAACAACTGTAAAAAATATATAAAATAAAATGATATCTGAAAAAATAAAAATAAAAATATAACTTCGTTGTAATTGCAAATAGAGAATTCTTATCTATATTGGGCATCATCAGATGACTTAAAACCTTTTCCTTACTGTCACTTACTTTTCTTTCATTTCTTCTTTCTTTTCTTTCTTTCTATTTTACTGGGAAAAAAAAATATTCTTAGACTCTTGCAATAAAAAAAAAATTTAAAAAGTTTCCATGACATGTTTTATACAACTATTATTATTGCCCTTCTTTACAAAGCCTGTGCTCTTTCATCTGAGATGGGTAGTGAGGGTGGCCTCTATCTCTATGACAATAACCTGCAATTTCTTTTTCTCTCTTTGGAATCTATTTTTTTTTAGGTTTGCTCCCAGAGCATGGTGGGGGAGAGGATGAAGAACCATTCGTAAGAATCTATAATAGAAGACCCCTCCTAAACCTCCAAACAAAGCAAAAATGTAGCTCATGAATATTTAGCTGGTTATTTTATACATGTTTCCACTTGCCATCTGAAGCGATAGGGCCTCCTAAGTATTCATGGACTCAACTAAAATACAGAAAAATACAAAACCAGGGTAATTATTTGTACCCTGTGCAAAAAGGCAAAGTTTCTAGTGAAATGGATAAAACTGGTATTTTTATGCGGTTTGAAAGCCACGATATTTTTTTTTACATCAGAAGGAGGCAACCCGCACAGCTTAAAACTATGCTGCATACACACTGCATTTTGCAACAGTAGGATTTTTCGACGTATTAGTTAATTGTGATAATATGTCACCATGCAACGTTTTGTAAATTATGCATTAAAAGGGATCATTGGGTGGTTCTTTATTGCAAACATCAATCTCTTCGACATCTTTTTCTCCTATAACAAATGAAGATTGTATTCTTTTGCAAACAGACCAGACCAAAAAAAGAACAACAAAAAATGAATACTTACTTTTGGGGAGGGCAATTTTCAGGCTAAGAATTCACACAAGAATGGCCTTAAAAAATTTTAAGCTATAATATCATTTTATTCCCATGTGCTGCCTTTCTGCTCCACAAATAAGAGAACTTTATGAGGCATTATTTTATGATGTGTTAGACCTACAGTCACATATGTGTGACTAATCCCCACGAGAAAGAACACGAATCAGATGCCAGGAATGACTGAACCAATCGTAGCCAACAACTGAAAAGTGCAAGAAGTTATTTTTAAGGTTTCCAACACTCTTTAAAAACAGGGCAGCCAGGGTGGTTCAGGGGTTTAGCGCCGCCTGCAGCCCAGGGCCTGACCCTGGAGACCTGGGATCAAGTCCCACGTCTGGCTCCCTGCATGGGGCCTACTTCTCCCTCTGCCTGTGTCTCTGCCTCTCTCTCTGTGTCTTTCATGGATAAATAAATAAAATCTTAAAAAAATAAAAGTATAAGCACCAAAAGAATAGGATGCTATAGACAAATAACGCTCATTTGGAATGGTTTTTTGTTTGTTTGGAACATTTTCTTCCAGAGAGAAACTTACAACAGACATCTGACCTGGAAGTTCCCGAGTCCATTTATTTACATCGTCCCATTTCAGAATCCTTAAAAAAGTTATCATGTCCTATTCCCAGTCTTAAAAGAAGACTTTAAGAATTTGATGGTGATTTTAAGAATTGATGGGGTGTTAGAGTCCTAAGGTCTATACTTAATCACAAATAAAGGGTCAAGAAGTTAAGAACGTCTGGAGGGCGCTGGGCTGGCCCCTGGGCGGCGGCCGGCAGTTCCGAGGGCTTTGGGCAGGTGCTCCTCATCCCCCTGGCCGGCGGCCCGCGGGGCTGGCCTGGGCCCGAGCACCTGCTGCACCCGAGGCAGCCCCGCCCTGGGAATCCCCACCCCAGGCATTCCCCCCCACCCCGGGCATCCCCGCCCCAGGCACCGCCCCCCCCCCCCAGGCATCCCCGCCGAGGCATCCCCGCAGCTTCCCCCGCCCCAGGCATCCCCGCCCCCCCCCAGGTATTCCCCCCTGGGCATCCCCGCACCCGGCACCCCCCACCCCGTCCGCATCCCCACCCCCCCGGCATCCTCGCCCCCCCCAGCCCCCCAGGCATCCCCGCCAAGGCATCCTCTCCCCGGGCATCCCCACCCTGGGCATCCCCGCCCCAGGCATTCCCCCCCTGAGGCATTCCCCCCCCCCCCGGGCATCCCCACACCCGGCACCGCCCCTCCGCCCGCATCCCGGCTCCAAGCATCCCCGCACCCGTCATCCCCGTTCCTCCAGGCATCCCTGCCCGGGCAACCCACCAATCCCCCCCCCCCACCCCCGGCATCCCCGACCCCCCAGGCATCCCCGCCCCGGGCATCCCCGCCCCGGGCATCCCCCCCAGGGATCCTCGCGTCCCCACCCCCGCATCCCCCGCATCCCTGTCCCCCGCCTCCCCGTCCGTCTGAGGCATCCCCGCCCCTGGCATCTACATCCCGCCCCCGCCCCTCATCCCTGCCCCGCACCCCCGCCCCGGGCACCCCCCCCCCATCCGCATCCGCACCCCGGGCATCCCCGCCCCGGGCATCACCCTCGCCAGGCATCCCCGCTCCCCCAGGCATCTCCGCCTGAGCATCCTACCCCCGGGCATCCCCCTCCCCCTCCCCGGGCATTCCCGCCCTGGGCATCCCCGCACTTGGCATCCTCCCCCCCCACCCCCGGCATCCCTCTACCCCCCCCCCCCCCGGGCATTCCCGCCCCAGGCATCCCTCCCCCCGCATCCCCGCCCCAGGCATCCCCCTCCACATCCCCGCATCCCCGGCCCAGGCATCTCCCCCCACCGGCCCCTACCCCCCCGCCCCCCGCATCCCCGGCCCCCGCCCTACCGTGGTCCCGCCCCTGACCTCAGTGCCGCCTGCGGCCCACCGGCCCGTGGGGTGGCCTCCGTCTCCCTCCGTCTCCTCCCGGAGGCCCTGGGGACCCGGCGAGGCGGCCGGAGCGGCAGCCCCGTGGCCTCGGAGCAGCCTTTCCACGACGCCGTAGTTGGAGCGGGGGTCGGCGGAGCGCGGGCGGCCGGCCAGGCTGCGGGGCCCCCAGGCGCGCGGGAGCAGCGGGCGGCGGGGGCCGGGGCCGGGGCCGGGGCGGGGGCCGGGGCGGTCGGGCACCTGCGCCCCGGGCACGGGCCCCTGGGCACCGGCGGGCCGACCCCCGGACGCCTCGTCACCCCCCGCGGCCCCCGGGGCGGTGGGTCCGGGCCCCCCGGGGGGTGGCCGGTGGCTCGGCGGGGGCTGCGCTGCCCGGCAGTTCCGATCCGTTCTAAACACGATTCGGTTAAATTCATCGGTCTTGGCGGCCAGCTTCTCATTCCTGGTGGTCCTGAAGCCACAGCGGAGACCCCGAAGCGGGCCACTGCCCTCGGTGGCCGCGGAGCCAAGGTCGTCGGGGCGAGAGGCGGCCGGGCCACCTGGGGCCAGCGCCTCCCAGCTCTCGGGACAGCAGGATGCAGAGGGACCATTCTGTGCGGTGACCCCACCGCCACCACGCCGGCCGCCCAGCCCAACACGGTCCTCACATGCAGGCTTGTCCTCTATCTTGGCTTTGGGCGCCAGAGAAGGAAACACGATGCCACCTTGCAGGGCCTGCCCTTCATTTGCTCCTAGCCCAGGCGCCGCCCGGGGCCTCCGAAGGATGTCAGGACCACGGCCCCTTCCACCGTGACCCTCCGGGGCCACCAGGCTGCTGCGGCCTAAACCTCCCTTCAGACTCCCAGGAGCTCGTTCTGCACAGGAGCTGGGAAAGTTTCGGGATGTGCTTCTCGGAGGAGGAAGCGGTGGAGCTTCATTTCTCTGCAGATCGGTCGTACCCAGTTCACCCTTTTTCCTAGCCCCGCTCAGGGGTACATCGGTGCAGCTTAGATTCTTTCCGTGTTCCTGCGTTTGCTTTTCCGAGTTGATTGCAAGAATGCCCTGGCCATCGCTGATCATGTGGTCTCCGCGAGGCATGTTCGTTACACGTGGCATTTCCTGCAGGAAAGAATCTGACTTCATCCTAAACAATTATAAAACACGGTATATTAGCGATCGTTTTATTTAGGACGAGTTCTCAAAAGAAACCACGCTTAGGCAATGAACTTCTGCTATAAGAACAGGACTCCCAACTTCCTCCAACAGCATTTTCATGTAACTTCTCTAAGTCAAAACCTCCAAGTCCTTTTTTACTGTAGGATAAAGCCTACCTCTCAGTGTGGCACTCACAGCTCACCTGCTCTGACCCAAACTCTCTTTCCCTGATGTTCCAAATGGGCTCTTACACTCAGACCGGACAGCGCAGTCTCCTGGGTGTCTGCTACTGGCATTCTCATTTCCACAGCTTCTCTCCTACCATTTCCTTACCTCTGCTCTACCCACCGAATTCCTATTCATTATGTCATGTGAGCTCCAGTTCCTTCCCTTGAATTTGAAATGACATCCTAAGCTAAGAAGCGCAACAGAAATCCAAATAAAAGTTCACTGAAACGTGGTTGCAAACGGAACGTGTCATTTGGGCTTGAGACAAGAGTAAGAATTTTTTTGGGTAAGGGCATAGAGGCAAAGTGAGCCACAGTAAAGATAGTGTGGCTCTGCGAGGAATAGTAGGGCCTTTGGTAGGGCCTGATCGCAAAGCAGAGTGGGGAGGATGAAAGAGACAGGAGGTTAAATTGGAACGTATTTGAATTACGTGCTAAATAAAGGTCTTCATTTTTTTTTTTCCTAAAGTTTATGGAGTAGCGAGGAGAAAGAACATTACACCAGGTGCGATTTGTAAAAGAAAATTGGTCTTTCCTAAGCTCGATAAAAAAAAAAAAAACCTAAATAAAGTAGCAATATAAATTCCCAAGTTAAAGTTAATTGATCATATGGATATTGGATACGTATAAATCCTCTTTATAGGTTTTCAACTTGCAAAATGTTACGAGACAGGGTACAATCAAGTGCAGATAAATAATAACAGAATGGTAGGCAAAAGCAAAATGGGTAGGTAGAGGGCAAAATTATGCACACAATATGGTTGAATAAAAATATCTATTGTAAGTCATTATAAAAACCCTTTCTGAGCTTTCTAAGAGCCAAAGACAAATAAGGTACACACTGCTGCTATTCCCAAGAGGAACACACTTCCTCACTAGGAGATAAATGTTGATCCTAGAACCATCCACCTTTACTTACCTTGCAGAGAATTCCAATTTATTTTTTAATAAATTTTTGGTGAAAACTTACTTTTATAATTATAGAGGTGCTTCTAAACTGAAACAGAGTTTTTCAGATTTCATTGTATATGTGTGTATTTACATATTTACGTATTTACAGTATATTGTTCTGACAATTGCGTACGCCTCCATTATATATATACATAGTAAATACAGAGAAATAAGAGACATTTAGGTATAAAAAACTTCAGTAGACCATCTCTATTTTTTTTCAGTAGACCATCTCTAATTAAAACTCCACACTGTCCAATCTTAAGATATATTTAACTTATTAGCCCAGCTGTGCACTCTTCCACTGGCCAAACACTCACAGTGAGAAGGAGGTACGTAAGAAGCTACTGGACAGTGTACCTTAACCAAACACCAAGAGAGCACAGTATTCTTAACAGTCAAGTCATGGAGAGAATGAGAAGATTTGGTTTAAGAATTAGTAAACAGAGAAAAACTCAATTAAAGCCTTTATCTCTTGTCTAAGATAACAGATTTTTAATGACTCATCGTTAATTCGCACTAACAAAGTGTAACGAGGAGGCAGTTTGGATTCATTCACTGAAAACAATATTTTTCTTGACTTTCTGATATAAAAGAATCATAGATGTACCAGCCCACCTTCTGTGGTTAGACCGCTTTCGGATTTCCTCTTGAAAGCTGCATAATTCTTCACTAACTTTGGCAAGTTCTTCAAGAGCCTTTATATATATAAGCAATAGCGGGTTAGCACTTGGAAATGTAAATATTTCTTTAGAAACAGTTCTAGGCCAACCACAATCTTACTTACCGAGTTGAGGGCCCCAGAACTGCTCCTGCTCTCTTCCCCGGAAGTCCTCAGACCAGGGCAGACCTCACATTCTTTTTGGTTATCTGTGGCCAAAGGATCCGTAAACACAACTTTTGATTTTTTGGTTGCTTTTTGTTCCTTGCACATTTGATTTCCTTCACAGGGTAAGCTGTGCTCTGTTTTATTTTCTCTTTCCAGACCATCCCTGTGATTCATCCGTGTAAATTCACATCGTCCTGAATTGGGGTAGTTTGGAGGAGATCCCACCACTTGATCTTGAATCACTTTCTCACGATCGTGACTGAGGATCTTAGCACGTTCATTCATGTTGATTTTCCTCCGAAGCTTTACTTCATGGCAAAGCTGCAAAGAAAATGAAGAGAAAGCTTTTTCTCCCCCTTAATGTACTTCGTCAATATTTTTTATACTAAACACGCTATTTTGAGTTCTCTTTGCCACATCATGATATACTAACTACCCTGGGGTATTGATGCTCATGCCTCTGAGTAGCGTTCTAAAATCTGATCGGCCAGAAAAACTCTGATGAACCATAAGGACTACTTCTAGTAGGTCAAAGTATGGATGGTAATTTCTTTTTTTTTTTAATTTTTATTTATTTATGATAGTCACACAGAAAGAGAGAAAGAGAGGCAGAGACATAGGCAGAGGGAGAAGCAGGCTCCATGCACCGGGAGCCTGACATGGGATTCGATTCTGGGTCTCCAGGATCGCGCCCTGGGCCAAAGGGCAGGCGCTAAACCGCTGCGCCACCCAGGGATCCCCTGGATGGTAATTTCTATGTCTCTGTGTAGGAATCAAACTCATTCAGAAATAAGATAAGCCTGCACCTATATAAAACATGTCGTGATGATGCAGAAGCACTGTTGGAAAATTGGAACGTCCTGAAACAATTGCTGGTCATGCTCTCTAACAGCTTTCAGAGAAAAGTAAAAATTTAACTAATATTAGTAAGAATTTAACTAATATTAAAGTCATGTTTTAAAAGTCTACGATTGCACCGGCATGCCAACGCTCAAGTGTGTAAATAGTTGACAGTATCATGCAGCACACCAGTTCATTCCATTCCGAGTGGAGGTTGTGCAATCAAAGGATGTTTCCTTTGGAAGTTATGTTGGTGTTACTGACGTATTGCCGGGTATTGCTGAGATTTTTTTTTTTTTTTTTTAGGAAAAGATTTTTCAGTTTTTCAAAAAAGATTTCTCATCCTGATTAAAACAAACGTGACCCTGTCCTATGTGATACCAGAACTCTAAGGCTTCAATCATCTGTGTTAAAGTGGATCTCAAATTATTTCTTGATGAGAGTTTAGTTTAACCTGCTGGCGCTCACACAACGCACCCCTAGAGGAAGCCAGTGGCCTTTTCTCTTTAGGCTTGAGTTGTGGGAAAGCGTGGCATATTTCAAAGGAGCCTGTCGGCTAACTATTAAAGCAAATAACTACAGCCACAACCTATATCTACACCACATCTATTATTCAAAGAGTAGGATAACAGATTTATTGCTGTTCAGTATTTACCCAAATCTGGGAGAAGCACTATACATAGTTGGTGCCTGAATATAAATATAAATAAATATACTGTATATATTTATTCCCATAGATGCTTACACATCTAACATTGCATGATCGCAGGATTGCATCAAATTATAGCCATGGATCCATTGTTTTGGCTCTCATAAAATTACTTATCCTGAGCTATTGTGAGCATTCTGGTTTGGGCTGACCTTGGGAGATTCTCTAAGGAGCAACTCTCAAAAGTCCATCTTAAATCTAAGGGTGCTTATGGTGACATTGTCCTCTTTTTGAGGCGTGATGGGTGAAAACAAAATTGCTTCATTTTCAAAATCGGGGACAAAAGTGCTATTCCTGGGAAACAGGTTTGCCTTTGTCTTCTGAATATTGAGAAATATGCATCTGCTGATTTTCACGGTCGTTCCTGGAAAGACAGACTTGCTACATGCAATTCTCATAAGTTCCTTCCTCCTGTCTTCATCTCACCTTCGTTGTTGTTGTTGTTTTATTTTGAAATACTTCACCTTATGTAAAATTTTATATACCATCTTAAATTCTCTGGGAGATTTAAGTGAGGTATGGATAAGCAAATAATATAATGCTATTGATGGAAAACAGATTTATTTTGTATAAGAAACTGTGTTACTTCATACCTAGCACTTGTCAGTGGTTATCATTTGAACAAAGGTGACAAGCAGAAAAGACTGCAATGTGATAAAAAAAAAATTGCTAGAAACCTAAGAACTCTAGGGTTTCTATCCAGATTACTCCAGGTTTCAAATAATCCAAGTACGTACATCCAGGTTTCGCAATAGCAAATGCAATGATTGTGGATGGTGGCTGAGCGAAGGATCATTAGCATCTTAACACTTGACACTGGATCTCCCTGGAAGATACCACTTGGAGTCAAGTTACACGCGCACCTGCAGGAATCTATAATTCCCTAGTACACGGCTTACTAATCTGTGTCTGAGTCCATATACAGGCCTTAGCGATATATATTAGGCAAATACAGTCTATTCTGCTTGCAGCATTTTATAATTTTTTGTGCGTTGGTGTTTAATTTCAGTTGGAAAAAAATGTCTTGATTCTCTGTGACATGGGAGGGTACTTTCCTCCCGTTTTTTTCAAATTCTCCTACCCTCGTTTGTAGCCTATTAGACAGGCGTGTTAGAAGTACGTTCTTATAGGCTACAAAGCTGTGAGGAGAAAAGAGCTATGTACTCGGATGATAAGAGGAGCACGAGGCCAGTGTTCAGGAATTACGGAGCATCATCTATGGGTATTCTGGGGAAGCACCTTATCCAGACACACTCCCAGGGCTGGAGGGAGCTGTATATTACTAGAGACCTAGAAAGCACCGTGGCTACTATTCAAGATGAGGAAAAAAATCTTACAGCCCTCTACCTCCCCGATGCAGAAAGGAAGAGCACTTCTACAAACTACCATCCTATGTTTAAGATACGTTTAATGCCTGCGAATCGAAAAGGCGGATATTTACCATAGATAGAATCTACGGGGTTGTCAGCATAGCTATTTGACAACACAGGATTTAAGCAGCAGATTATTTTAGCCACATGGCTTAAACAATTGGTCAGACTAATCCTGACTCCTTTAATTTTTTTGGCTCGGATGCCAGAATTATCTGGCCTTCCAAACCTTTGGGAACCAATGACCCCTGAGCTTTGGATTCTGACTTGACATAGATATCTCCCTGTTAATCCCCCCTTAGTCTGTAGGTGAAGGAGTTACATGAGTAAGCAAAACACATTTCCAAACCAGAGAGGTACGAGCAGGGGATTCTCATACACTACATGCCTGCCTCCTCAGCTCCGTAACATGGAACAGTTTAACAGTTACTCTTTTTAAATTTTTCCTTGCAGTGTGCCAATTGACATTTTGTTCACAACCGATTACACGGCTGTTAATAAGAAAAATATTTGCACTATAAACACATAAAGCACCAGCTTTGATTGTCTGTGAAAAAAGGCCAAGGAGTCTGTTTAAAGAATCACTTTGGCAATGTGCACAAACCATGTCCCAACATGAATGTCACTGGAGGCAAGCAAGATAAATATAAATAATTTTCAGTTGAAACCAGCTCAAAGATACATCAATGTGAATACTTCAAGAAAATATTCCAGGGCTGAGGGATGGTTAATGGAGACAAAATGACTATTTGTATCAGAGCCCTGGCACATTGTTTTTCATAACCCCTTTCCTAACAAATGCGCCAATAAATGTGGCACATTTTGCCAGAATAAATATCATGTCCACCACCATTCTGATATACGACACTCCTTTTGATTGCACCGAGTGATCTAATACGTAATTTCCTTTAGTAGACATGATTCATAAATCATCTCATGAAAAGATCTGTATTTTAATGCCCAGTTGTAATTTTGCTAATATACATCCCACCGGTTATGTTTTTCTTACATTTTCCTCTTGGGCCTCGTGCTTGAAGCTCATGCAAAATACGTTCCCCACTTTTGATACCAAGGCACTTTAGTCAAAACATGATAAACTGATACATTTTAGAAGGACATTTTAAGTTCTTCATTTTCATACCGGGCTATCAAAAAAAAAAAAAAAAAAAAAAAAAAAAGGCCTACTCCCTTCAATACCCCTGGATAAGGTTCTGCTATTTTTGGTCTAGCGAATGTCATTGAGACATGCCTTCCGGAGGCAGAACGAGGAAAACAGAAATGGTTTCCAATACAAGACAAATTTCAAATGGAATTTTCATTCTGAGCTTTAAGTGTCAATGTAGTCAAAACAAATCAATCTGTACCTCCTCTATCTTCTTCTGCATGATTTTCCATTGACTCTCCCATTCCTTCCTTTCGTTGTCAAACTGGTCCAGCAGTTCCATCTTTTCCTTGTGCCAGTCGGTCTCTGTGTTCTCCCACTGCTTATGCAGGGCCATGGCAACCGTGTGAGTGTTACTGAAGGGGTATTTCTGCTTGTCTCTGCCTTCTTAACTGTTTCTTGGAAGCTTGGAGTTGGTTTATTTGAAGCGGTCTCACTTGCCTTTAAAATAAAGCCTAATATAAACATAACAAGGAAGAGTTCCAAATCCATTTGCTTTTTGGAAGCATGCTATCATTTTGTTAAGAGCCATCGACATACACAAACGACGGGAAA
The DNA here is from genome assembly GCF_003254725.2 of Canis lupus dingo. Lineage (NCBI taxonomy): Eukaryota > Metazoa > Chordata > Mammalia > Carnivora > Canidae > Canis > Canis lupus. The sequence goes on from NC_064243.1 coordinate 66,187,609, forward strand.
ACCGTACTTAAGAGTAGAGAGGAGATGATGAAGAGTCTGCTTACGAGGAACGAACACAGTTGGGACACCTGGGTGGCTCAGTCCATTAAGCCACTGACTTGGGATCTCTGCTCGGGTCTTGATCTCAGGGTCATGAGTTCAAGCCATGCATTGGGCTCCGTGTTGGGCTTGGAGCCTACTTAATTAATTTAAACAAACAAACAGAAGAACTAACATAGTCAAAAAGTAAGTATGGCCCAAATGGGTTTTCCCCCCTTGCTCAAATGTTTTTTTTGCCCTTTCTGAAATCAGACAGCAATATCATAGCTGAATGCATATGTGAGATGTAACTGAGCATTCGTTTAACCAACTACCTCCTCTAAAGATGGACTACCTAAGAGTGACTATCTAAGGGTGGAAGTATGAAATTCAACTGTATGGTTGGATCTGCACAACCATGGTGGATTCTGCTGCAACAGGATTACTCCTGTTTTGATGCAATGAGATTATATGTGTCTGCGACTTAAGGTCGTGAAGCAGTGCTGGGCGGCAGTCTCCATTTTATGTTCAGAGTTTCAAGCCCAAGCCAGATGTGATTACTGTATTAGTCAGACCCCTGAGCTGGGGGTCAGTCTGGGACTGATGTATCAGCAAAAAACCAAACTCACTCATAAAAATAGTTTCATCATTTTAGTTCATCAAGTAAAATATAAAAGCAGTAAAGCCATCCTGGGAGCCACATGCTAAAATTCACTCATTCTCTCTTTTTCTTTTCATGGACCATATATCAGAATATGCTGCTGAGGCTACTGAATACAGAGCACTGAAGACGGTTTGTTCAGTTTGCAAGGATACCCTTGATTACATTAAGCAAGGATGGAAATAATTAGATTTCTAGCATTTAGCGTATGTGTATTTAGGGTCTGAAGATGCAGTTTATTTATTCAATATTTATTTTTTATCTAGAGGGCCCATGTGCAGTGGGTGTGAGGAGGGGGGCAGAGAGAGAGAGAGAGAGAGAATCTTAAGCAGGCTCCATACACAGCATGGAGCCCAACATGGGGCTCAATCTCACGACCCTGAGATGGTGACCTGAGCCAAAATCCAGAGCCTGATGCTTGACCGACTGAGCCATGCAGACGCCCCTGAAGATGCAACTTAAAATACGAGATTGGTAACTCTGTTATAAACCTAAAATTTCTGAGATTTACTTTCTTTACATTAAAATGAAGGCTACTTATAGGATAGTTACAAAGTTTAAATGACATACCGTATGCAAAATAGTTTGAGAAACTTAAACATTTTCCCTTGTTTTTTTCCTTTAAAAAATCTCGATCTGGCTTCTACTAAAAATATATTTTTAAAAGATTTTATTCATCCATTTAACAGAGAGGGAGAAGCTGGCTCCCAACTGAGCAGGGAGCCCGATGCGGGACTTGATCCCACGACCCCAGGATCATGACCTGAGCCAAAGGCAGATGCTTAACCAACTGAGCCACCCAGCTGTCCTCAAAAATAATTTTTATTAAGGTCATATGGGGCATCTGGCTAGCTAGGTCAGTGGAGTGTGTGACTCTTGATCTTGGGGTCGTGAGTTCAAGCTCCACCTTAGGCATAAAGCCTACTTCAAAAAATTAAAAAGGGAAAAAAAAAAAAGAAAGACCACTATTTTTTAATGAGTGGGAAAGAATATTTGAAACGTTTGAATCATCATCTAAGATAATCATGGGTACTGGAAGTCTAGCTCTTGGGTTTTCTAGGCCATGATCGAAATGTGTTAATTCACCATGTGGCGGCTAATGCTCATTAGGAGCCCAGCGCCCCCAGAGTCAATAGTTCCTGACCGGGTGGGTGCTGCTGCTGTGGATGACGCCCACACAAGCATGTAGCGGCAGAGGATGGCTGGACGTTTCGTGTCCCAAATATAAGACACACATTGAAGACTAATCTTATTTTTATCAGATTGTTCTGAACACGCATATCCAAGTGATAAACTGTTCCAAACACATTTTTGGAGCCACGATCTATCAATGAATCTATCAGTGAATTATCAGAGATTAATAAGGATGGAAAAATGTTAGTGCCATCTGCAGGGCTCCACCTTCAAAAGCAGGCTGAAAACACTGGGATCTACACAGTTATTCGTCTCTTACACAATCTGCTACAGACCCTCCAGGCGTTCTTACCCACAACTTTGACACTCAGCACTCCGACTGGACTGACTCAGTCAAGAAAAGAAGTAATCTCAGATTTGAGAAGTCAGCATGTCTCATCTTATCCACTCAGCCATGCTCGTTTTCTAATCTCATTTCTCACCTTCCCTGTCATCCTCCCAACCTTTTGCTCCCGTCCACACCAGTGAGCCGGCGACCAGGCACCACACACGCACCTGCCACAGCCAGAGCCAGTTGCCTAAAATAAGTACATCGATGAAGACCTAACAAAATGAAGATAGTCAAGAATATACACAATTTTGTTCGTCTTGGTGAGTGTCCTTAATCTTGATTACCTAGTAATCGTTAAGTTAATCTGATAAACTATTCACAGGAAATGCAGACCATGCTTGTTTTTGCACTGGCAGACTGCTTTGAGGCTGCATGTAATGAACTGTGAGCGGATACTATCCTGCTTCCTAACAGGTTCCTAACCCTGGGACTTCTTAGGAAGAGCGGAGTGCTTTAAGACCTCCAGAGGTAGTTGCGAAGGTAACCAAGGAAAGCGTGGAAAGGGAACAGACTCCCTGGAAAGGAGGTGTTACGACAGTTCATGTTTCAGAACTAAGCATCAGAAATATTCAGAAATCATCATAGAGTTTCTCCTACAGTTAATGTAGCAAAGGGCTCCAATTTTCCTTTCTATTGCTAACTCCTCTTGAACCACTTCCAGAGTAGGGCTAAACGGGGTAAAAGGTGGCAGATTCTTCCTTTTTATTTTGTTTTGTTTTATTGTTATTTTCGAACGTACCTGAAGATCATCCAGGAAAATTCTCACTGAGGCTTGCACCCTGTAACCTTACTGTACACGAACCCAGGTAATGCTCCCAAAAGTGGACAAAATCCCCAACTTAACTGCAAAGAGCCAAACTCATCACTTACTATGGGTCGGAGCCAATCTACAGAGCTTCCCCTTTCCAGGCCAGAGCACCGTCTAGTGCCAGGAAATGTAACGGTCACGGATCAAAAACAAGCCTTTGAAAGAAAATTCCTATAGAGCAGTATCTGTGCCAATTTTGGGGGGAGGATTTATGTTGCCTTCCTGGCGTCTAAGTCGTGTCATAAATGTCAAACACAATATGATTGAATTTATTGCTTTCTCCTCCAAAAATAAAATGGGGCCCATAGAGTAGCAGTGAGGATTACATGAACAAAAAAGAAAGAATGCTTAATAAAAGTGCCCCACATGGTTTTGAATCATTGTCAGTGCTCAGTAAATGCCCGTTACTTGGTTTCTTCCTTCTGTCCTTCCCTCTTTTTCTTTTCTTCCCTCCCCACCCTCCTTCCTTGCCTTCATTTATCCTTCTTTATGTTTTCATTCTCTGGAATAAAACGGATGATTTTCATCTTTTTTTTTTTAATTAGAAGATGAACAGAAGCAGATCTAATTTTGCAAACTCCCATATTTTCAACGACTTTCTTCTGCCCTCGGTATTTTTCAAGTATTTTAAGAATCCATGGCAAGCTGAACATTTAGGAATTTTTTTTTTATTGTTAATGAAAATTTGAATAGACAAATCTTACACAGAACTGCTTTCCTTGGGATCCCTGGGTGGCTCAGCAGTTTAGCGCCTGCCTTTGGCCCAGGGTGTGATCCTGGAGTCCCGGGATCAAGTCCCGCATCGGGCTGCCGGCATGGAGTCTGCTTCTCCCTCTGCCTGTGTCTCTGCCTCTCTCTCTCTCTCCCTCTATGTCTATCATGAATAAATAAAATCTTAAAAAAAAAAAAGAACTGCTTTCCTTATAAATCTCCTTAAATAGTTAAAAAAAATCCAACTAATGGGGCAACTTTGTAGGGACACTTTGTAGGGACGTTATGTTCTATAATGGGAGGTCATGGGGTGAAGTGGTTCAGCAGATTCTGAAACTCAGTTTCGGTGCTCTCTACGGAGACAAACACAAAAGTTCTCTTTCTTCCTAGTTGTCACTCTTTTTCGCCCACGGATATTGGCATCTATGTGGGAGAGAAGGAAGGGTTTCTGCTAACTGGATCCCTCCCTGTGTTTCTAACTCTGTATCATTTCACTTCATGCAGAGTTTCATTCAGAATACAAATTTGTTACAGCAAATGTAAGAGTCGAGGGAATCGCATCACTTTGTCATGCACGTGCTTCCTTCGCCAACGCTGAGGTGGCATTACATAATCCATGGAACCTGCTTCCCCTTCCCCGAGGCCAAGGCCGGGGGTTGTGAGTGGGCAGCAGAAGCATGGTGATGGGAGGGAGACAGTCCCGCTCACCTTGTGCCCTGCAAGCAAGCAGCATTGAACACAACCCAGGAGTCTCCCAGTAAATCATTTTAATTTCCCAAATTAGCCTCAGTTTGGTCACAGTTAACACCTCATTGTCTGAGGAGTGCTCCATTCTTCCGACACTTTGGTCCTTACCATCTTCACCACCATCTCCCCCCTCTCACCCCAACTGGAGACTGGACTTTAGCCAGACAGAGGAAACCGGGCTACGGGACCTGACTCTACGGCTACTTCCCTCCTCTGAGATTTCTGTTTTCAGTATTCGTTTCTTGCTCTCCTGTTTCCTTTTTCGAAACCTACTACGTTTCATATAATCAAAGATCTGTCATTTGTAGGAGCTTGCAAAGGGCTGCGGGGAGGCTACGCACAGTAGGTACCGTCCATTGCACGATTCCCGGGAGAGTTACTGGCCCCAGGGATGCACTGCTTGTCTTTAACTTTGAGGGATTAGGAACAGCCGTCGGTGAGGCCCCGCTGGCCTCCGAGACTGTAGCTCTACGGGCTGTTACAAACCACCGGCATCATTTCAGCTAATCAAAGACCTTATTCCTCCCCTATCGTTTCATTAGCAGGTGCATCGTGCAAAGACAGCCACGGTCTGATTTCGTGCAGGGCCGAAAGGAACACTGTTGTCATGGCTATTTCTCGCAGTTTCACCCCGTCCTCATGTTCCAAAAGGGCCAAAGCAGTGACACCACTACATGCAATTCTGAAGAAATCCTTTTTGCCTGCCTTATCTGATTATCTTCTCTCCTTCCTTGTTTTTCACCCATTAGACACTCAAACTAGAAAACATCCAAGATAAAAAAGAAAGAAAGAAAAAAAGCAAGCAAGCAAGCAAGCTTCCAAGGTACAGGCGCACTGGTTTTACTTCTCTTAACTTAGAAAAGACCGCCTCTGGAAGAAACTTTTGGCTTGGGCAAATAAGCACCTAAAATTAATCACCTGGAACAACAAAGGGTGCCCCGGTAAGGTCCCTGCTCACCGATCGCCGGCTGCGAACGGCACGCGCTTCCACTCATGCTACAGGAGCACTGGTCCTAAGCGAGCGAGCCGTAGTCTTGAATGGACCGCACTTATTTTTCACTGTAATTTCCAAACACCAGCCCTCTCAAGGGTCGCGACCTTCACTCTGCAAACCTGACAAGCCTTCATTCCGATGAACACACAGCAGCACTCTGACAAATGCGTTCAGTGAAATCCCGCAGCAGGCCGAGTGCTGCTCAAAGTACTGGAAACAGGGTCTGAGAAATGCAGTTGCGGAAGGCGGGGTCCCTAAGGGCCAGAGCGGGGGGAGGGGGGGCCCCTCCGGGGGGGCCCCTCCCGGCAGCCCGGGCCTTCCTTGCCCTGAGGGCAGTAGGACCTGCTCCCACCCCGCTGCCCAGGACCCGGCCAGCTCAGCCAGGGGCCCCCAGGGGCCCCTCCACCTGCGCATCCCCCCTCGTTCAGAAGCGGCCCCTCTGTCCTTTGCCGCCGGGACCCCCTTGATTTCAAACTGCTAGAAAGACACATACCTTTTTTTTTTTTTTTTTTTTTTTTTGCGCTCTGGGGAGAAATCCCACGGATGCTCCACCACTGGCCAATCGAACGATGGAAGGACGGCCAGTTTGTTGGGGTTTTTTGTTTTTGTTTTTTCCCTTGGAAAGGCAAAAGTCTCAGCTCGGTGGATCCCGCTTCTTTGCCAGAACCGGGGAGGCCAGGCCCGGCCCGGCATCCGACAGAGCGCTGCCCGCGGGCCCTGCGGAGCCCTCGCCCTTTGCAGAGCCCGGAGCTGCTCAGCTCGGTGTCAGGGCAGCAGCTGCGACTCCCTGACGTCAGCTGCTTGGAGGCGGCCTTCGGGCCACGCTGCCAACCGGAGCTCTGTAACTTTAGAGCCGCTCACCCTCTGCGTAAACAACTCCAGGCCCAGGACATTTTTAGCTTTTATCGTGGAGCCCAGTATTTTCAAACTTGCCAAAAGAGCTGCTGTTAATATCACAAAATGACAATGGCCAATTTTAGATTTTCTTGGGAAAAGTCAGCTCATTTTTTTACAGGCGACGACTCTCTCCTTGCTATCCGCCCCCAAGGTCCTCCTTTGGGCTGGAGTGGTGCGTGCCCCTCGGGGCCTCGAGGAGCTGGGCGTCTGCACGCAGCTCGGCCCCGTGGGCAGCAGCCCCCAAACACGTGTGAAGGCGGGTCACACTTGTGGTCTTCGAGTAAAGCAGAAGCGGGACGTCAAGGCCAACCAGGCCTCCTCCCTGTGTCTTTGTGACCACTTGCTGTCAGAGTGAGGCCTTTCTGCTGGACGAAATCAGATACTGATTATGGGAGGGGGGAACCGAACCCCAAACAATGAGACACCCACGTGCTTGCCTGCTTCCAGTCCTGGTACTGCAGCCCAAGTACACGGTGGAGGCGGGGGGTCCCCAAGACCACGGCCAAAGCGACCTACCTGGAGATGCTGGGACAGATGCCGCCCCAGCAACATTTCCAGGTTGTGCATGAACTTGCACACGCATGCTTGGTTGGACTGAGTTCAAGGGCGCATCGAAAGCAATTTTGTGCATATTTCAGCAAATAAGCCAGTTAAAGGCTCAAGTGCTGAGGTCTTGCCCTGCAGACTGAAGCATTTTCTGGGTGATCATTAAAAAGCATGGCATATTCCCTTTCGCATTACCGGTTGCCTGCTTCCGGGGGGGGGTAGTTCGCGGGGAGCTCCAAACTTACCCACGGTGGCCGGCGGCTCTAGCACACGCACCAGTGGGACGGAGCACGCTGCCTGGTTGGAGCTCAGCATCGCGATCTCCAAAGCAGGAGCCACACAACAGCTGCCGCAGTAGCAGGGTCACCCGCGGCCACCGCGCTCTGCACAGCCCTGTGCTACGGACCCGGAACACACCTTTCCCCAGGCTCACCCTCACCACAAGTGAACCTGGAGGGCGCATTCACCCAGTCTTCCTGATGAGCAGGCACCGCCCTGCCTGGTTCCAGGAAGATGCCCGTGTGGCCTAGCGGGGCTTGGAACCCGTCCCTTTAACCGGAGGCCGGGGGGCGTTTGTCCCAGTGATCGTCTGGGTTTCAACTGTACAGCCCCACTCATCGGTGTGAACTTCTGAGTGTGTTTCTTCTGTAAACGGACAATCATATTGGAACCCAATATGGTTGTGCTAAGAGTACGAGGGGATACGTCTAGTGCCGGGCACACGCCAGACGTTGGCTCATTTCTGCTCTGTCCTTATTGGCACAGGAGGAAAACCCTGGGGGTGGGGGAAGGATTGGCCCCAAAGCACCGACACAGAGTTGCCCGCTGACATTCTCCCCCTACACTCTTTCCCACTCCAAGCCTCTCACTTTCCAGGTGTCTTTTTGTAAATAAGATTATGACTGTGTTCTAAAGTCTATGTGGACTTCAGATCGTATGTGGCTAAGTCAGGGGAGACCCGGTGTGGGCCTCTCCTATCGTTTCCCTCCGTCGCATCCGTTCCAACGCCCATGCTCACGGCGTCCTCGTAATTCTCGATCGCAGGTGCATCAGCCGAGTCTCGTCATGGTAAAGCCCCCCCGGAATCACACAGAACCGAAAGCTCGGAGAAGACTTTGACGAGAGCTGCACCCCTCTACCTACCACTTATTCCAGTTCTTACCAACCCTTTTTGTTGAATGATTTTTATATGTATTAGCTTGGTTTCCACGCTCTGTCATATACCCAGGAGATGAAAGCCTAAGAAGGCAATCAATATTCAGCGCAGGTGCTTTTGGGTCTTTCCACCAAAAACTTGTAAGAAGGGGATCCCTGGGTGGCTCAGCGGTTTAATGCCTGCCTTTGGCCCAGGGTGTGATCCTGGGGTCCCAGGATCGAGTCCCACGTCGGGCTCCCTGCATGGAGCCTGCTTCTCCCTCTGCCTGTGTCTCTGCCCCTCTCTCTTTCATGAATAAATAAATAAAATATTAAAAAAAATAAAAAATAAAAACTTTTAAGAAAACCGTAAGTCCCTACCGTTCTGTACATAAGCAGGCAGACGCTGGAGTCACCAGCCCTTCAGTGACACGCAGAGATCTTGAAGCGCCCGACAGTTTCGAGCAGGTGTCACGGTGGCTGAAAACCTTACGGCAAGAAATGCAAATGTGCGGTATAATCCAGATTACTTTTAAGCCACTTAAACATTTACGCCGCCAGATAGGAAACTGATCCAAATCAGTGCTCTGCGTGTCGGAGAAAATCTGGAAGAATCATGCGTATCTGGTGCCACCCAAATCCCACTTCAAGGCAGCACTCCTTGATGAGGGCACGAATAAAGTAATGCTTAGCGTAAAGCACACGTAGCAGCACCTGTTGGTGTCCAGAAACAAAAAGGAACATCCTAAAAAAAGAACTTGAAAAGGTCTCTATGCAGGATAATCTTAGGCCAAAGGCCAAAACGTTTTGGGAAAGGTGAAAGAGGAGCGGTGAGCGCACGGATGTCACAGCAGGTGTTACTAGATTCAGAGAATTTTCCAGCCCGAAGGAAATCCTCTAGCCAACCCTCTCATTTTACAGCCGAGGAAAGAGGCCCTGATGCTACGTCAACTGCTCAAGGTCACAGAGCCACTTACCAGCCACGCTGGGAACAGAATCCCCGTCTTCTCATTCTTAGTGGAGCGCCGTGAAGTTTAAAATTCCAAGAAGTTCAAGGGAAGGGAACACAGCACTGGGATAAGGATCTGGGGCATGAGAGGTTGACTTCTGGCCTTGTCAACTTCTAAATTCAGTTTCCTCCTAAGTCCACATGAGGGAGAGGACACTCTGCCTCCCAAGGGTAACACAGGAATCAAAGAGCAGAGGTTTTATCCTGATGACCGCCTTTCTAGAGAGGCCTGGGTCCTGAGATCATCTACATCTTGGGTCCAAATGCAAAGACGAAAGGATTTTAATTTAGTGGTTGAAGAAAATCTGGGGATAAACCCTCCAACTTTGCCTCAAGCCGGCCAGCGCACATTTAATTTATAGTTTTCGTAGGAATGGTGAACTCGAAGCACTGCAAAGCAGTCATTTATTTAATTTAGGTTATGACAACTCCGGCTCCGTATGAGGCTGGGTGGCTTCTGACTTCTGGCTTGTAGGAGTTTCTTTCTGTCCCTTTTCTTTTACTCTTCAAACATATTTACCAGGTGAGAGAGTATTGTATTTCTATTTCCTTTGGCAAAGAAATGGACAAAATTAGAAAAACGGTGACTGAAAAACGGAACTCATCCTTAGGCATGTTAAAATTTAGAGGAGTGCCTGGGGGGCTCAGCGGTGGAGCATCTGCCTTTGGCTCAGGGCGTGATCCTGGGGTTCTGGGATCGAGTTCCACATCGGGCTCCAGGCAGGGAGCCTGCTTCTCCCTCTGCCTGTGTCTCTGGGTCTCTCATGAATAAATAAAATCTTCAAAAGAATAAAAATAATAAAATTTAGAGCCTATTAAGGATGACCTATTAAAACAAATCCTTCTTTTTAGAATAATGGATGCCTTTTGGAATTTTCTTTTTCTTTTCTTTTTTTTAACATTACTTATTTATTCATTCATGAGAGACAGACAGAGAGAGAGGCAGAGACCCAGGCAGAGGGAGAAGCAGGCCCCATGCAGGGAGCCCGACATGGGACTTGATCCCGGGACTCCAGGATCACACCCTGGGCCAAAGGCAGCTGCTAAACCGTGGAGCCCCCCAGGCTGCCCCCTTTTGGAATTTTCAAAATACTTATGGCTCATTATCTCAGTTGTTTAGTAGAACTCTCTTGGCTCTTAAAATTATCTTCCATTCTTTGGGAGAGGTCTTGGGCCTTCCGATCAACACTCCATTTAGCAAATATTTGTGGGCACCAACCATGCCAGGCATGCCATTGGATCCTGACCCAGAAGAAGCATAAGACAAATTCCTGTTCACAACAAGCTTGGTCAACTCTGAAGGGTCCTGATGCAACCTGTGGCACGACTGCCCACATCCTGAGTAGTCTGCTACCCCAAAATAAACTTACAGACAAATGTGAAGAGCCTCTCCTTTTAGTCCCCACAGCATTCCATCACAGGGACGATAATTAAGTGTTCACTCCCAGCCTTGCTGGGCACTGTAACCACTGAGAGAATTAACGCCCCCCCCAAAAAAAAAATCACAAAAGCTGGAACTTTCCCCGAGATTTTCAAATCAGGTGATGAGGCAGGGTTTCTTAGGTTTTATAAAGTCCCACAGCTAATTCTGTCAAATTTGGTCCTGTGTTATTTTAGCCCAAGAATGGCAGAGACTGGATTCTGTGCTGGCAAAGGCGACAGGATTTTGATTCTTAAAACGATCTGTTTCGGGTTATAAAGACTTCGAGAGTCACACACAGAGTATCATCCATGGAAGTCACATATTTAGACTGTTGTGTTTCAGCGAGTGTGGGATCTTCCCGGTACTGGATGTTTTCCCCGTAGAATCATGGGGTGCTGGCTCTCGCTTCTGTGCTGAGGGCTGGTGGCATGTCATGGGGCTTATGTACGGGCCCTTCCAGATGACAGAAATATTCAAAAGAAACAGCCCTAAACTCACTGTTCTTTTTAAGTACTGCTTAAAACCATCCGACATTTTAAGAGTCGGGGCCAGTTAAAATCAGAGATAGATTTTGCTTACCGTTCTCAGATTAGTTTTTAGCATCTCAGTATATTATTTCCAGATTCCTGACTTGGGAGGTTTTGACAATGATGGCAACAAAACCTAAATAATAAAGGGAGTGACCGGTGGAGGGCCACCTCTTGATCCAGAAAAGGGCCTTGGGAATGCTGGTCCACCACACGAGCCCCCCCCCCCTCTCCGCCGCCCGAGTCATTTCTCCCTGGGAGAAAGTTCTAGCAGGAAAGCAGGGCCCAGTGTGGAGAGAGGCCATTTACCTGGTACCACTTGCAGACCCAGCAAGGGGTCCCTACTCACCCTCCTCACCCACCTTCCTCGGGAGTGTCCCATCCACCTGTCTCTGCTACCAGAAATGGTAGGTTTATCATCGGGAGGGTTACGTGCAGTTTGTAGCTGCTTGATGAAATTTCACTGACAGAGCAGAGGAAGCAGCTCCTAGTCCCTCCTTGGTAGGCAGCACACAGAAAGGACAGGAAGGGACCGACAAATACAGGTAGGCTTTGACGGGAGCTTGGGAAAAGAGTCTGGTTCATGGGATGTGGGGTGGGCGAGGCAGGGGAGATGGGAATGGGAGACCGTCTGGGCGGGCGCCAGCTGCGTAGGTGGGAGCCTGGGGGCAGAGCAACGTGGCACCGTGACATGGGAAGACGGCGGGGAAGGATCGCAGGAGGAGGGCACACACAGGCAGGCCCCAAGCCGCAGTTCAGGGCGGCCCTGTGAACAGGGTGATCAGAGCACCCTGCAGAGCCAGCCAGACCCAGGGCCCGGACCAGGGTGTCTCGGTAAGTCCACCAGACGAAAACACTATCCCAGCGGCTGCCCTCCGCCCTGACACCACGGCCTCGGGCAGATGCTGCTGCCACTGGAGGGTCTTGCCCAGGAAGGGCCCCGCGACTTCGTTCATTCTTATCTATTTTGAGTCGACCTGGCTTTTCTGAATCCATCCACTTTCTACAAATATCAGGACTTCAAACGAATAGCTACTGATGAACAAGTGACAGCCCCTCTGAAGTGAGGATTGGGACCAGAAACATGGGTTCCTTCTCCTGAGGAGCTTTTGCACTCGAGATTTCGGAAATCCAAGGCTGGGGGATCCTTCCTTCCTGTCAACTACCTCCTTTGGCTGCTCTGCTGTGGCTTTTTTCACTATATGGAGGCTAAGCAGTCAGAATAAGGCCAAGACCCTCCACGCGACAGCCTTTGTGCCTCAGTAGAAATAAATGCATCCCCCCGCCCCCGGAAAGATGCTCAGATTCCTAAGAGATACTTAAAATCCAGAATAAATTAATGTTGCTGACCTGTCATGTTACATTCCCCTCTGAAGCTCTAAATGACTGGCTTCGGCTGACACACAGGCTGTTCTATTATTTAAAAAGTTGAGCTATTTTATCTGCCCAGGAGTTAACGATACGGAGGAAGCGACGCGGATTGTGCAAAGGTTGCACATATTCGTGAAAAAGAAGGAAGAGAATTATAAACTAGAGGCTGAACTGAGTTTTCTGACTCGAAGAAATCATAGACTCCATAAGGTGTCTTTCCAAAAGAGGCTCTTAAAGTCTCTTCCCTAATTAAGCCATTTGAGGCCAGCGCGCAAACTGATGAGCTCCTTTCTGCCCCTCACGCCCTCTTCATTTGCAAACACATAGGTGAAGGCAGGTACTTTAAAATTTTTTTAAAGTTTTTTTTTAATGTTTTATTTATTTGAGAGAGAGAGAGAGAGAGAGAGGCAGAGACACAGGCAGAGGGAGAAGCAGGCTCCATGCAGGGAGCCCGACATGGGACTCGATCCTGGGTCTCCAGGATTACACCCCAGGCTGTAGGCAGTACCAAACCACTGTGCCACCAGGGCTTTCCAAGTTTTTTTTTTTTTTTTTTTTAAGATTTTATTTATCTATTTGAGAGAGAGTGAGAGAGCAAGCAAAGTGGGGGGGGGAGGGGCAGAGGAAGAGGGAGAAGCAGACTCCATGCTGAGCGGAGAGCCGACGCCAGGCTCGGTCCCAGGACCCCTGGCAGCCGCTTAACCAACTGGGCCACCCCGGCGCCCCGAAGGCTGGTACTGTAGACATGGCTTTAAAGAACAGACTTGCTGACTTTCATGGCACCGTATGTTGGACCACCTCAGAAAGGAACAGGTGCTATTTGCCAGCCGTCAATGACGGTCACTTACGAGTCTTGCCTGTGACCATAGATGCATGAGCAACTCCACTCAGACACCCTCAGCAGAAACTATGGAAAACCTTTTTTCACTTTCTGATATCACCCACCCCCACTTTTTCTTCAATCCTTGCATTCGGTTGGACCATCTGACCCAAAGCATGACCCCCTCCCTGCCAACCCGACGAAAGGGGACAGGAGTCCTGCAGGAATATAACTGCAAACAGAGCAGGAATATCTGGAGCTGGGGCTTAGCTACCAAACCGACATTCCAAACCTCACTGGCAGCTGATTCAATAACCGTGCCCCCCTCTGCCACCCAGACTGAGTGAGGGCTGCAGAACGCAGGCCAATACACATTCCAGGCTCAGCACTCAATTTTCCTTTGTTTTGGGAGCTTGAGTCAGTTATGCTTAAAAATAACCAGCTAATTTCCCCCCCTTAAATCCAGGCCAAATTACCAAAGACACTCCTTCCTATGCCCAGGAATGTGCACGCAAGGGGCTTTTCTACAATAAGGCTTGCTTGTTTGAATTCATCTCCAGTGTCGTGTTTAAATAGCACAGCGTCAAAGGTACAAATAGGGGAAAACACCTGTCTTAGTGACTGGGGGGCTTTGTGCTCTCGGTGCACAAAGCAGCCTGGGTGTTCCCCTTTTAGAACTAGCTTGGTACAACACAGAGCAAGTAGTGGGGTCAGAGGGCAGGGGAAGGAGACACAGAGGAGCCTCCCTCTGAGGTCCTGGGCACCATCTCTGTTGACTTCTGCTCCCACATCCATAGCCTGTGACGTAAGGGAGGGATGTACCGCAGAGCCAGGTGCCCATGGAGCAGCCTGAAGTCCCAGGGAGAAGGCAGCAAGGGACAGGTTTGCTCCGTCCACCTCCCGAACACTGGCCCCCGCACACAGAGGCTGGCCTGACTTCCCTGATTCGGGGCGCACCTCTCACTGCACCCGACAGGGTGGTAGAGGCCCAGAGCAGACACCAGGCCATGCGGTAGGGAGGGCATGAGAGTCCCCTTGGGATCCAACTACCTGGTAAGTTGCTTCAGGAGATTCAGAGAAGCTGCCAGAGTTACCCCAATTCCCCCAGAATCTGTGAGCCGTGGCTAAGTCGGTCCTGTTTCCCCTCCTTAGTTTCTCACCAGGGTTCCGTGTACGGAGAACCTGGGGGACGTTCAAGGGTCTCACGAATTGTTCCATAAAGCCCACGCCTTAGAAGTTCTTCGATACGATTAAGGTCCTGGCCGCCAGCATAGCTTTAACCCCTCACAAGAGATCTGAGGATGAGGCTGGTGTTTGGTGAGCCCAGACCTCCCGTGGTCAGCCTCTCCTCCCTTATTCAGGCCATAAGCTGTTGTCGAGGGATACGGATACGCAGCAGCCCTCTATGTAGGTATGTATGTTACTCATTCATTCATTCATCCATTCATTCATTGTATAGTCCATCCCAAGAATGTCTTGGGATTTTACTGTTTGCTTAGGGAAATCCAATATGCTGTCAGGTGTCCAATAAGAAGAAATCACAACCATGAGCCTTTCTGTTTGTTCTTACGCTGCAGTAAGAGCGCCTGTTAGAGTTACCTATTTACGTGTCCGTCCGGGTCAGTCAACCAATGGAAAGTGCTAGGAGAGTAAAAACGGAATTTCATTTTGCCACCACTTTACGGTGATTGTTAGACACACAACGGGTCCCTGTGTGTATTTCTGTCACAGTCTCACGTTTCCCGTACATGCTCTCTCATCTCGATTGGGACAGCAGAGCCAGGTGGAGGATATTCCTCCATCATTCCTGGAGGATCTGTGGCGCACCACGTGGGAAGCTTTGTAGCGTAGATAACTGTATACAAATTTGTCAGGTTGTCAGGGTGTGTGTGTGGGGGGGGTGGGTCTTCTTGAGGCTCTAATTGAGTGTATGCACGTGCCTACATGTCCACTCTGAGAGTCATCTCCACGACCCCGCACATACGCACTATTCATCTTGGTCCTCCTTTCTGTCATGCATCATTCCCCCTTGGCTTCTCTGCTTTTGCTGGTTTCTAGAACCTACGTTAGTGAAAGGACAGTTTTCTAACACTGCACTCCTGTGGAATTAGAACTGCTTTGGCATTAGAGGCAAAGGCCAAATACCAAAGATTGGAAATGCTCTAGAGAGGATGTGGACATGCTCTGAGTGGCTGAGACTGCAACCTTCCTGGAAGGCTGCACATGCGTATTCTACACACTCCTAAGAAATGGTTCTTGGGAGTTCAAGAAAAGACAAATGCCTGGATTCAAGAATTCAGTGTCAATTGCTAAGATAGGGCTCAATTCTTGAACCATCCCAGGAGTTCTGATGTGCAGCTGGGATTGAAAACTCATGAGCTGGATATTTAGTTCTTAATTCTTCCCATGATAAAAAAAAGTTAAAATTCTGAAACCTGTTTCTTAATGCCACACAGAGTAGTGAGTATCCACGATACTTCTGAAGTGAACAAGGGCACTGCACACCATGCTTCCTCAGAGGGACGATATTAGTAATTTGGGTGGGACAAGGATTTGAGATTTTTCACTCTTTTTTTTTTTTTTTAATTTTTTTTTTTTTTTAATTTATTTATGATAGTCACAGAGAGAGAGAGGCAGAGACACAGGCAGAGGGAGAAGCAGGCTCCATGCACCGGGAGCCCGATGTGGGATTCGATCCCGGGTCTCCAGGATCGCGCCCTGGGCCAAAGGCAGGTGCTAAACTGCTGCGCCACCCAGGGATCCCGATTTTTCACTCTTTAGTTCTCTTCCTGCCATCAGAGCTTTCCGGTCATCGTGGCCACCTACAACACCTCATAAACCACCAAATAGTCCGTAAGGAGCTGAGAAGCATTGCTCAGGTGAGTGTATGTGGCTTCAAAGGCAAAAAACACTTCAGATAAATTTCGGCCATCGAGCATTTTCTTTCAGTTGTTACCAAAACGGTCCCTCTGCGGTGGCAGTCTGGGGATCGATCAAGGATCAAAGAGATGGACTTTGAATTTTAAAGTGGTTGCTCTCCCTGACATGCGTGTTTTTTTTTTTTAAAGTAAACAGGGTAATCACTAATTAAATACAACATTTACATCATTTCATTTCTTTTTATCATAAAGTTCTATCTAGCCTGTTGACTCTCTAAGATGAAGAGCCAGAAGGACAGTGACAGATTTCAACTGTTGGTTAGCTCCCCACTCCTGCTCTCTCCTCCCTCTGGAACAAAACTACAGAAAAACCCAAAAGAAAAATGCAAATAACAACATGGAGACTAAGAGCAGTTATTTCAAACTAAATTCTCAACTACTTGTGAGGCGCTTATTTTCTTTTTTTAGAAATTAATACTCAAAGGGAAATGGAGATCCTGGGGGATGAAGATTCACGAGAGTGTTACCAGAACCAACTTTTGTGATAGAGCGAAGGTTTTCCACATATCATTCTTGATGCTGAGGTGCAAGATACCTCACTTTACCACAGATTTTCATATCCACCAGCCAAACTGCGAGCATTTCTGAGTACTGGTATTCAGTACTGGTATTTCTGAATCCTGGTGGCAGTGATGCATTCCCGCTTTCCATTGGGTAAATTGTCAACAAGATGGACAGACAGGACATTTTGGGTACATGGAGCTTATCTGGGTCACTTTAGGGATGAGGAGAAAGGGAGACGCTCAGGTTCACCAAAGTCAGTTTCTATTTGGAGAGCACCTCCCACTGGAGCTCTGCGACTGGCTTTGAATCCCAATGTAATGAAATTCCAGAGAATGACTATTTTTTCCCTACTCTACTCCCTGCTCTGGAAGCAGTTCTGTGTGATAACTGACTTTAGAGGACAGAAGTCCAGGCAACCAATCTGATCAGCAACCAATGTTCGAGTATAATAGGAAAATGCAGAAATAGTCGTTTCGCTTAGAGCTGGTCAAATGCAGCAGGGGGGATAGAATCATTTTCTCCATGAACTACGGCTTAATCTATCTCATGCATCCAAACACATCTTTTTAGACAAGATGCCATCAGCATCACAACAAATTGCTGACTTTCCGTGATGGTCACATTTCATTTATTCCCCATAATTTTTGCTGATATTTAACCAGATATCAAAACTGTCTTGTTAGTCCAATGCAGCCTAGCAAAGATACTTTATAAATCTATCTGTGCATATTTTGAAATGTGACCAACTTGTGAACGTCAGCTTTTCAACTATCGAGAAATAACTGAAATATTTAATCAACTTTTACAGTTATAATTATTTAGCAAGAAGAGTACAGATGAAGATGTAAAAGACAGAAGCAAAAATTAAAATGATTGATATAAAAAAATCACAGTTACTTCCTTACCTGAAATATTGTAATGCGTGGGCTTCTTATTGAATTTGGTAGTGGTAAGATGTGTCTTTTTAAAGAAATAAGCAGTCTTCAGTGTTTTTATAGCATTGGTTACTACAGAAATTATACTTCTTTTACTTCTTGTCTTGAAGGGTGAACAAAATAAACAAACTGAAAATACTACAATGAATGGTAAATGATGAGAGACTTACAGTACAAAAAACAGTGTAAAAAGGAAGACAAGTTTAAATATTGTTGTGTAAGAAAGTGATGAAAATAATACAAGAATGAGAATAAGTAAAATGATAGGCTGGAACATCTGGGAAGGTAAATGCAAAGACAAAGAGAAGAGTTAATTAATAATAATTTTTTAACACTTCCATTTATATAATCTAAGCATTCATTCAATTTAAGATGAAGAAGAACCCTCCCCTAAGCCCATATTTACAAAATCTGAAACCTATTATTACGCACAGTGCTTTCTCTCACTCTGATCCCGGCCCCCCTCCCGGTCCCCATGGTATAACTGGAAACCCACATGCTCAAAGTATTCAAAAATCTGCTGCAAGGAAGCTAAAAACCAACTACTCGACATAATTAGAGAAGAAAATAAGCTTTAACGTTTCAAGATTCAACAAGTTTCATCATAAAACTTTTTCTCCCCCCATAGCGAAGCAGGGCAACATGCAAGGTTTAAACTAAGCGACGGGGCTGCGAGTTTTCTGGTTGTGACTAACAGGCAGTTAATTCATGTCATGCTTCTGCGTGTAGACTGATTTTTAAATTTAAATCTGTCACGTGTCTTAAAAGCCATGCATGCTGGTGTACTTCCGTGTGTTCTCCAACGGACACGGGACAGGAGGCTTGCCAGAGAGGTAGCGCCGCCTGTTAACGTTCGACAAAGCCTGTCTTAGGTGGTTAATTCTGACAAAACGCATGGCTGCTTGGCCCCCATACCTGGCTAGAGCAGCTCAGTCCAACTCATCAGCTGTGCCTCGACCAATTAGGATGAAGGAAAAACGCTGGTTTTCCCCGTGGGGGGATAGTCATGGCTATTTCTCTGAGTCAGGGTCGCTTCAACTTAAAGTCTGACAGTCCTTCCCCCATCCTGGCAGTGACTGATTGATTGACTGATTTAAATCTAGAAATAATGATCCTGTTACTACTTCCACTTGCGGTCAAGGGCTGGCTTCCCTTCGTCATGGCTATTTCTCGGAGTCAGGGTCGCTTCAACTTAAAGTCTGACACTCCTTCCCCCGTCCTGAGATTCTCCCCTAGAGGGCTGGCAGTGACTGACTGATTGATTGATTGATTGATTGATTGATTGACTTTTAAAATCTAGAGATAATTATCCTGCTACTTCCCCTAGCGGTCAAGGGCTGGCTTCCCTCCGTGCCTTTACGGGAGGGCTCCACACCCTGTCTCATCCCTCTTTACCGCTGGGTGTGGACCTGTGTCAGTGGTTAGACAATAATCTTGGAGATTTGGTCGTTTAAAAACAAAACAAAACAAAACAAAACAAAACAAAACAAAACAAAACAAAACAAAACAAAACAACTCCCAAACCCAAAGCACGCTATTTTGAGCTCAACTACAAGCCTGGCTCAACACCTGCAGATGGGCAGCTAGGGAGGCCCGTGCGCGGCCTAGGAGCACGCGCAGAGGAACGCCCGCCGGGCCGACACGTATGCACGGTTCTTAAAACTCCTCTACTCCGGTGCGAGTGTGGACGTGAGTGTGGACGTGTCGTGTAAGCAGCCGGCTGGGCCGCGCCGATCTTGGGATTGCACGGGGGTGGGGGGTGGGGGGCAGGTGTGCGGCGGGGCGGGGCTTCGGGGCGGGGGGCGGGGCCTCGGGGGACGCGCAGGCAGGTGCGCGCGGCGGAGGGGGCGGGGCGGGGCCTCGGGGCCGGAGAGGGGACGCGTGCAGCGGAGGGGGCGGGGAGGGGCGGGGCCGCGGGGCCTCGGGGCCGAGCGGGGGGACGCGCAGGCAGGCGCGCGCAGCAGAGGGGCCAGGGAGGGGCGGGGCCTCGGGGCCGGGGGCGGGGCCTCGGGGCCGGGACGGGGGCGCGCAGGCAGGTGCGCGCGGCGGAGGGGGCGGGGCGGGGCCTCGGGGCCGGATTGGGGACGTGCGCAGCAGAGGGGGCGGGGCGGGGAGGGGCCTCAGAGTCGGGGGCGGGGCCTCAGGCCGGGGGCGGGGCCGAGCGGGGTGGGGGACGCGCAGGCAGGCGCGCGCGGCGGAGGGGGCGGGGAGGGGCGTGGCCTCGGGGCGGTGCACTGCGGAGGGGGCGTGGCCCGGGCGGTAAGCCCCGCCCCCGGGCCCCGCGGCCCCGCCCCGCCCCGCCCCGCCGCCGGGCGCGCAGCAGGCCGAGCTGTACCTGACTCACGGATATGGGCTCCTCGGCGCCGCGCTCGTCCGCCGCCTTGGGCACCTCGAGGCGGTCGATGAAGGTCTGCAGCTCCTTGCGGAAGGCTTTCATCTGCGCGTTGATGCGGTAGAGCAGCTCGTGCTCGCGGATGCGGCTGCCGTCGTCCTCCTCGTCCATCAGCCCGAACAGGTCCCCGTTGGCCACGTAGATGCGCGCCTCGGTGATGATGGTGCTCGTGTCGGCGATGAGCCGGTCGATGGTCTTGCCCAGGCGCTCGGCCTCGGAGCGGATGTCCTTGAGGTGCTGGCGGTCGGAGAAGCCCTTGGGCCAGGCGGGCGCGGCGTAGAGGGAGCGCGTGGGCGTCAGGCAGCGCATGTTGCGCACCTCCTCCGAGTCGCTCTCGCCGCCGATGGGCCCCTCGCGCTTGCGGTGCGGCGGCCGCGAGTCGTCGTCGCTCTCCTTCTTGCCCGCGTCGCTCTCGGCGTCGCTGTCGCGCGGGCTGCCGCGGATGCCCAGGTGCGAGGCCAGGTCGTAGCGCTGCATGTTGGACATGAGCACGCGGTTCTCGTACTGCAGCTGCATGACCTTGCCGCTGAGCTCGTTGATCTGCAGCCGCGCGGCCTTGAGCTCCTCCTGCAGCGCCTCGCTCTTGGCGCTGTCGTGGTGGCGCGCGCTGTCGTGGCCGCCCGACTTGTACTTGTACTTGGCGAGCTCGGCGGTGATGCGCTGGTTCTGCTCCTCCAGGTCGGCCACGTTGCGCCGCAGCAGCTCCGTCTCGTCCTCCACCAGCTGCAGGTGCTGCCGCAGCTCCGACAGGGACTCGCTCTGCTCGCGCATCAGCGGGTTGGCCGAGCCGCCGAAGTCGTCGCCGCGCAGGTCGTCCAGCTCGGCCTTGAGGCCTCGGTTCTCCACCTCCAGCTCCACGATCTTGCGGCCCAGGATGTTGGCCTCCTCCTCCACCAGCCGCAGGCGCAGCTTGAGCTCGGCCTCCCTGGTGCTCGGAGGGCCCCCCGCCTCGCCCTTGGGCAGGGGGCTGTCCAGGTCCCCGTAGAACGACCTGTACTTCTGGAGCTCGTGTTCGAACCTGTCCTTCTCCTTGTCGATCTTGGCCATTTTCTTTCTCATCAGAGCGGCCTCTTCCTTCACGAACTGCAGCTGGCACTTGAGGTCTTCGTTGTCCTCCTCATGTGGGAAACGGGGCGGGGGGAGGGGGGGAGACAACAGGAGATCATTTCTATGGAGATCCAGAAAACAGAAAAAGTACGCCTGCAAAACTGATGACTTTTTCTTGTGTGTGTTTTTTTTTTCTTTTAAAAAAAACATTTTATCTACTCATGAGAGACACACACAGAGAGAGAGGCAGAGACACAGGCAGAGGGAGAAGCAGGCTGCATGCAGGGAGCCCGATGTGGGACTCGATCCCGGGACTCCAGGATCAGGCCTTGGGCTGCAGGCAGGAGCTAAACCACTGAGCCACCAGGGCTGCCTGCTTTTTCTTGTGATCAAGCTTTAATGAGACACACAGAAGTAGGTGCTGTTTATTTTCTTTCTTTCTTTCTACAGATTTTTATTCATGAGAGATAGAGAAGCAGAGACCCAGGCAGAGGGAGAAGCAGGCTCCATGCAGGGAGCCCGACGTGGGACTCGATCCTGGGACTCCAGGATCACACCCCGGGCTGAAGACAGGCACTAAACCACTGAGCCATCCAGGGATCCTCAGGTGCTGTTTATTTTCTACAAAGTGCTTAAGTTATTTGGCAGATAAAACATTAGGACAAGGTCACATCCCAGCAACACAAGGAGAAAGAAACATCCTGAGAGAAACACTATGGTCATCACCGTCCAGAGATTATCATAGGTTGTAACTGAGCACAACTGTGGGGCTGTCACTTCAACAATGTGCATTTTTCAGGTTTCGTTTCTTGCGTGATTTGAATGCCTCTGATCGTAATGTGAAACCTATTCCCTGGAGGACGCATGTGCTGCGTGCTCACTACCATTGATGGAGCACCGACTTTCGGCCAAATTCTGTAAACTTCTTTATACACAGGACCTACTTTACTGTTTAGAGTAGACTTAATAATAGATATTAATAAAGATGTCCCATAACTAGTAAGAGGCAAAAGACAAAGGTACAATCTGAATGCATTCCTGTCTGACTCTAAGGCCCATGATGGCTCTGCAAGAGCAAAGAAAGTCCTCTCTTCTCCGTCTTTATTCAGGGCAGGATTGTTTACTTGAAGGCCTTACTTAAAGCAAGGAAAACTTAACCCTGGAATGGCCCCATCCAAGGAGAAACCGGCAAGCATTTTCACCCAGATCATTTTAAAAATAAGATATATTCCCATCAGTCTGAAATGAATAAAGTTGCTTCTGCCTAAATGGAAGACGGAGTAGATCCTATAGGAGCTCTTCTTACAATTCTTTGGACAACCGCAAACCCTAATCGCTGACTAAGCTGAGGAGTGATTAGAAGTTTTCCAAAAATTGGAAATCAACCTGCTGAGAGCTAATACCAAAGTACCTTATTATGCCCAAGGACACATTTCCTGAGGACAATTTCCCCAAATTCTAAGTATGTATGTAGGGTTGATTGTGTAACTTCTGTGAATTTTGTTTTCCTGATTTCTAAATGTTTTTTTAAAAGATTTTCTTTATTTGAGAAAGAGAGAGAGAGAGAGAGAGCAGTGGCGGAAAGGGCAGAGGGAGAGGGAGAAGCAGACTCTCCACTGAGCAGGGAGCCCTATGTGGGGCTGGATCTCAGCACCCTGAGATCATGACCCGAGCCAAAGGCAAACACTGAACCCGCTGAACCACTCGGGTGCCCTGGATCATTTTTAAAATGGAAATAAAAATGCCTTCCTTGCCCAGCGATGAGTCCATTGTGTTTGAGATGAGTTGTGGTAAAGCAGCAGCACCCACTGGTGAGGCAGGTGAGAATAATACGCTTCTGCTAGAGATGCTCATTAGAGATGGCCCAAAACCTTTGGGATGGAAGAGATGGAGAGCAGCGCCCAGGTCTCCTGTCCTCCCATCTGCTAATGAGAATTAGGATGGAAGGGCTGAGAGCCGTGGAGCGCACGGAGCCTGACCGTCACATTCTTTATGTCATCACACCCTGACATGAACTTGGTAGACTGCAGGTTAGTAAGGGACAGAGCACATCTTTATCCAGACTGGGTTCAAAACTCTTATTCTTTCCACTGTACATGTTGCCTCTGGAAAAGCAGCACAAGAGAAGGAAAGTAGGACAATGGGATAAAATACAAGACAATGGATGTATTGGCTTGTATACTTTCCTCTAGAAGGGGTTTAGGAGAAAGGATAGAGGCATGGAGAGAAGAGTTGAGAGACTCTCGAGAGCACAGTGAGAGAGAAGGATGAGAATGTATGTCCCAGAAAGATTTGACATGAAAATCCACTTCACAAGGGGACACGCCGCTCTACAAGAGACTCTGTGTTGGGCCCTCACACTAATTCAGTGGGTATGAAGCCCAGGACACATAGCAATGTTTAATATCATATCAGCAGAAGAATCACAGATAACCCTAATGTTTCCACCTTATGTGTCTTGATGGAGGGCGCTGCTAATAACAGGAGTAGGGGATGAACAGAGAGGAGGAGGTGTGAAGAAGGTGGGTTGAACCAAGTGTCTTAAAATGCTATCTTTGAGGCGTGTCAGTGGAGGGATATCTAGTGGAAACATCCATCAACAGGCAAGTGGAATCTCAGGCCCGAGATTACATCTAGGGCCCTGCAGAGAGTTTGGGTCCAAAGGCGCGGATGTAAGAGTGAGGTGTGTAGAGGGGATGGCTGAAGCTGTGGCAGGGGTTTTGAGCAAGCGAAGAGAAGAAGAAAATGAAGAGAGACACATAAGCCATGGTGAAAGGTTTGGCAGGGGGGCAGAAGAGTCAAATATCGTGCAGGAATTAGAGACCATGTTTGCCTACAAAAGTGATCAGAAATAAGCACATCCAATATTTCCCTAGGCCAGGCTTTGCTAGGAAGTAAGAGTGGAGGAGACTGGGAAGTTAGGTTGGGCTACATGCATGGGACAACTCCTTGCCTGCACGAGGAGATCTTTATTTGCAAATTAAAAAAAAAATGGGAGTGAAATGCTGCAGTTTCGATCTAACTCAAATAGCTCTGGATGTGATCTAACTCATGGACTGGAGCAGAATCACACTTCACCAGGTATGGTAAGCGAGTATGAAAGAGAAGGCTCCCTGATTTGTGTACATGTGCGCTCTCCTGCCTCAAAGGAATAGAAACATAAACGTCATTTTAAGATCTGGACCTACACTATTTGGAAGGAAGTCCCTATGAGGGAGGGAGAATGATGGGCCCCACAGTAATTATTTTGTATTTGTTTAAAAAGAAATCTCTTCGATACACAAAGTGTGATAGGTTCTAGAATGCCAAGAGCTTAAGAACCCCGTATGCTGATGCATCCCGCATGCTCAGCCTGTAACCCCGTAACCAAAGTATTACAGCTGCGTTTGCAAGTGAGCGTGGAAATACTGTACATAAATGCTGATGATGTTAGGTCCAAGGTGGCCTGGAAAATGGCTGGTTGACAATAACTGCGCAGTACGTGCTTGCTCCTACTTTTTACAGAGAATGCCAGGCAAGAAACACTACCATGCTTTGGGATGTGAAGCAAGTCGTGTCTTATTTTCGTGGATGTTGAAGACTCACTCTTAAGAAGATATGAATGGCATGTGCAGAAGGATAAAATGATGAGGGGCCAAAAGAAGTGAGCTGAGCCCGGCTTGGACTTAGCCACTACCAGAAGCTAAATTGCACTCTCAATGAATCATGTGCTTTAAACACATTTAATTCATACAACAGCTCTCTCCTATGATCCCGTTTTACAGATGAGGAAACAAAGGCAGAGACAGAATAAGTGAGTCATCTAAGGCCACACGGCGGGCCCGTGACTGTTCTTCATTGCTGTGCGATATCGCTGCTTGGTAAATAAAGTCACGGTGCTGCTGAAGGAACGTGGAAACACTATTACTGACGAAGCTGAAGCAAATAAAAATGAAGTATGGATCCGTACAGATAATAGTAGGGTGAACCGTATGGAATTGCTGTTCACACAGGTCAAACTCACAGGGTGTAGGCAATTTCATTTGGCTCAACCTAGATAAAGGGGACATGGGAGGATCCAAAAGTGCGTATTGGACATGGTGCAGTATCACATGCTAGACCCCGACAAGTCAAAGCTGAATAAAATGAGCCGTGACTACAATCTGGCCTGGCTGAGTGTGGGAGGAGAACATGGAAAGAGTAATCTAAGAATCGATGACCCTCAACCTTGACCGAGCAACAGAATCACCTGTGGACTACTTTATCATGGAGCTCTCCCATCCCAGATGGTCCCAGTCAATCTGCTGGGGTGGGTTTTTGGAAAACTACAGGTGATAATCTCTTTGGACAAATGAACTGGAAACACTAGCAGGAACTTCATAGACAACAACAGCATGCTTATAAGTTTCCCAGGTGTTTGGGCCATGAAATAAAAACTGGTGGGCTGCAAGGTCTCTTGTGAGGTCCTCGGTCCCACTAAGACATTGACGGAGGCTGTGGGTGTCTTTTGCAGAAAGGTGCCCGCGTGCCCATGGAGTCGGAGGGTCATGGAGCTAGAAATAAACAGTTAAAGATCCCTGGATAAGAGACTATTGTTGAAAAAAATAAACTTGAACACGGCAAGCGTAAGAATAGGCCAAACGTGAGTTTTAAAAGAAATAAACTGCTGATTAAAGCTGACTTGGGCATTGAGCCTATAGCCCCTTGTCCCTCGATGAGGTGCAGGAGAGAACTGATGGCAACTAGTGAAATGAGCCACAGCAAAATATGCACAGCCGGGTGGCTAAAGTTCTGGCAAAGGCAGAGTGAGAAAGCCGTAGTGACGGAGCATCTTTGATCTCACTGAGAGAACAGCAAGGAAGGTACAAAATGGACTCATGGCCTCGCGATGAGACTCTGGGATTTCTGAACTGCTGGCGCGTCTCGAGGGCCTTGTGCCAGGACCAGGGGAACGTTAACCAAGAACAGAGCAGAAAGAGAGAGGAAAAGGGAAGATAAACTTTAATATGTCGTGTTCTCTGGGGCACTTGGGGGCTCAGCTGGATGAAGCATCTGACTATTGGTTTCAGCTCAGGTCATGGTCTCACGGGTTGTGGGATCGAGGCCCGCAGTGGGCTCTGAGCTCGGTGGGGAGTCTGCTTGAGGCTCCCTCCCTCTGCCACTCCCTCCACTTGTATGCTCTCTCTTGAAAATGAATAAATAAATCTCTTCGAAAGGCATTTAATAAGTTGTGTTTTTAAAAACATTGAGATCAACTTTCCAAGTTTTGGATATTTCAGTATTGCCGTAGTTAGAATTATTAGCTCATGAGAAAACAACTTGTAAGACTAGAAGAGGTTATGCTATACTATGAGACTCCAGCGGACACATGCAAAAGTCAATGACTACCCAAGTGTCTTTGGGGAGCCATCATGTCACTTCTGCCCCCAAATATCTTCTCTTCTGTTTTAAAATCTCCTTCATTACACCCATCGTCACCCTCTGCTCATCCTGAAAGCAGAGCTAGTCTTCACGGTGGCTGGGTTTCTAAAGTTCTTAACAAGTCCGTGTTGAATACATCTTTTTTTTTTTTTTAGGTTTTATTTTTAAAAAATCTCTGCACTCAAGGTGGGGTTCAAACCCACAACCCCGAGATCAAGAGTCACACGCTCCATTGACTGAGCCTGACAGGCATCCTTTAAAACATCTTTTAAAGTTTTATTTTTATTCTCTGTTTCCTTTCTTTTGCTCCCCCAGTCACTGGCATGGAGAATTCCTTCATTCTAGGGCCTTCTCATCACAAGCCTCTCTCTCACCTCGCCATCCCTTCCTAGGACATTCCTTTCTCTACTCCTGATGCTATAGGAACAGCCCTTCTATTGGCCGCATTCATTAGGAGTGAAGAGGATGAGCACTGTGCGTGCAGTTCTCAAACACAGCAGCACACAAGGTACTGATGATACTCCGGGTGTGCTTACAGTGTGGAAGCAAGAATTGGGAGCTTGGTCTTAGCTTTATAAGCAAAAACCCTGAATACTTCATACTGCCTGCATCCACGGCTACAGGATGTGCAAATCAAACTTTTTTTTTTTTTTTTACATGAGTGTATCTGGCTACGACGTCCATTTACAGATGCAGCTTGTAATTATATACAATTAGAAAAGGTGCTCAATTGATGTGCTAGATGAAATTTTATTTCCACATACCTCTGTGGGAGTCTGTTGAGTCTTTTTTTCAGATTTTGGCAAATCTTTGCTTCCTCTTCTTTTTAAGGATAGCTGAAAACAGAGCACGAACATATTTAGTCCGGTACACTATCATTTGAACGCAATTTTATGTTTTTAAAAGCATCTCTAATGTCCTATGACAAAACCAAACCAAATAAATCATGTTAGGTTCAATGATCCTAAAGGAGGAAAAAAAAATCCAAACCGGATAGATTTTAATGTGTTGTTACTTTGGGCTGAGGAACTGGCAATTATCTAAATAATCTGAAGAAGATAGGAAACCCACTGTGAAACGGCAGAAAACTGGGTAAAATTGAAGACTGATGACCCAATATAGTTCATATTTCAAACAAAAGCAAATCCTTGTTAGCGTTGTACATCACCAAAGAACAAAAAAAGGAATAAGGTATTTCCAGTTGAAGACAGGTTTTCATCAGCCTGTGAAGACAAACGGTCAGTGGATCTGCATACAATTTGAAGAATTTGGCTCTTTCCTCACCACACATCTGTGCACGCAAATACAATGCCGTGTGCACACAGACACACGTAACACAGTAGGGAATTGTCACAGTGAGCTGGAGTGGACACGCTCCACCTGAGGAGCAAGCTGGTTGGGAACTGGCTGCAGCTGGTTAGTGCAACACAAGAACGCGGGCTTTTTCTAGAGAAGCTAGAAATATGGATTGTCAAAACCACAATGAGATCCCACGTCACCCCAGTGAGAATGGGGAAAATTAACAAGACAGGAAACAACACATGTTGGAGAGGATGTGGAGGAAGGTGAACCCTCTTGCACTGTTGGTGGGAATGTGAACTGGGGCAGCCACTCTGGAAAACTGTGTGGAAGTTCCTCAAAAAGTTAAAAATAGATCTGCCCTACGACCCAGCAATTGCACTGCTAGGGATTTACCCCAAAGATACAGATGCAGTGAAACACCGGGACACCTGCACCCCGATGTTCATAGCAGCAATGTCCACAGTAGCCACACTGTGGAAGGAGCCTCGGTGTCCATGGACAGATGATGGGTAGAGAAGCTGTGGTCTATGTAGACAGTGGAATATTCCTCAGCCATCAGAAACGACAAATACCCACCATGTGCTTCGACGTGGAGGGACCTGGAGGGTATGATGCTGAGTGAAATAAGTCAATCGGAGAAGGACAAACATTATATGGTCTCATTCATTTGGTGAATGTAAAAAATAGTGAAAGGGAATAAAGGGGAAAGGAGAGAAAATGAGTGAAAATATCAGTGAGGGAGACAGGACATGAGAGACTCTTAATTCTGGGAAACGAACAAGGGGTAGTGGAAGGGGAGGTGGGCAGGGGGTTGGGGTGACTGAATGACGGGCACTGAGGGGGGCACTTGGCGGGATGAGCACTGGGGGTTATGCTATATGTTGGCAAATTGAACACCAATAAAAAAAAAAGGACAAAAAAATTTGGATTGTTATGTATCGTTTGTCCCTAATTGGAATTCAGACAAACAACATTTGTAGGTTAAAAAAAAACCCAATATCTAGCACCAGATCCTTTCAGGGACCAGCCATACATGACCTCTGGTACTTTGTGCCATTTCTCAGCACCAACCTAATAAGGAAGATCCCTCTGTATAAGCACTAATCCAGACGTGTGGATACCTACCACACGCCTGATAGGGAACTGAATATCCAAAGATCAATGAAATAGTGCGCTCACCATCCGGAAGCTCACAATCACCGTGGGAGACAGAGAGAAGCAAACGATTAGTGTACACTTTGCTAAGTGCCATGCTTTAGGTTCCATGAAGCAGGTGCTTTGTCTCAGTGCGGCATCGCCACCCTCAGAATAGTGCTGGTCCCGGGGCAGGGATTGGAAAAAGTATTTGCTGAACTAATGAAACCTATTCATAATGAACATATTTGTAAAATATGAGGTTCTGAGGGCAAAGAGGAGGATGGGGGCATAGAAATGAGGAAAATGAATGGAAAAGCAGGAGAGGCTTCCCCAAAGCGGAGGCTTCATGAATTTGCAGAGAGCTCCAAATTACAGTTTTCCCATGTTAATGTGTAACCATATCCCATGTTAAATGCAGGATATGTTCAGGCCCAGGAGGCAGCGGAATACGGGGCTGCCACTGCGTTCCTTCAGTCCGGAATCCAGACTACAGAGCCGAGCGAGTGGCCCGCGTGCTTATTTATTTCTACTTATTTTTTTTAATTTTTTAATTTTTTATTATTTATTTATTTATTTATTTATTTATTTATTTATTTTTATTTATTTCTACTTCTTTACAGAGAGGTGTCCTCTGTGCTGCTTGCTTGTAGAACCTTGGAAACAAAAGCTGTGAGGGCTGATTCACCATAACCAAACGTGGGTTAGCAGCTGCTCCACGAAAGCAGTCGCCCGAAAAGCCGGGAAGGTAGCAAGCTGAACTGGGGGATGCTGAACCGTCTGTGCAGAACCGACCTATAGAGAAGCACCCAGGTTCACTTTATTAAATACTTTGTTGAATACTTTTGAGGGTGTTTTAATCACGTCATACGTTCAGTTAGTGCTTAGTAATGGACTTTGTTAGGCACCTGTGATCCAGGTGATACTAAAACTGGCACAGTCACTGCTCGGCATGAGTTTCCTAAATTACTTGGCAAATGGTCTAGCCTGTAATTTAAAACAGTGCGATGAAAGCAACGACACTGTAAAAACAATATGAACCAGCAATGATTGAGCAATAATTCATGTCAAACACTTTACCTCAATTAATTCTTAAAACACCCCCGTTTGATGTCGTAAGTGCTCCGGGTGATTCTGATGCATGATAACATTTGAGAAGCGACGGTCTAACGCCACTGCTCAATGAGCAGCAGGACCACATTTTGACCCAAGTCTTTTTCATCTTTATTGTATTAGATCATAAAGGAGAAAGGCTTACGCCAGTCTGGGGCTGGAGAAGGTGCAGGGAGCTGGGACAGTCTCCAGAAAGAAGTAACATCTTATCCTGAATCTGGTAGAGGAGGAGTCAACCAGTCAAAGAGAGAGAAGAGAGGAACAGGAAAACCAAAGCATCCCACGTAGAAAACCTCTTACTGGGCCTCAATTCAGTAAGCCTGTCACAAAACGTTGAGGAGAGCAAATGATGCTGATGGCACGACTCGGATCTTGAAGGATACTGACTAAGGCTGTTGCAAGCAAAAGGTGTCCGCAGCTAGACGGTCATGGAAGAAACAAAGACACACCAAAGTAGAAGTCCAAAGGGCCACCAAGTAAGGGGATGCCATGCAAGGGAAATGAGGGCAAGTATACGCTAATTCTGAGAGTACTTTATTTAAAATTTTTTTTCTTTTTTTTTTTTTTATTTATGATAGTCACACACACACACACACACACACACACAGAGCGAGGCAGAGACACAGGCAGAGGGAGAAGCAGGCTCCATGCACCGGGAGCCCGACATGGGATTCGATCCCGGGTCTCCGGGATCGCGCCCTGGGCCAAAGGCAGGCGCCAAACCGCTGCTCCACCCAGGGATCCCTAAAATTTTTTTTTTCTGAGAGTATTTTAGTAGGAGTCTTTATTTCCCACTCATCCCATAGACATTTGTTGAGTTCCAGCCTATACGCAATACCGTATACGGCCATACAAATGCGACTGGGAGACAGTTTACTCTCCTCCCCACCAAAGAGCTAACTGTTCACGATGAGAGGGACGCAGGTGATTAGCTACAACAGTAGACAGAATCAACGAACTGCCAATGAATGAGGAACAAACAAAAGATGGAGAGGACAGAGAGGCAACTCCAGACCTGGAGAAACCCGAGGAAATCATCTGAGATGGCGGGTCTTCGAAGGGTGTACAGAATTTCAACAGAAATAAAAGCAAATGAAAGCAGCAGCAGCAAGGACTCGGGGAGCTAGCTGTGCCAGCTTTACAGACTCGCTGACTCTGGACAAGCGGTCACGGAGGTAGAGACACTGCAGGGCTGAGGCAAAGGAGACACTTGCAGAGCACGAGGTCAGCTTGTGCAGCTGGGAGACTCAGACTTTGTGGGGCGATGGCAAAATGAGCCCTCTCAATTAATACCAGGGAAGGGCTGAAACCAGGCCATCCTTTCCTAAGAGGCATTTTCTATTTCACTTTTATTTTAATATCACTCAAGGAAGGTGTCAGACCCAAAGCTCTGAAAAGTGATTTCCCCTTGCATAAACAGGTAAACCGCCTGTAAGGCACCTCTAGGACAGGTACCTCCAAGTATCATATTGAAATTTTCAATAAATATTTAACCATCATTTCATAGTCCAGTAAGTTTTTATCAATTGTCTGACTCCAATAAAACAAGGTTAAGACTTATTTGGGTAGAGGAAGTTGGAGAACTGATCTAAGTCCAGTCTTTTCCTTGCAAGTTTAAATCTCCCTCACTGCCAGCCCCCCCCTCCCCCCCCCCCCCCATCATTCTGCTCCCGCTGCACTGACTAAATCCAGAAATCTCTTCAGGTCAGCGGTTGGGAAATGCCAGAACTAAATCTCATATTTTCATCTTTGCTCTCGGAGGAGGCACTTCAGATGGTTCTCTAGATAAGTGTGTTGAAAACACGTCCACATCTTAATTTTTTTCATTCCCAGCTTCAACTAGTCCAAAAGAGGCTGCTAGTCTTTTTTATCCATGGGAAACCCAGGAATTTAAAGGTTTTTCAAAACAAAAAAACAAAAAAACAAACAAACAAAAAACCCCCAAACAAAAAACATGCTTGTATAGCAATTATATAAAATGGATCGTTTGTGTTCTAAAAATGCCTTTCCCCCCCCCTCAACTGAAATTTGGTTCACTTTTTAATATGCAGCATCTTTAGGTCATCAGCAATTGGAAGGGGAATGCCTGTCTAGAACATGGTATGTTTTTGCTAAAATTAAAGCGATCCACGCACACGGTGATGAAATCAAGAAGGAAACCCTCGCTGTCTTAATATCTAGGTTGGACTGAGCACTAACTGTGTGTCGTGCACATTTCTAATCACTTCGTATGTACTCATTAGATCTTACGATAGTCGTAGGAGTTCGACATCGTGATGTGAAGCACACAAAGGATAAATCATTCAGCTATTAAGTGTTGGAATCGGGATGTAAGTCATCCAGCTTCAGAGTTCTTGTTCGGAGTGGTTACATTACAAAGTTCCTCCAAAGGAGGAGAAGTTCAGGGTTATGTTATTTCTGAGCATATTCTTCCCTAAGCTGTTATGCCACTGCTGCATGGGCTCGGGGCCCTAGTTTACGTATGCCACACGTGAGCAATGTGTCTGTTTTCAACAGAGGGCTCATCAGCGACATCAGTGACACACATACTCATTGGTTCTCACAGACATCCTATCAATTTAGGGCAATGTTGGGAAAGAGGCACGGGGATTTCCGAGGGAAGGCTGGAGGAAAGCTGAGAGGGGCAGCAACTGTGGCTCTGCTGTGGTCTGAATGTTTATGTCCCGCCCCCACCCAAATTCCTACTGTCCACTGTGTTGGGACCTTTGGGAGGCGCTTAGGTCATAAGGGAGGAGCCCTCGTGGATGGGATTAGTGCCCTCACCGAAAGAAACCCAGAGAGCTCCCGGGCCCCTTCTGCCCAGCCAGGATACAAGTCTGCAGCCTGGAAGAGGCCTTCACCCGGCCAGGAGGGCGCAAGTCTGATCTCCGGCTTCCAGGCTCCGCAACTGTGAGAAATAAGTGTCTGTTGTTTGTAAGCCACCCAGGAGGTGTTTTGTTACAGCAGCCCGAAGAGACTAAGACAGGCTTCAACGCACCTTGAAGGGGCGATAGGAGAGGCTCTAGACGTCTTTCTCCTTCCATCCTCTTAGATCCTTGACACCTACCAGAGAAGGGGCCAGCAAGAGCACCCAGAGATCTCGCTCATGACCACATTTTCCACTCTGTCCCTTAAAAAGGAGGAGCAGGATCTCAAGCTTTATACTAAGACATGCTCTTGGCAGGGGGCAAAGGGAACGTGGGTGAAGGAGGGATGCTACAGTGATCGGGTCGTGCCATTCTGTGCAGAAACTCCCGGCAGTGTTTCCTCTCACTCAGAATCAGAGTCACACTTCACGAAGGCGAGGAGACCTCAGTCACACAGTGGATTTATCCTGGTGATGTTTTACAAAGACTTCACCAGGCTTCAACCAGACCAACTAACATAGATTCTGGGGGTGAGGCCCAGGCATTTTTTTTTTCAAAGTTCCCACGGTGAGTGCAATGTGCTCTGAGAATCGCTGCTCAGCTCCCTGAGCTCAGCCTGCCCCCTCCCCCAAACAAGCTCGTGGGCCTCATCTGCCACCACGCTCCTCCCCAGCTTTCCTTGTTCTCAGGTCACAAATAATCCTCGTGCTTCCCCAAACAGGCCAAGCCTGCTCCAAATAGGGGCCTTTCCTCTGCCTGCAACACTCTCCCCTCCTACACGCTCATACCCACCCCTGCAACTCCCGCAGGCTCCGTCATCAGAGGCCTTCCCCAACCATTTCATATCAGGTAACAGTAACACCCTATAAAATACCTCCCTCCTCTCTTGCTCCCTTCACTGCTGGTCTTCACCCCTGCTTTATTTTCCTCCGTATCTCCTCTGACCTGTGTATTTGATTCATGTCTAACCCCTCATTCTGGAATGTGAGCTCTACCCACACTGGAACTCTCTACTTTTCATTATACTTCCTACTCTCAGAAATACACCTGGTACAGGGAGGTTGCTCAGACAATATCAACCGAATGAAGAAATGAACACTTTGACCTTGCTCCTTATACGGATTCAGTTTTGAAGCATCCTACAGGAGCAGTTGGCAGAAGGTCAAAACAAGCAAACACATAACAGTCCATTTAGAGCTTGTAAAAATAAAAATGTCTCATTGTTTTCTACAGAAAAAGTCTAAAGAGCAAAAAAAAAAAAAGGTATGAGCTGGAAAGTGTTTAAAATGGGACATGTGCTATATCCGCACTCTGCTCTAATCTTTTTCTTGATTTTTGATCAATTTCATTTTCCCCAGTGTCAAAAATTAAAATTCTGGGTCTCAAAATCATTTTGTAAAGGATATCAGGTGCCAGCACTCTTTGATGGGCTATCTGGTGTTGTGGCTTCTGCTCATCGTCTCCTTTCGCATAGTTTCTCTCCTGACCCTGGCTCTCAAAGTCTCCACAGCCTTGGCGTTTCTTCCTGCCTGCAAACCCAGGTCATCAGTCAAGGGTCTACAAAAAATAGTCTGGAAATTATGGGCATAAAGACAACTGACCTTTGGGTTCCAACCACCGTCTGTTATATGTGAGACTTTTTTTTTTTCAGTGATAAAGGCTTTCCACAGTAAGACTGTTTACAAAACCGGTTTTATTTTCCCCCTCCCAATAGGCAGCCCATTTGCAATGCACCCCATCAAGAGGCCTCTTCAAACAGGGCTGGCCTTTTGGCTTGCTCTGAGCAATGAAATGTGGTGGGAGTAAAATTTTGGTAAAGAGAGGTGACAGGCTAGTTCCAGCGCTTCCCACAAGGGATCTGGCACTTTCTGCCCGCTCTCTCTTGGACACATGCAACCCACATGACAAGCCGAGGGTAGCCTGCTAGACAGAAAGTCACATGGCCTCCTTAAGCCCGTAATCCTAGGCAATAGTCAGCAAACTTCCAGACACACGGAGCCTTGACTGTCAGCTGTCAGCAGAGCAACAATAAATCCAGGGACCCAACTGAGATCAAAATAATCCATATAGAGGACTGCAGGATTGAATAAACAAACAGCCGTTGTTTTAAACCACTAAGTTTTGGGATGGTTGTTACAGAGCAAAAGCTAATACATTACAAATATTTTTCGCCGTTGGAATTGAAAAAGCCCCAGTTGATAATCTATGAAAAACAAAACAAAACAAAACAAATCCCTATTCAAATTCCACAAAAGCAAAAGACTCGCGTAAAAGATCAAAAAGAA
The DNA here is from genome assembly GCF_003254725.2 of Canis lupus dingo. Classification (NCBI taxonomy): domain Eukaryota; kingdom Metazoa; phylum Chordata; class Mammalia; order Carnivora; family Canidae; genus Canis; species Canis lupus. The sequence continues at coordinate 66,222,718 of NC_064243.1, forward strand.
GAGTTGAAGGGAGTTGTCAAATATACGAAAAAATAAAGCTCAATGGACTTTCCTTGCTTTTATTTTTCTCCTGCTTTTGTCAATATTTTGATTCCATAAAGTATTTTTTAATCAAACTGGGCTTTAAATAAATTATTATAAAGGCTCACCTTTCGGTTCCAGATTGCAGATGCTTCTTTTCATAAAAGTAGGCGTTCAATTAGCACCGCAAGGTGTGATAGGAGTTAAAAGCTAATAAAGTTCATCCTAACAGTCAGGCTTCTTACAGGGTCTGGCTCAGCACATTTTTGAAGTTCGTACATTTGAACTTAACTTTTGTTCTTCCTTTTCAGGAAGAAGTGATGAATACACATTTACAGTGCTTCCCTAGATCTCGGTTTCTTATGTATATGTCAGTTCCACCTTGAGTTTACCAAATTTTGTCCTTTTGTTTCTATAACTTTCCCAGGCAGAGGAAGAAAAACAACTTAAAAAAAAAAAAAAGAAAAGAAAAACAACTTTAATTTTACAAGACTTTCTACTTAAATCATTTTACAGAACTGAAAGGTAAAGAGTTTAAAGGAAGCTGTACCCCAGAAAATCCTCAACTGTAATGTAAGGATTAGATCTCTCAAATTTCTACTGATTGTTAGTTAAGAAGACCAGAATTTAGAAAAAAACGGAATGGAGAGACGAGGGGAAAAGAAAGTCACCATTAATTAATCTATTCCAAGAAACAATCTTGGGAGAGTCAGGAAAGGAGACTGATCAACAGTTTAAATCTGGGATTTGTTCCCAGAAGATTCTAATAAAAAAGCTGTGAACTTTTCATTTTTAGGAAAGATAGCAACGCCCTTCTAGGTATTGACACCGAGGTCCACGGCACAGATGCGGAGAGGTAGTCCGGCATCCGAAGTGTATGTCAGGGAGGCGGGGCCCTGCATCTGCAGGAGTAAGTGATCCCTCTTCTGCCAGAGGGTCATCTCCTTTTCTGTCCTACAAGCCCAGGCCTCATTCCTATCTTAAGTCATGAAGCTTCCAAACTTGTTTTTTTTTTTAACTTTTTAAAGATTTTACTCATTTATTTGAGAGAGAGAGACATAGCAAGGACAGCACAAGAGGCAGAGAGAAGCAGACTCCCCACTGAGCAGGGAGCCCGACACGGGACTTGATCCCAGGGATCCAGGGATCATGACCTAAGCCAAAGGCAGATATTTTATCGACTGAGCCACCCAGGTGCCCCCTAAATAAACACTTTTAAGAGCTGGAAAAGTTACTTCTTTTGCTGTTAAAGCCTCAAACCACAAATTTTTCTTTTTCTATTTTTAAATAGAAGAATCCAATACATATTCCTTTTCTTGTGTCCTCCATCCTTCCCTCCTTGTGCTGAGGTAGATATCTACAGCAGGCTGACTACAGAGTTGTATACATTCTTTATTGCTAAGGAATATTAATGAGTGAGCTTTGTAGAGCATGGTATCACACTAGGCCACCAATGAAAGGGAAAACATTTGAATCTATTTGCCTTTTTAAGACTCGGGATTATCTCAAGGCCACATGCCTCTAAGTGGCTCTAGAGCTACATAGTATTTTTCCTTTATGAAAGTCAGTTTGGTACCAGTATTTAGTTGGGAACTCTTCTGCTCTTTTCCTAGCATATTGCTTGCTAAGAGTGCATACGTGTTTTTACATTGGAACTCACTTTCCATGTGAGTGAAATTCAGGTAAGCTAGAAAACTGAAGAGTAAAATATTGAACTTAACCCCCAAATATCTAAGAGATCTTAAAGGCCATGGGATATTAGAGAGAGAAAACTAACAAATAAATAAATAAACAATAAAAAAGAGAGAAAGAAAAAAGAAACGGAGGCTTCTCTCCTTAATGGGATGTTTTTATGCTATAGAACCAGAGGGAGTGAAGTTGTGAGGAAGCTGGAGTTGAAATTGCAATAGTTGGGTCTTAAAAATTCTTTGCGAAGAATATTCCTTTTAAAAGTTAGGACCCAGGGATCCCTGGGTGGCGCAGCGGTTTGGCGCCTGCCTTTGGCCCAGGGCGCGATCCTGGAGCCCCGGGATCGAATCCCATGTCGGGCTCCCTGCATGGAGCCTGCTTCTCCCTCTGCCTATGTCTCTGCCTCTCTCTCTCTCTCTGTATGACTATCATAAATAAATAAAAAAAAATTAAAAAAAAATTAATATCATAAATAAGTAAAATCATAAATAAATAAAATAATAATAATATCATAAATAAATAAAAAAAAATTAAAAAAAAAATTAAAAGTCAGGACCCAAAAAGGAGCACCTGGCTGGCTTAGTTGGTAGAGCACTCAACCAACCCTTAATCTCAGGGTCTTGAGTTCAAGCCTTGTGTTCGGCATGGAACCAATAACTGCCTGCTTTCCATTGTGTGCTTTATGCCATATGATCAAAAAAACTCCTGGATCCTTAGAAAGAATTGGTTTCTGTATTCTCTAAGCTATTCTGGGACCCTCAAAGGGGCTCAAGGTTACTGGGAAGAGAGTTCTCATACAAGAAACTCTCACGTCATTGTAGAAACCCTTTTTTTGGAGTAGGGTATAGGTTGTTAGTGGGTCTTCCAAACTTTCGAGAATAAACTGATCCCTAAGTAAGACCACCTTGTTTTAAAAAGGCAAAAACAACAAGTAAGTGCTTCTCTGTTATTTGTATCATATATCACACTAGATAGGAACCATGCAAATGCCTCAGAAAGTTTCACGCAAGCAATAGATTTAGGATAGGAAACTCTCAGTTGAGGTTTGTTTTTTTTTTTTTTTTTTTTTTATCTGAAAACTGGGTTAATGATTTTTGAAATAATAATTGTTAAAAAATTATTTTATGCCTTAGAGCCTAGATCCACAATAAATGTACACTTACTAAGCTATGAATGTGATTAGCAAATGCAGAGCTTTATATTCCCCTCTAATTTGCTCTTATTAATGAATTGAGTTCTAAGCACCATTGCATTTAGCAACTAAAATGCATTTAGAAAATTATGGCTGGGCAGTGACAGCAGTGCCTTATGGCCTTTTTCTAGACTGAGCTAAAGGAGAAAAAATACACTGCAGCCAGCATTTGTAAGTTGAGATGATGATTTGTCCAGTCTTTTTTATACTGTGTCTCAACCAGCTTCTACCTTATTAATACACAGGTTTTTCTATCAGTTCAGAATCTTGTAAGAAATAGGCTTAAAGAGCCATCAGAAGTGCCACTAGAGTGGCAGGATGTTAGAGGGTGGGTACTTAGGTACCATAAAATGATTCTTTATAGATTACACATTTAAGATATTTTGTGATAGAATTTTAAAGATCAGAGTATTCAATAATTTCTGAAATGTACTGGAAAGGAGTAGTTGTAAATTTCTGGAATAATTCCTAGGCTAGGTTAAAAAGTGATAGCCCATAGCTGTGCTTTAAAATTTTTGGAATTCGTTGCCAATTTTTACAACATAGACAATTTATATTTTGAAAATCAAGATTTCCAGCTTCGTTGGAAAAATTGGAAGATCTGGTAAAGTTAGGTTCTGATTATGGCATGACATCCTTGGGTTAGAACTAAATACTGAGACATACAGTATCCAGTGTATCCCATCAGTCTAACACAGACAGTTATATAACTGGCTTGGCCCCTGGAGATAGTGGAATGTTCAAACTGCCCTGGACTGCTAAGGTCACATATGTGGAAGGTGACTAAGAAAACTAATCTTCCATTCAGTACCCTACAGGAGTCCATTATATACCATGTAGTCTCTGTGCTTTTCCAGGAACTTGCTCCCACCTGAGGCAGGCAAGCCAATACCTCTACATTTATAAAAAGATAAAATGTATAAAATGTCTGTATTTTGATCTCAAATCTACTTAAAGTTAAAAATCATTTAAAGTGGGGTGCCTAGGCAGCTCGGTAGGTTGGTGTCCGACTCTTGACCTCAGCTTGGGTCTTGATCTCAGGGTTGTGAGTTCAAGCCCTGTGTTTCGCCCCCACACTGGGTATGGAGCCCTCTTAAAACAAAACAAAACAAAACAAAACAAAACTTAAAGTGATTCAAATAATAAATTTACTTTGTCTTCTATATTAAATCCCTCCAAACACTGGAAGAGAGTGAAAACAGTGCCTCTTTTTATGTAAATAACTACGAATATATTTCTATCCTTTTGTATTTGTGTACATTTAAAAAAAATTACATTGTAGGCCATCACATTTATTCATATTAAATTTCATCTTATTGGTGTGGGTTTAGCATGCTCTTATGTTGACATCATTCCAATTTTTTAAAGATTTTATTTATTCATGAAAGACAGAGAGAGAGAGAGGCAGAGACACAGGTTGAGGGAGAAGCAGGCTCCATGCAGGGAGCCTGATGTAGGACTTGATCCCGGGAACCCAGGATCATGCCCTGGACCAAAGGCAGACACTAAACTGCTGAGCCACCCAGAGATCCCAACATCATTTTGATTTTTTGTTCTGTCTTTGCCTGTATCTTTCTTGATTGCTACCAAGAATAATTCTGCTTAACTTTTTTTTTTTTTTGGCTTAGATATTCTTTAGAATATAATAGGTATTTACTAGAGACATAGTTGAAATTACTTGAAAACAAATGGCATAAGAAGAAAGACTGAGTTAACTTCCTATAACAAATTTATGAAAACATTTATGAATAAAGCATGACAATCACAATCTTTGCAGTCTCTACTTGGTATATACCAAGTAGGTAAAAATCATGAATAAAGAATGATTACAGAAAAAAAAAAAGAATGATTACAGAATATTTTCTCTGCGAATTTTAAATGGATTGGAAAAAAAATCTTGTTTCCAAGGTTTAATTCACTAATAACCAACTATTCTTGAGAAACTGGCTCTTTTCTATTTTTAGGGTCAGAGAAAGTAGGAGAAGAAGTAATTGGTTTAATTAAAAAAAAAATCAGGAGCAGCCCAGGTGGCTCAGCGGTTTAGCGCCACCTTCAGCCCAGGGTGTGATTCTGGAGACCCGGGATGGAGTCCCACGTCGGGCTCCCTGTGTGGAGCCTGCTTCTCCCTCTGCCTGGGTCTCTGCCTACCTCTCTCTCTCTCTGTCTCTCATGAATAAATAAATAAAATCTTAAAAAAAAATCACATAGTATGTTTAAAAAGGCAAAGAACTGAACCCAAGCTTTTAAAATGAAATAACACATCCATGGAGTGTGTTTTGTTTGTATGTGTAGGTTCACATTCATACAGCAAATGAATGTGAGTAAGCGTGCATGTCTATGTGCATATATCAGTATATATATACATGTGTTGGAGCACACATGTGTTTATATGTATGTGTGTCAGGTCTTGGAAGGAATTTCAGCGTATCTTAAACACTGCTCAGTGAATTCTAAAACACAAGGATAAACAGAATCTGAAATCTGAAGTCTATTATAGATATCACTAGAGAACACATGCTCATTGAAATGTTATAATCTGATTTTACTTCATATTAAGAGGTATTGTAATGTCCTTTGGAAGTGTATTGTATCTGACCAAATTAGTTCATTTCAAAGTAATTATGGAATAAATGGACAATCACTAAATTTCTGAAATTTCAAATTGAACAAAAACAAGTACCAGATTCTAGGCTAAGTAAATTCACTTAGTCCTTTGATATAATGCTCAAGAATATACACATGTGCACATGCATCTTTTTTTGACATGAGAGCAACTTAACAGCTACACATATAGTAGTGCCTTTATAAATAATAAATGAGTATCCAGGGGGAGTACAAGCATGAATATAAGAGCATGAGATATAAATGGAATAAAAATAAAATATTCCATATATTAAGTTATGGAAAGTAATCACAGATGAATCAGATTCATTTCCTAAGGTATTATATTTTATTTTTATTTTAAGATTTTATTTAATTATTCATGAAAGACACGCACACATGCGCGCGCGCACACACACACACACACACACACACAGAGGCAGAGGAAGAGGGAGAAGCAGGCTCCTAGTAGAGTAGGGAGCCCAATGTGGGGCTCAATCCCAGGACCTTAGGGTCACAACTTGAGCCGAAGGCAGAAGCTTAACCGACTGAGCCACCCGGTGACTCAGGTGTTATATTTTAAAGAAAATTTATCATTTACATTGTTAGTCAAATGAAAGAATTTGGCCTGATAAAACATGAAGCTATGACTTACTCCCTATTAAAATATACTTGAAAGCAAAGATTAAAAATATAGATGCAGTAACATTGGAAACTAAAGTTAACAGTCAAGCATTTTCCAAAATCTGAGAAAAATTTCTCTTAATAGTGTTTCAGTGGAATTCAATGAAGAAACATAATCTATCTTATATATGTAACCTTACTGTCTGAAACAGAAGAAATGGAAATGCAGATCAATCAAAACCAGGCATCCCTAATTCTTAAAAGGTTAAACAGAAATTTACCATATGACTCAGCAATTCCAGTTTTAGGTATATACCCAAGAGGAATGAAAATTTATACTCACATAAGGAATTACACAAGAATATTCTTAGAAGCATTATTCCTAATAGCTCAAAATTGGGAACAACCCAAATGTGCACCTTCTGGTGAATGGATAAATAAAATATGGTATCCATACAATACTATACTATTCAGCAATTTAAAAAAGAAGGAATGAACTACTGATGCACGGTATGACATAGATGAACCTCAAAAACATTATGTTAAGTGAAAGAAGCCAGACATAATAAGCACATTGTATATGATTCCATTTATATGAAATGTCCAGAAAAGGCAAATCAATAGATATAGGAAGTAGATTAGTGGTTGCCTGGAGTAGCAAGAGGGAGGAAAGGAATGGGGATTAACAGTAAGTGGGCATAAGGGATCTTATGAGGTAATGAAAATGTTCTAAAACTAATTTATTGTAGTAATTACACGCCTTGGAAGATTTACTTAGAGATCACTGAGTTGTATCATTGGAATGGGTTAATTATATGATATGTAATCCATGCCCCAATAAAGTCATTGAAAAGCAAACAACTAGGCAGCCAACATTTCCACATCCCAGTCCTGCTTTCCCCAATACATGCATAAATATTGCATAGATACTGCTTTATCATGTATCTGAGAAAGGGCCTGGCTGATTTGCAATCAGCGGCTCTCAGGTTATTAAAACTCCAATGCTCTAATACAAGCAGGAACCAAGTAGGGAAGGAGCTAGATGATTAATTGTGCAATGAATCATCATTAGCTGTGTTCTTTTCCTACTCAGGGCTTCAAGGGTAGAACCACAAGCAGAAAAGCCTTAGGAACACCCAAATTGAGGCTTGCTGTTTTCCACTACCAGTAAAAAAAGAACAAGATGTTTCAAATTTTTCTAAGATTCAAATTTTCCTCGTAGTCAGCATGCCTGAGTGCTGCGGCTATAGACTTTCTCATATTCCTCCAGAACTGGCCAGAACTAGATAAATGTCTAGTAGCCATCAGACGTTGGATTGAAGCTGTGCCTATCAAGTAGTGCTATAGCTTTGGATCTGAATGCAAGCAGTGGGAGGGACTAAGAAAAAGTTATACAGTGAGTGCATCTTGAGACAACACTGAATTTAAAAAGAAAGTCTGACATTCAGTGATACTTTTTAAAAAAGAAAAAGATGTAGAAAAATAAATGAAAGTGAATTGGACAAAGGTATTTCAGTGGGGAAAGGATAGTCTTTTCAACGAATGTTGCTGGGGCAATTGGAGATCCACGGACAAAAAGATAAATTTAGATGCCTAACACACACCATACATAAAAATTAACTCAAAATGGATCATAGGCCTGAATGTAATTGCTAAAACTAGTAAAATTCTTAGAAAACCAGTAGTGATTTTCCTGTAAGTTAGCCAGATTTCTTAGATGTGACACCAAAAGCACATGTGATAAAACAAAAACGTTTGTAAAATGGACTTCATCAAAATCAAAAACTTTTACACTGTAGAAAACATCATATAGAAAGTGGAGAGGCAGACAACACAGAAAACATTACAAATCATATATCTAATAAAAAAAAACCTTGTACCCAGAATATATGCAGTTTATATACTTATTTTTTTAATAGTTTAAGACCAATGTAGGCCTTGAACTCACCACCCTGAGATAAAGCCCTGAGATCAAGAGTTGGATGCTTAACCGACTGAGCCACCCAGGTATCCCCAGAATAAATAGAATTTAAATTAGAAGTAAAGAGGAAGTAGAAAAATAGTCCAATTTAAATGAAGAAAAAATTGAATAGATATTATACAAAAGAAGATACGTGAATGGATTTGCTTATTTTAAGCAAATGAAAAGTGACATATCACTTAATGCTCAATAGAGCAGCTATAATAAAAAGGATAGACAATAAGAATTGGTAAGGATGTTGATAAACTGAACCTTCCTTTGCTGGTAGAATGGAAAATGGTGCTGGGACACCAGGGTGGCTCAGTTGGTTAAGCATCTGACTCTTGATCTTAATTAGCTCAGGTCTTGATCTTAGGGTTGTGATTTCAAGCCCTGTGTTAGGCTCTACACTGGGTGTGGAGCCTATTTCAAAAAAAAAAAAAAAAAAAGAGAGAGAGAGAAAACAATCAAATGGTACCTTGAGCAAAAAAATAAATTAAAAAAAACATGGTGCAGCCACTTTGGAAAACAGTTTGGCAGTTTCTTTAAAAAGTTAAACATAAATTCATCATATGATCCATAAGTTTCTCTTAGATATCAACCCAAGAGAAATCAAAACATATGTCCACAAAGAAACTTGCATGTGGATATTCATAGTAGCATTATTCATAAAAATGGGAAAAAACTAACGTCTATCAACAGAAGAATGGATAAACAAAAAGTTGTATATATGTATATACATGTATGTAATTCTTGCATTGAAGTTTAGTGTCCTCTGTGAGTTTTATGGATATGTTATAAACAAAGACCATAAACAAAGACATATATACATAATAAAATATTATTTGGAAATAAAAGGGAATGTAGTATTGATATACAATAAAAGATCAACCAAAACCACATTAGGCTCGGTGAAAGAAGCCAGATGCAAAAGGCCAAAAACTGTATGATTATAATTTTATGAAATATTCAGAAAATACAAAGCTATAGATTTAGATTAGATTATTGCTTGATTGGGGTTAGGAGTGAGAATAGGAGGTGGCTGTAAGTGAGCACACGGATAAATGTTCTCAAATTGTATTGTGGAGATGGTTGCACAACTCTGTACACTTACTAAAAGTCACTAAATTTTATACTTAAAATAAATTGATGGTATGTAAATTATACTTCAATAAAGCTGTATACAATAAAACATATTGGGTAAATTAAGAAAAATGTATTCAGCTAAAGAGAAAGGAAAAAACAATAGATGTTTGAAAACTATTTACTCTGAAAAACAGAAAGCAGCTTTAAAAATACTGCATTCTTAATAAGAATACACGTGGCCTCTATGAACTAAGAATGGAAGGTCATAGAGGAGATTAAGATCTGAAGACTAGGAAGCTGTTGGCAACAAGAAAACTCACAGAGGACACTAAACTTCAATGCAAGAATTAGGGAATGCCTGGGCAGCTCAGCTGTTTAAGCATCTGCCTCTGGCTCAAGCATCTGGGATCAACCCCTGCATCTGGCTCCCAGCTCCATGGAGCATTGGCCTCTCCCTCTCCCTCTTCCTCTGCCCTGCTCATGTGTGCACACTCTCTCTCCCTCTCAAATAAATAAAATATTTTCAACAAAGGATACTTATATGGGTTTGGGACTATCACCTTCAATTCAACGCAATAATTAAATTTTGCCCTGGAGTCTTCAAAGAGCATAACCGACATGGCTGAAAATTAACTCAATGAGACTGAGCAGAAATTTGAGAGTCAGTCCAAGGACACAGGTGAAAAGGACAAAGCGAAGGTGAAAGGATGAGAGGTAGGAGTTCGAAGTGAAGAAAATAGAGCCTGTGTGGTCGTCAAGCCTATTCACAAGGAAGCTCCTCTGAGATCATTAATAAATGAGTGTTGATTTTCAGATGGAAGAGTCTACATGTCCTGGATATATTATAAACAAAGACCACCACCTAGCTATGTCCTGGCGATATTTTTGAAGTGGTTATTCTCCTTAGCTCCCCAGACTCCTTCTGGTGCCTTCTCTGTCCTGCTCTGTGCTGGAGGAGGCTGACCTCTGCATACTTCTTGACCTAGGCTCCCCCCCTGCTAGTTGCCTCCTAGTTGGGTTTGGCCAATAGAAGGCGCTGGCAGAAATGCTGAGGGATGGAGGGTAGAAGGAAAGACAGAGTTCAGGGTATTTCCCCTCATTCCCTCACTTTTCCAACACGGCGTATCTTAGCAGTAGCTAAGACCCGTCCAGATGACAGCTCCCCCTGGGTGGGTTCCAGCTCTCACTGGCCCCTGGAACACCACTTCCTCAGCAGTGTCCTTCTATCTAGAGGTGGTGACAGTTTCCAAGTGTTGCCAGTCTTCTCCAAACGCCTGACTAGCCCCAATTCAGGGTGTGTTCTCTTAATCCTGCCCACACCGTGGTTGGTAATCCTGCATGTATGATCCATCTAGGGGAACGTTCTCTTCCTACTGGGGGACCCTGATTGATACAAAGGGCGAAGAAGAATATACAAAACTACGTAGAGAGAACACAGTCTGACCAACAAAGGAATCAAAGTCAGACCAATCTCGTATTTCTCCACTGCAAAACAAATGCCAGAAGATCACAGAACAACATATGTAATGTGAAAGAAAAATCGTTCACTTGCTACATCCTGCCATTCCTGTGTGAAGTCAGACACATGCTATTTTCCAAAGTACAAAGGGTCAAAAAGCATAACATCTACAAACCTTTCCTGTAAAAAAAAAAAAAGTCCAGATCATTATCTAATCAAATTAAAGATCATTTAAAACTGAGGTTTCAGAAATGTAGTTGTGGTTTAAAACCACAGGAGTTAAGTACTGAAATGGGATGTATCTTGTTTGAATTACACATGAAGCCAAAGATATTCTTTAAATGGAAACTATATACTGTCATAGTAAGTAATAGTAACAGCCTTAGTGTATAATCCTGTGTTAAATTAACAAAGACCAGGCAGTAATCCAAGGGGTTGGGCTGACTGAAAGCATTCTTAATTCCTTGTTTTATTTTTGAGTTTGGTAACTGGGAAAATTGGGAATCATACGTGTATCACCACAAAAAACCCAAAAAAACTTAAAGTCAATACTAGTAGAATTAAAAACAGAATAACTACTTTCGAAATCATTGCAGAACATAGTTATTCCATTTTATTTTATTTTGTTTTAATTTTTGCTTTTAGACTTTATTTATTTGAGAGAGAGAGAGAGAGAATGAGCACATGCACAAGCGGGGTAGGGGGTAGAGGGAGAGGGAGGACTCTGGGATCATGATCTGAGCCAAAGTTAGGCACTTTACTGAGCCACCCAGGTGCCCATAATTATTCTATTTTAAATGTAGCCATTCCTCTAAAGGGTAGGAATATGATAGCCATATTTTACCCCCAAAAAACAATACTTTCCATAGAACCGATCCTCCTAAATACATACAGATGGCACCATTTGATAAAGTTCTATGAACACCTTTGGTTCCATATGCAAGGAGGCAACAGATACAACCATATACCAACATATTAGCCACTCATTATGCACGTGAATACAATAATCAGTTGGGTTAATTATTTCTGGTATTATTCAAGGCTCCTGACCAGCATGATGGTAAGAACGTTTATTCTTTGTGAAGGAAAGAAGAAATAACGTAGTTAATTTTATTAACCACTTACCACCATGATTAATTGGCTGGACAGAATGGAAATAACTGAGCTAGCCAGCAGAGGAATTTGGAATACATTGAATTTTTAATTTTAAGTGCCTCTGAGTTGAATCAACTGAATTTAAATGGCCCCATTAAGTGAAATATATAAGCATAAAATGGAAACCGTCAGGAGAGAAGCTAAATGACATCTTTAGATGTCATCTTCGAATGTCATTTACCATCCGGATAAAGATCAGTCTAACTGACCCTAAAATGTAAAAATGGAATTAGAATGGAGACATCAAATAAGTGGCTGTGTTTCCATTAAGATGCAGTGAAGTCTAAAATCTTCAAGATACAGCTGAATTTTCAATTTGGAAAATGATTCCTAATATACAGCGAAATTGCACGTTATAATTACTCAAATGTAACACAAGTATTGGAAAACAAAGGAATTGAGTAAATTCTAATTTAAGAGCCAACGATGAGCTCCTCTGACCGCAGCCACGTCTTCCTAAACCCCTCTTCTCTTGCCCAAGCATTTACAGTTTTTGTATATCCAGCAGTCTCTGCGTGTGAATTAAATGGAAATACGTGCCCTAAATTCAGAGAGCACAGTATTATCTGCGGAGTCCCTAAAATGCACCAAACTGTCGGAAGTATCTTGTGCTTGAATACAATAGCCCTCTTCCCTCGGTTAAAATGTCTCTCTTCCAGAAAAATATTGACAGCAGAAAAAGGTGGGAGAGACTTCATTCCGACAAGTCAGCGGGCAGCTAGCTGACTGCGCGTCCCTTCGAGGCTCTGCAGACTTGAGCTCTGGCTGGTGGAGCAGTTGGGACTAAGGACACGCCTCGTGCACGAGGTTAGCAGCGAGCGTGGCTCTAGTGGAGTGACCCATAGAGGGGAACGGCATGGTGTAGACACCCATGGGGGGAGAGAAAGCGGAGGCGTGTGCAAGAGCTGAAGTCCCCAATACAGCTAAAATTTCACTCTCCTGGACTCCCACGTTCTTTCTAAGAGGTAAGTCTTAATCAGCTCATCTAGAACTTTGTGGTATTAGCAAGAGCATCCGATGTCTACACCACCTTAGGGTTTACAAGGCATGCCACACATGAAGCCTGTAAAAAGATGGCATCAACAGACCTGAAAACGCATGTTTTAGCCTCATGTTCCCAGTTTCTTTCTTTTTTTCTCCAAAGATTTCCTCTTTGTGAGATAAAACAGTGTTTTCCTTTAGACACTTTGGAAGTACTATTCTCTCAGTACTTGCTCAGTGCATTTTCTAAACGTGTGCTAGAGGTACAGTTTTCCTCTAGGAAACTGAGGCCCCTGAGAAGGGCAGGTCATTTGTGGGTCACAAAGAAGATAGAAGGGAGGGGGTTGTGCAAGGGGCACCCTGAGTCCCAACAGTGAGGTTGTGCATCCCTGGCCAGTGGAGACCAGGCGCTTGCAGGCAAGCAGACCCGTGTGGACCCCGCCTGCTGACTACTGATGTTAACTTTGCTGAGCCTTGAGTGTTTACCTCTAACATGAAAGTTTTTTTTTTTTTTTTAGAGATTTATCTGAAAGAAAGAAAGAATGGAAAGAGAAGCAGAGGGAGACAATCTCCAGCAGACTCCCCGCTGAATGCAGAGCGGGTCACGGGGCTCGGCTCGATCCTACAACGCATGAGATTATGACCTGAACCGAAACCAAGAGTTTGATGTTTCACTGACTGAACCACCCAGATGCCCCTAATGTGAAACTATTAACAACATAACTCTACATAAAGTATCTGGCACAGTGATTGGCTTGTGATTAGCACTCGGTGCTGGTAGCTGCAGAGTAGCTGTAGCTCTGGGGGTAATTGTCCGTCTCTGCCCAGCCAAATCAACCGCTGAGCGGCCTATCCCAAACACCAAAGATGTAAGCAAAGAGTTGGATGGTCTTTGGGAGGAACAAGATCTGCAGTCTTCATATTGTCTCACCGAAGGATACGGAAGTCAAATGCAGAGCTGATGTGTAGGGTGCCAGGGTTGTCCTCTTGTTTTTGAGCTCCTGTTCTCATTCCCCCTCCCAAGAAGCCTGTGAGGTCCTGTTCCAGGGGAGACTTGTTGCTTCTAGGAATAACGGGTTTGAGAAAAGCAAGGTAGAAGACTAGAAGTTTCTAGGAGATAGCAAAGTCTTAAGAGATCTCTAATTCTGGAAGCAGGGTGAGGCTGGATTTCCTCACCCATTTCCCTTGTATCTTATATTACATCAGGCCTCACAGGAAGGGCCCTGTTTCTGACTCATAGTTCTTGTTCTCTCCACAAAATAGGGCCTGGAGCACCTCTCCTAATCTCCATGCATTCTCTCACTTGAAATTGTTTATTGTTTGTGGACTTTGTGTCAACAATTTCTGGTTGTTGTGGACACGATGAGTAAGACAAGATTCAGTTCTTACTCCCAGGGAGTTTCTAGCCTAGTGTGGGGGAAAAGATATATATAATGAAATATGGAATAACAGCTGCTATTATATTACAGAAGAATATGGTCTAATGGATTAAATGCTGGGCCCTGAACTGGACGTTGAGGGTCCTACAGTGATCCAAGCAGGTATCGGCCTCAGCTTCATAAATTTTCCATTCTGAGATGAACCCTGAACCATTCATTATAGTAATTAAGGCACATGTGTAAATGTTGTCAGAGTGAAACTTCTAGAAGGCTGTCTTTTCTATTGGAAAGCAATGGACTTAAGGTCAGGACGACCCTCATGGTTACATGCACGGTTATCTTGTTATACACACACACACAATAAATGTCTGCAAAACTAAAGTCAGACCAAAGTTTTTGGTTTTTAGGCTCAAGGAAAATGCTGAAACAGAGAGATGCTATTTCCTGCACCAGTAGAAGCAGGGCCCTTCTCAGGCAGTCAAGGGTAGAGGCCAGTGGAGAGAATAATGTGAATCACAGCCCCCAAACTAAAGGCACCACAGAGATAGTTAGGCCACAGCTATACCCAACAGAGTCCCTTAAGGAAGAGAACAGGGTGTTTAATGGGGGTCAGTTCTATGTGAGGTTCTTCTCTGTCACACACACACACACACATAAAAGCCTAGTGACCTCAGAGAGATTTTTATTATACTCTCGGGAACAGAAAGACTTCCACCTTCAGGAAATGTCAGATAACTCCTATCACTTCAATAACAGCAAAATAAAAAATTACAGCATTCCTGTGGCGCAAACCCTGAGTTTACCGCAACACCCTGGTACCTGTGTCTTTGTATCCTCCGCGGCGTCTATGTGCCCATACTACGGTAGGCAATAAAGTACTACTCAGTAAATATCTGTTGATTGAGTGAGTGAAAAAAATAACCACAGTAATAAAATAACCGTAGTGAGACAGACTGGCCCACCCGACTATAAACAAAACTTTTGGGGAGAACAGAGATGAATAACAAAGTAGAAGGTGACATTTTTATAGGCACCTTTGCGACTATTTAAACTTCTACATTTATTTATTTTTTTTAAGATTTTATTTATTTATTCATGAGAAAAAGAGAGAGAGAGAGGCAGAGACATAGGGAGAGGGAGAAGCAGGCTCCTCGAAGGGAGCCCGATGTGGGACTGGAGCCCACTGTGGGACTCGATCCTGGGACTGGGATCATGCCCTGAGCAAAAGGCAGACGCTTAACTGCTGAGCCACCCAGGTGTCCCAAACTTCTACATTTATGAATAAAGACACTGAAGCATATAGATTTCAAGTTATTTGCTCGAAGTCGCAGGGAATGAGAGGTAGGCCTCAAAGTCAATTTCTAGCCTCTGCGACATGTGTACTCTCTCATAAACCACACTCAAATTCACAGCTAATGACAAAATGTCTAAATGTTGTTTTCTGCAAAAGCGTTATTTATTTATTTATTTATTTATTTATTTATTTATTTATTTATTTATAAAAGTGATTGTATAGATGAGAACCGGCGATTGTTGTGAAGGCTCAGCCATCCACCAGTTGTCTGTTTATAATTGGGAACATTTTCCTGTCCTAGGATTCATTTTCTTCCGGGTTGCTCTGAGGACCTGCTATAAAACTTGGTATTGCCTCCACATACAGACATGGTCAGGAAGCAATTTCTCTCAATTTTTCTCTCCCTGGCTTGATTGGTATGGAACTCGGAGCTGTTTTACCACAAAGCGCGTCCTTTGTATTAAATTTTCCTTCCCCTTCATAGAATTCTTACTTGACCAAAATTTTAAACCCTTATTTCAAGGGTTATGATTTATTTATCATTTTTTAAAGATTCTATTTACTTATTTGAGACAGGAAGAGAGAGCAATAGAAAGTGAGAAAGAGCTGGGAGGATGGGGACTGCCCAGAGGCAGAGGGAGAAGCAGATTCCCTACTAAGCATTGAGCCAGATGTGGGACTAGATTCCAGGACCCCGGGATCATGACCTGAGCCGAGGGCAGACATTTAACCACTGAGCCATCCAGGCACCCCAAGGGTTATGATTTATTGAGAACCATTTCAAATCTCATTTTAAGGTAGCTTGGAGAAAAAGTTGGAGAAGTGAACAACTCTTTAATACCTGTGTAGGTAAAATACTTCCATGGAGATATTTAAACATATATAAGCTGCCCATCGCCCACTCAAAGTTCAGCCTAGAGCCCCAGAACATCTGTTAAGGTGGCAGAGTCGACGGTTGGGGACTTAGCTCCCATCGATATGGTTTACAAGCAAATGCAACAAACAATTCAATATACATTTTTGTTTGTTTGTTTTTAAGTAGGCTCCATGTCCAGTGTGGAGCCCAACATGGGGCTTGAACTCATGACCCTGAGGTCAAGACCTGAGCTGAGATCAAGAGTCAGATGCTTAACCAAGTGAGTCACCCAGGGGCCCCTCAACATACATTTTATTGAACAATTTCTATGAAGCAATGCCACTGCACATATCAGAGTGAATAGATATTTGAAATGGGAACTGAATATATAATCAAAAGGAGATGGTTAATTAGGTAAAATTCATATTTATACGGTGCCTTACTGCTCTAAGAATATAAAGTTCAAAGTTCCAGCCAAGACACAAACTGGCTGTAGGAAGAATCTTTACTTTCAAAGCTTTGAAATCCTTGAGCTCTTCACTTAAATAAAAACAGAAATGTGATGTTTACGATACAAGTTCAATAGGTTTCACGAAATACTCCACCAACAGGGATTTGCTTTTGCTGAGGGCTTGGCATCTGGGTAAAAGAAAAGAGCCACTAAAAAAAAAAAAAAAGAAGAAGAAGAAGAAAAGAAAAGAGCCACTAAGATAGGACTCAGTCTTGGGAGTCACTTCAGAGTGCATACAACTGCATATGCAATTTCATGAAAAAAAAAATCCAATGGAGTTTATCATTTCCAAATAAATATATCTTCGAAAATACATTCACAACATAAGGTAACCTTGAAAACAAGCTCTCTTCTGTTTACCTCGCACATTGTTTTTTTGCTTTTATTTTAGTCTGTATTATTCCTGCCTAAGTTACTCAAAAAACTACTGCGTCCGAGATGTGATTAAAGTAAAAGTGTTTAATTTATGCATTTAAAAATATTTATAGCAATTTCATTTAAAAATATCAATGGCTGCTGTTCTATTTTTCAAATTACACCAGAACCAGGGGGAAAATATTTGAAAGGCAAAGAAATTCCCCCTTAACACTATCTCTTGGGCTGCTTCTTTGCTGATTTATCACTCAGCATTTTATTTTTGCACTTAATATCTCAGATAAACACACTCTACCAAAGCCAAGTAAAGTCATACTCACCTCTCTATTTTATATCAAAAAATAAATATGCAATAGTAAACATGCAGGACAAGCATTTGTCTGTAAAGAGAGTCTGAGTAAATGGATATGTTCTGTTTTTAAAAAAAGAGACACTACTGTTGAAATTTATAGTACTAATTATTTTTGCATTCTAGAATGAGAGTTCACTGTAACAGATAGGATATATCAACCAAGTGCACAGAAAATACAAGTCCCAAGACAGATAGTGCTAATGCAGGAGGCAAGTTAGGAGCCCTCGAGGGCAAAGACCAGGAAAAGTTAAGATTATTTTAAGGCTCTTGCATGAGGTGAAGGGATGAAACAACACAAAGAGGATAGACTCTGAAATAGAAAAGGTCAGATAAACATTTATCGCCATCATCATCTCAGTTACTCTTTCTTCTTTTCCATCCTCAGAGGTTCTCTGTGGGGGATTTCTTTCCCCAAATGTCTGTCATCAATGCTTCCCCAAGTGTCAGATCTTAAAGGTGCCAGGAGAAGACCCCTCCCTTCTGAAGAGCACAAAGGTTTCAAAGCTCTCGAAGTAACGTTTCTTCCTACAGCAGCAGGACTTCATGAAGGGCAGGGACCTTCGATTAACTGTGTCGGAGACTCACCCCTCACAGAGCCTCCTCCCTCTCCCCACTTTATGCTATTTGTGCATTAACCTGTCCTGGCCTTCGAACTACAAGCTTAGTCGTAGTTTCCATGAAATAACTCTTGCAAAAACCTGTCTCTGATTGTTTGTGATGATGAAAGACCACTGTTTCCCCCGGGTTACATAAAAATAGAGGCATTTTTTTCTACTGCAAGGGAGCATAGTGGAAGTAGCAATCAATGTTTTGTGATCAGATGAGACTACCATAAAGATTCTAAGGCTGCATCCTAAGAGGTCACTTTTGTTTGCAGTTGGCAGGATATCAACTGTTTCAATACAAGCAACGAGTTGCAGTAGACTCAACTAATTACCTCCATTCCGCCTCTACTCAACTCTTCTCAGCCCCCTCGTGCCTACTTCATACTCTCAGAGGAAGAAGATAAGCAGATGGATGTAAGCAGGTGCATAGGACCTTGGGCAGCCACTAGCCTTGAGAGCAATTGGTCAACACCCTTGAAGCCAATTAAACTCTTGGTAAATGGTTTCCAAACTCCAGCAGATGGCCTATCGGTCCCAGTTGTGCTGTTCAACATCTATGTGACTTCATATAAGAAACTAAAAACTGGGAGTTAGGGGATTGCTTCTTTCTAGTATATTCTAGTTAACATTTTATGATTTTACTCCCTAACTAGTGTCTTTTCTTCATTATGGAAAGTTTGGCCTGGTTCTGTTTCCTCCACTGATTAGACTGCCACAAAGGGGTGATACTTGTGTGGTTAAAACTCACCAAGGACTTGAATATGTTTTCATTTTACACCCAAGGAAGCAGATGATTAACTGAAGCTGTCACTGTCGTACAAAGCCAAGCTAGGCTACAAACTCAAAGCTCCTACCCACACATGGTGGGCTAATTTTTGCCACTAAGTTTTATTATTGATCTTCTTAGAGGATAAAAAAGTTACCATCACAAAAATCTAATTTTAATGAAACATTTCTGATTTCCAAATATATTTTTGAACTATCTTTTATATTTCTGACACTTTTCTGAACACTATGAAGGTCAATCTCAAATGAATGATTACAGAGCTTCCCTGCCAGAGTATTTTTCATTTTCCTTTATTACGTTTAGAAGCCCCTAGGTTTTTATCTTCCACTCTTGTCCTTATTTCTATTTTTCTCCATTGCCACTCACCTTCCCAAACAGGGAATGCTATCGTAGAGTCCATCTTTTAAATAAAAGGTTATTTTAAAAGCTAATATCCTGAATTCCTTACACTT
Source organism: Canis lupus dingo (assembly GCF_003254725.2). NCBI lineage: Eukaryota > Metazoa > Chordata > Mammalia > Carnivora > Canidae > Canis > Canis lupus. The sequence continues at coordinate 66,242,097 of NC_064243.1, forward strand.
TGATTGTTGTAGTCTCTAACGAGGGACTGAAGTTTGTCTTTTAAAACTCCAAGGAGAGGGCAGCCCAAGTGGCTCAGCGGTTTAGCGCCGCCTTCAGCCCAGGGTGTGATCCTGGAGTCCAGGGATGAGTCCCACATTGGGCTTCCTGCATGGAACCTGCTTCCTGCATGGAACCTGCTTCTCCCTCTTCCCGTGTCTCTGCCTCTCTCTCTCTCTCTCTGTGGGTGTCTCTCATGACTAAATAAAATAAAATCTTAAAAAAAAAACTCCAAGGAGAATATGAATTTCCATTCTGGCATGAACATATACCCACATTGTTTGATAATGCTACAAGAGTGTTTCCCCAAATCAGAATGAGAGCCCCGAAGGAAGAAATGGTTATAGGGAAAGGTGTAGGGAAGAGAATCAAGGAAATGCATCTTTACAATGATTCTCCTGAGAACAATCTCGGGTTTCAGACCTTCTTTCCCTAGCCAGATTTTCTGGCTTTTATTTTACAATGGAAGAGGACCCATCTATATGGCTAGTGGATAGACAGTCTACAGGGATTTTCCCCCTTTCTGGACACAGAATGAAATCAGCAAGTTCTTATGCCATTCTTAAATCCAACTTTGCAGATCTTCATGTAAAAAACAGTCACATGATACCACATCACAAAGCATTTCTCTTTTATTCCTGGTAGTCAAATGAAGTTTGTTTTGACTTGAATGTTCTTAATCGTATAAACAAGGAATATGGGAGAAGGCAAGTGAGGTATGAACATGGAGTGGAGTCTAATGGAACCGACAATGAACTTTCTCTTTGCTTGTCTATAAGAAGGTGTTTAATTGCTATGATGTAGGATGAATTGTGTCCCCTCGATTCTCACATGTTGAAGTCATTACCCCAAGTACTACAGAATGTGACTGTTTTTGGAGATAGGGTCTTTACAGAGACAGTCAATCTACAATGTAAAACCTACGATTAGGTAGGTTCTAATCTACAATGACTGGTGTCTGTGGTAGGGGAAATTTGGAGATAGGCATCAATAGGGAGAATGCAATGTGAATATGATGATAGCCATGTATAAGGCCAGAGGAGAGGCCTGGAACAGATCCTGCCTTCATTGGGAGGAAACACTAACTACACCTTGACTTTAGACTTCCAGCTTCCAGAACTGTGAGAAAAGAAATGTCTATTATTTACACCACCCAGTTGGTGGTACTTTGTTATAGCAGCCCTCCCAAACTAACAGAGCTACCTATTCCATTTTTTTTCCTGGAAACTAAGCCTCCATTTTTTGGACACATTTCAACTGTACATTATTGTTTAAGAAACATATTTACATAATCCCATAGTTAATCTCTTAACCTTAGTAAAAAAAAAAATCTGTGCTATTCTTTAAAGACAATGTCCTGGATTTCATGATAAAAGTCATGCTAGCTGCAGAAGATGTTGAGATTCATTAGAATAATATTTTTACAACTGTGTAAACTGAGGAAAGTTAGAAACCTTTTGAGTCACCCAGTTAGTTACTGGTGAAAATAGTCACATGGCTCCCATTTTTCATGTTTTCCTGCCAAGGACACAGCCATTCTTAGGTATTAGCCAAGAATTACATATCATGAAAATGGTTTTGCCCTAAATTGTCATGTTAAAAATGTTTAAAATATAGTAAGTAGAAACTTAGATCACAAAATAGTTTACCCCACTAACACCACTTAACACAAATTCCTGACGTATAGTCTTAATCAGACTTGATATTTTCTCTGTTACATGGTAAATATATTTTTATACCATTTTAAGATAAGCACAGCAATGAAAGGTGCAATATCTTTGGAAAGATATTGGAAAGTCCATGGAAAAGATTAGGATTTTCATTTAAGTTCTGCATATTTAAGCATAGGCAGATGTCCAGAGGACCATGTGTGTATTTGCTAATTTTCAATAATAATTTTCATCAGTTGCACTGTATATTCCCAGGCAGTTTTGAAGAATATTATTTTAATTCAAATTGGTACTTATCACAAAGCTAATTACTTCTTGATCAATCTTTTCTGTTTCTTTTCTCCTTCAATTATTTTGACACTAATTTTGTTCTTTGAGAAAATTTAGGGGAAACATGGTAGAAATTTCAAATACCTGACGTGGAAGAGGACTCTTGACTCTTCTACCCGAAAGGGTAAGAACTAAAGATGAATTGGTCACAGTGACAATGAAATAGATTTCAACTCAAGACAAAGAAGACCTTTAAACAGAGCTATGCTGTTGCAGAACTGGCTACTGCCAAAGATCTTAAAGGTTAGTCATTGATGATGTTCTAAACTTTAAGTCATTTGGGGGTTCTGTCATAAGGAGGGTTCACGCAAAGATTAGATCTGATTCAATTCGATGCGATTCAATCGAATGTTTTTTTGTGGCCTTTTCATCCTAAAAGACTGTGATTCTATGAACTAAGTAGTAATCCCAAGACTAGCTCTTCTTCTTAACATAATGCTTAGTCCTTCATACTCTTGACATCCTTTGTGTTTGGTATAGCTGTGTAGTTTCTTTAACATAAATTTATTTTTAAAGATTTATTTATTTTTTAAAAAGATTTATTTATTTATTTGAGGGGGTTAGGGGCAGATGGAGAGGGAGAAACCCCAGCAGACTCCAGGCTGAGCATGGAGCCTGATGTAGGGCTCGATCTCACAGCCCTGAGATCATGACTGGAGCCAAGAGTTGGCAGCTCAAACGACTGTGCCACTCAGGGGCCCCTCTTTAACATAAATTTAGATGACAGGATGAAACCTCAGTCAGAGCTCATATATATCAAGTTAGAGGCAGAGCTGAGGTCAGTTTTCTTTGTTACTTATTAATTTAGTATGAAATCATGTGTCAGTACTTTGGGTGAGAACAACAAATTATTCTATAATCATTAAAAAAAAAACCACAGAATTATTTTAACAGTCATACAGGTCTGGGGATTCTTTTCTAAAGAACTAAGTATGTATGTAGCATACCACGAGATAATCAAATACTAACCTCCTTCATTTTTTCCAGTTCATTCTGTAAAGCTTGCTTTGCAATCTCAACTTCTATGAGCTGTTGCCTCAGTTTTTCATTTTCATCTTCTGTTGTTGTTCTCTTTTCCTCCACATTTTCCAATTCGTGGTGAAGTCTCACAGATACATCCTTTGCAACCTAAATTAAGGTGTTTTAACAATAATGTGTAATTAATACAATGAATGAGCTAAAGTTATATTCACATTAAAACCTCTAAGAACCAAAAAACCCTCCAAAACTACTAAGAGTCAGTACACAAATAGTTTTCACCATATACCAATAATCTATCTAGATGCTTTACTTGTAAATTTAAATTATTTAACCCTCACAACAATCCCATGATATAGGGACTATTATTGTTGTACTTTATAGATGAGGAAAATAAGTCTCGGAGATATGAAGTAATTAATGTGCTCAAGGTCACACAGCTAACAAGTGGTCAGGTAGTCTGGCTTTCTGTTCCCTTCACCATAGTGTTCAATTGTGTTTATTCATGGGTAGAGACATTTCACATATCTCCTCTAATTCTATAACAAAACTATACATTTCCATTATCACTCAGTTTCAAGACTAGAAAGCAAAGTTTTCATAGATGAGGTATGGGACTTGAATTTTGATCCTACGATGTCATGTGCTTACTTTCAGGAAACATGTCAGTCCTTGAGATTAAGTTTTATTTGTTTTAATTACAGTGTACATTTTTGCCTTTTGCTTTAAGATCATCTTAGAAATTTTAGGGTTTGGAACAACACCCTTTGGTGTAGTATTATGTAGTGGCTCAGGACATAGGCAGTGGTTTTATATGGGGTGTGGAGACAGTCTGGTCACCTATTAGCAGATTTCCAGGGCTGGGGACTGCGCACTGAACTTCTGTAAAAGGTTCAGCTTCTATACAAGATGATGCTATCAATAATCCCAAACTCATAGGTGCCTTATTTATTCTTTTGTCTTGAGCTAACATTTAGATAGATAACTCACTGTTAATACATATAAAAAATGCTTGCCGTGGGGCCTGGGGCATAGTGAGCACACACTCAACAAATGTTAGGAAAGGAAATAAACGGTAATATAATGACTTTCACTAGATGCTTACTCGCAGTTTTCTTTAAAACAAATATAGGATAATTACACTTGATTTTCGTATCTTGATGAAGTTAAAATAATTAAAATGATGTTTGGTTGTCCAAAGGTAATGAAGATAACTTTGGGTTTGCATTGTCAGTGAATCTGCCTACAGTCCATCTGAACTGAACAGACCACACCGACTGGAAAAAAAAAAAGCACTTCAAGGTTACAATTTTTCCACTGGGGGCAAATTCTAAAGGAACAGCTTCACATTAAGAATGAGTTTTTTGGGGGGATCCCTGGGTGGCTCAACGGTTTAGCGCCTGCCTTTGGCCCAGGGTGCGATCCTGGAGTCCCGGGATCGAGTCCGACGTCTGACTCCCTGCATGGAGCCTGCTTCTCCCCCTGTCTGTGTCTCTGCCTCTCTCTCTCTCTATGTATATAATAAATAAATAAATAAATAAATAAATAAATAAATAAATAAATAAATAAAATAAATACTGCACTTGCTTTTTCCTTCTCCCAAAAGAGCAGCAAGTTGGACAGATTTCCCTTCAGGGAGTTAGCAAGGTAGGACGGAGTCCTGGAAGCAGAGGGTTAGGGGGGCCTTGCAGCCAGACACCTGAACTGGAAGATCTTCCCAAAGCTGTTCCTATTCTGGGCTCCAATTCCTCTCCCTCCAGGAGTCTGCACGGAGCTGCTCTCCCCCAGGCCCTTACTTGGAGGGCAGCGTCTGGAGGCCAGAGAGCAACCAGCGCCAGGGCCTGCGCTACCGGAGTCACCCCAAGAAAGCCCCCGAGCTCGCTCCCGGCAGGGCCTTGCCCCGACACGAGAGCCTTCAGCACGCCCCCCCTTCCCTTTCTCCCGCCCAGAACCTGCTAGTTTGCGCTCAGCGCTGCGAAACTCCGCGTTTGCGGGTGAGCAGCGAAGGCCGTTCCCCGCGCAGGTCCCACGGCCGCCCGGCCTCGCGCCCCCCGCGCCCCCCGCGCACCTTGAGGTCCTGCTCCAGGCTGCGCAACAGCTCCCCGTCGATCTCCCCGGTCTGCGCGTAGCGGAGCCTTTTGCGCTCGGCTTTGCGGAGGCGGTACTGCAGGATCCGGCAGTTTTTGTTGGCTCTCTCCAACTCGTGGCGCATTTCCTGCAGTTGACAGGCATCCTCCTCGAAGAAAGTGTCCCTCATCTCGTCCATCTCGGTCCTCAGCTCGTCGATCTCGTTCTGAGGCGGGGACAGGCCGCGGGTCGGAATTACCCTGGCTCCCCACCCCCGGGGGCGCGCACCGCAGACACCCCATCCCGACTCCAGATTCCGTCTTATTGCCCCCCTCCGTAAGGCAGGAGCGACGGAGCTGAATGAAGAAGCAACTGGAAGAACGGGCCTCCCCCAGCTCCCCTACGCTGCCCCTGTCCGTGAAAAAGTGGGACAAGCCATCGTAATTAGAGAAACGAAGGCCCAGGTCTGGATTTAAATGCAAACCTAAGGCTGCTAATCTTGGGCTGCTTTAGATCTAGGAGAGGCCTAGGAGCCACCCCCCGCCCCGCGCGCCCCTTCCCTCCGCAAGGCTCCCTAGCAGGTGCACAGCCCGTCACCCTCGCGGACACGCCCTAACCCTCCCAGGCCCCCGCCTCCCCTCCCCCACGCGCCCCCCCACTTCTCACCTTGAGAGTCTCGTTCTCCTCCCGCAGCTTCTCCATCTCCTCCTGCATCTCCTCCTGCTCCTGGAGCTGCTGCGGGTGCGGCTGCGACGCCGGAGGCGCGGCCGCCTGCATGCCCCCTCCGCCGGCGCTGCCCTCGGCGCTCTGCTGGGGGCCCTCGGCGGCCGCCGCCATCGGGGACACGGCGGGGGCGGCGGGAGGCTCGCAAGGGGCAGGGGCGCCGGCCCCCGGGGAGCCGCGGCCGCCGTTCTTGGCCGCCGCCGCCGCCGCCGCCGCCCGCTCCTTCTTGAGATGGAACTGGATGAGCTCAGACTGCAGGCATCCTTCCTTCCAGTAGCCCCCCCCGCCGCCGCCGCCGCCGCCCCCCACTGCCCCGCTTCCGGGGTTCCTGCCGCCGGGGCCCGCGGCTCTGCCCGCGGACGCGGATGGAGAAGGGGGGGCCCCCTCCCCGCCGCCGGCGCCCCTCTGCTGAGCGCGCACGCCGCGCCCTCGCCAGCCCCTGGGCGGCGGCGGCTGCGGAGCGCCCCCCTCCCTCTCCCCGGAGCCGCCGCCGGCTCCTCCTCCTTCCGCACCCCCTCCTCCTCCTTCCCCGAGTGGAGGGGGTTCCCCGAGTCTGGCGGACACGGGCTCTAGCTCCCGGGATGGCTCCTCCGACGGGCCAGGCCTCCTACCGCCCACCGGGGCCAGGGTCGCCGCGGGGGCCGCTTCAGCACCAGCCGCGGGGTGGACAGCTCCCGGCGCGGCCCCTTTGGGCGCCAGGGGCGCAGCCTTCTCCGCCCCGCCTCCGCCTCCTCCTCCTCCTCCTCCTCCTCCTCCTCCTCCTCCTCCTCCTCCTCCTCGGCCGCCGGGCGGAGGCCCAGAGCGGCTCCCGGGCTTGCTGCCCTGCTGCTGCTGCTGCTGCTGCTGTTGCAGCTGCAGCTGCCGAACCGAATTGAGCTTCGTGCCGGCCCCCACGGGGGACCGGGTGGTCGCGGTCGTCTGTCGGGCCGAATTGTCCCTGAGTCTGGCAGGTGATTGAGCACGCTGCTGTTTTCGGCTGCTGCCCTCTGGGTGCAGTCGAGCCTCCGTGGCAGAGCTGGCGGCAGAAGCTGTGGCTGCAGCAGGGCCAGCGCCCCCCGTTGGTGGCTGACTCATGGCAGTCTGGGAGGGGTCTACGGATGAGGTTTTGAATGGTCCGTCACCAGATCATCCTCTGCCCTCCGCAAGTCCGCCAACCTTCCTTTCTAATCTGGGCTAGAAACAAAAGGGAAGCACACACATGTCTGCATGGTTACAGAGCAAAGGGTGATTGCCCCATAAAAGAGAAGCCTGGGGTGGGGGGAGGGGTGGAACAAAAAGATGGGAAAAGCGCTCAGTTAGAAGCCTTGAGTTTAGAAATAGGATGCAGAATAGTCGATTCTCATTCTGCCCAGGGAGGCACCATCTCCCTCTCGCTCCATCTCAGGAAAATGATGATGATCCGAAAGCAGCTGAACCTAACATTCTCAAGGTAACAGGTTCTGGCAGTGGTGAGATATGGGTCAGAACGGAATGGATGGGAAGGGAGATTTAAAAGCAAAAGCAAAAACAAACAAAAAAAGATGAGGGGATAAAGTCAGGAAGAAGCTTCAGAAGGAAAAGGAGAGGTCCACATGCTGGAGTTGACCACCCTGCTTTTTCAACTTTGGTTTTCCTCCTTATTCAATCCACATTTTAAAGCCTAGTCCAGTAGAGAACGTTTTATTTAATTACTATTCTCAACGAGGGGAAAAGAGTTATGAGGTAGGTTCCTAGAGGAAATCTGCTGTGCATACATGGTCCTTTCCTCAGCTCTAACTCTTAATTGTTGTTCTTGGTATGAGAAATGCACCCATTTTCCTTTAGACTAGGACTACAATAAAAGTAATGAATGACTTTAAGTCAGGTTCAGTTTCAAGAAAGTGATGGTATTCAGAATCATCTATATGGTTTAGTTACTAGTAACCTGAAATCCAAGCTTTGGTAAATAATTTAAAAAAGAACACATTTGGAGAAGTTTATCTGCACAATTTCTTAAAGTATAGGGTGCTGACTTCTGCACTTATCCAAATTTTATAGTTCTGGTAAGTCATTTCAGTGTTAAGGGTAATTGCCCGGTAGAAAATATTTTCACTCTCAAACACCTTATTACATGGCATATGGCATGGGAAAAGTTTATATGATTGGTTAAGTTGTACTCTTAAAGTGCCCAGTTCCTCCCGTGGAGCCAAATTCTAAGACAGAATGAGCATGCTCCCGGAAACCTGGTGCATCCTCCCGCATGGTGGCAAGATAAGCCTCTATTGTGTATTTTTTCCAAGATAAATCCATCACCAGCTTTTAAAATCCGGAAAGTGGCAAGCCATTGCCTCCTGGGTTCTTCTTCCTCGTGATCCAGCCACCTGGCCAGCCAGCTAGTCAGTTTGGTGCTTTTTTCCTTACAGCTATCATCCCTCCCTAAAGCACTGAAAAGCTATGACTATGCAGAAAGTTGTGCTTTAAAAAAAAAAAAAAAAAATGCCTCCCATCAGGAGAGGAGGTTTGCCAGTCATGTCACCAGCATTATTCCTGTTACTGTGTATTTTTAAGTATCATAACTTAGTGAACATGCAGCAAGCCAGCCCTCATTTTATGAAGAAATACTCCCGGAAGCGTCCTTCTCCACCTGCCTTTGTCTTTTCAGGATCTCCCTCCGACTCAGTTTGAAAAATACTAGTAAACAAAGAAGCCACTAAGGGGGGAAAGTCATTCACCAACTTATTTTCTGCACGTTCTCCAGAGCCACACGCGCCTAGGACTCGTGGCCTAGTTGCACAGCCTGGGTCACACCAGCGTGGACCGCCTAAGCCAGCTGCATCGCCAATGCAACCTTAGTTTTGGTTTGAATCAGGCATAAGCACTCCGGAGCTGAGAACACCTGACACCGTTTGCCCCGGCCCCCAGGCAGCTGTACCCCAGGAGTCCAAGGGACCGGGGCTGTCACGTGGTTCTCACAAAGTGACAGGATGCTGGGCCCCTTCAAGGCATCCCCCGTAGGACCCGCCAGGCCAAGCAACCCCGCACGGACACAGAGCAACCATTTCGACCTCCCGCTCCACCTGCCCACCGACCCTCCCCACGGCGCACACCCTCCCTCTAGGAATCCCGAAGAACTGCTCACTTCTCGGCGGACGCGGCGATTGCAAGTTGGTTCAAGTCAGCAGCGCTTCCCTCCGGATCCGCCGGCGGCCTCGGGCTTCCCCTTGACGTCTCGGAAAGGCAAGGAGGAGTGTGACTCCGGAGGAGGGCGAGCGACTCTGCGGCCGGCCGAGCAGGACTTGGGGCGCGCTCGGCCTCTCGCCCCAGCTCCGCGCCCACTCGCTTTCTGCAGACAAAGGCGCGAACGTGCAGGCGCTGCGGCCCCCGGGCCTGGGGTACCGAGCGGTGCCCGGCGCTGCCCGGGGTGGGGGGGGGGCGCGCGCCTGGGGGGCGGACCTCAGGGGAGCAGGTGGGGGCGGGATCGCAGGGGAGCAGGGCGGGGCCGGGGAGGGCCTGGGATGGAGCAGCCGGGCGGCCCCCGGGTACCCGGCCGGGCGCGCGCCTGCGGGGCCGACCTCACCCGCCCGGGCTGGGGATGGGGGGCGGGGGGATCGCAGGGGAGCAGGGAGAGGGGCCTGGGATGGAGCAGCCGGGCGGACCCCGGGTACCCGGCGGGGCGCGCGCCTGCAGGACCGACCTCACCCGCCCGGGCTGGGTCGGGGCGCTGGGGAGCAGGGCGGGGCGGGTCCGGGGAGGGGGAGGGGCCCGGAGGCCGCAGCCACGCCCGAGATGCGGAGGGGCCCCCGCTGGGCCGAGGACTCCCGAAGCGTGGGTCTCGCTCGGCAGAGCTGGGTCCCGGGCGGCTGAGCGCCCTTGGGTGGGGGCGGGGGCGGGGGGTGGCGGGGGCCCGGGAGGGGGGCGTATCCCAGCAGCCGGTTCCGGGCGTGACGCGCGCTCCCGGGGCGGCGGCGGGGAGCGGGCGGGCGGCTGCTCGCCTCGTCTTTGTTCGCTCACTTTGATCCCGGGAGCTGCCCACGCGCCCCCCCGCCCCGCAGCCCGGGCGGAGTCAGCCGGCGCCGCTGCCCCGCCCCCCCCCCCCCCCGCCCCGCGGACAAAGGGCCTGGCGGGGCCGCTCCGAGGCCGCCCTGCGGGGCTGGGGGCGGCGGTGCCAGGGGAGGGGGTGGGGCGCAAACGAAGGAAAGCAGAACCTATGCCTCTACAAGGGACGCCAATCCATACTGTTCCACAGTAAAATTTAAAAAATGCGACTGCAAAATTCTTTTTCCTTCCAGTTTTTTTTTTTTTTTTTAAGGGGGGTGGTAGGAGGATCTTCCTTGTGTCTCAAAGAATTTCCTGGGTGAACTTCAAGATGAGAATACAAGTAAACACTACTTTAGAAAGGGTATTTTTGTTTTGTTTTGTTTTAAGATTTTCTCAAATTAGTATGTAGTTTCGTCGATAAAAGGAGGTCAATATATTGAACTAAGTTTTTTTTTTTTTATGCAGACATGAGTTTTAGTGTGAAAGATTTTATGTTCTGAGCGTGACATCTTGCTTTAAAAATGAAATAAACACAGTTGAGGAGTAGTTTGCATACAAGCAACGTGATTACAGCAGAATAAAAAGATGTTTAAGCCCTGGTAATTAGGAGCTCTAGCGATCTGTAAGGCAAATACTGTATCACGACAAAAACCTCCACACTCACCTGCTCCAGAACAGGGAAGCGCTAGCCCAGCGCCCGGCACTGTCCAAGGTGCTAGGTATGCGAAGATGAAACAGGACCTGCTTCCTATCCGGGGAGGCCCAAGCATATTGAAGGGACTTGGGATAATTTCCATACGATCCTTTACATACTTTTTGAAAATGGAAATGTGGTATCTGTGCCATCTATCGTGAATAGCTCAGACCTCGACTAGGCTACAAAAATTAAGGCAAAAAAAAGCAAAGTATAATCACAACTTATTTAGCATGTATATCAGATGGTTTGTCATCATGTACCCACACTTGAATTGTAATTTCCTTAAGGAATACCAATATCCACAGGTCCCATTCAACTTACGTGGATAAATTGGATAAAAATAGTTTTTCAGATTAATCTTTACAAATAAAATAATGATATTACAGAGTCTATGGACATAAAATGTATCTGGTCCTGCTTCTCTAAGAACTTGTACTCGGATCAGTCATCAATATTTCAGGTTTTTTCCCTAAGGTAGTATTATTTATTTCAGTGTAATTAGTAACTTAAAAAGTCTAATAAAAACCAAGAATTTATTATCATGCATGCTTACATCAAGTAGTCAATGTGCTTAAATGTGTCATTTCATAATTTAGTATTAGCAATTTCAGGGTTGAAGACTACTAATAAAGAATAAGAATGAGCAATGTCAAGATGCTTCTCTACTTATGTAAATTTGCCATAAAAAGAACTTTTGAACTCGAAGTTTATTCTTTGTTAGTTAAAATTATATTTATTCAATTAAGCTAACCCCAAAGATGACTATTCAAAGGTTTTTGTCAGAATTTAGAAAGGCTTCAGTATTATTTTTACTGTGTTTCAGGAGGAGACAGGCCAACTGACATTTTAATTCTGTAATTGAATTGTCCATTCTGTAGCACAGTACCATGTGCATCTTCAATCAAGGGAAGAAGGCTAAAGTCTCAATTTCAAAGTCCTTAAGAAATACATAGCTTAAAATATCTGTCCTCTGATTCTCAAGACTTTAACTATATAAAGGTATCTTTATATAGCTTTACAGTTTGCAGGACCCTTTCATTTTGTATGCTTAAAATACTGTGAAGTAGATACTATTTTCTCCACTTAAAACATGGAGTAACTCAGTTTGGGATGGTAAATGACTTTATTTAAGTTAAATTTCCAATCAGAACTTGAATTTGGATCCTCTCTTACATCAAGTCTCCTTTTTATATTTTTCCCACATAACTCTTTTTCATACCAGGACTTAAAAAAAAAATGAAGGCTGATTTTATATCCTAGTCTGATCTTTTCACCGAGGCACATACTATGTACATCTGGAGGTAACACTATCAACTAAAACTTCATGTGACTTTTTTCTCTCTTGTCCAAATGGTATTGAGTTTTATTTTATTTTTCTTTTACTGAAGAAAACTATGTTCTATATCTGTCTTTTTAATGACTTAACACTAGATTCTTCATTGCTTAATCTTTTCCCTTCTCTTCTATATCCATTTTTTTCTTTCAAAATATTTCTTAGCCTTGTCTTTTTTTAAATTTTCTGTGTAATCAATACCAAAATCCAGAACATAATTCTGTTTAGACTATTGCAAATTCATCCTATATCAATAGGTTCTTTCTGCCCAATCCACACTGTTTAATGCAGCCTGTTTATACCTTTATTAAGCAAAATTTTCCTCATATCACTCTGCTTACAATCACTGCATCATGTCCAAACTTTTCTTCCTAGGCTTCAAAGAATTGCACTGTCCCCATCCTACACCAAAATGTACTTCTAATATTTCGCCACACATACTCCCTTCCTTCTTGGACGGATTGTCTCTTTGCCCTTTTAGCATCTAGGGCTCATTCTGCTTGTGTACTTTTCTTCCTGCTATTTTCCATACTTAGCATGTCTGTCTTCCTTTTCTGTTCAAAAGCAACCCTTAAGGCTCACCTTAAGTTTCAAATTCTTCTGTCATGTGAACTTAGGCAAGTTATTTAAACTTTCTGAGCCTCTGTATTTTTCCCACTCATTCATTCATTTATCTATATATGGAACATATATTGTTGACTTCATGTACCTAATTGATGTGATGTCTATTATTATAAAATGGTGAAGATAATTCTTATTGCCATGCATGGGACATGTGCTAATCATCACAAATTATCAGTGATAATTACTATGTGCCTGGCACTTGTGATCTACCAGTAAATGTTAACTAGTATTGTCACTGTTCATATTTCAGGAATATTATTACATTAGTTTACACCAAATTCTCCCATTCTTGAATGGGATTCTTGAATTTCTATAGAACTAATAAATAATGTCGCATATTAGAAATACTTGGTTACTCTTGGATTATTTTATAATTGCCCATTCAAGCTAATGTAACACTATTTGTTAACTGCACTTCAATTAAAATTAATTTTAAATATGATAAATATTTTCAAATAATACTCTTGTATCTCTAGCAGGTAGTCAGAACAGGGGCTGGATTTTTATTGGTAGACTTCAGCTGACAGAGAAAACTTGATACTTGCAGATCCATCCTCTGTTTTTAGAGAGTAATTTAGCTTGGAGATGTGCCATTGAAAGGCAGCTATGCTCACCACTATACCACCAACGCCGGCGGAGATGTGCCATTGTCTTGACCTTTACTCACATATGTATGTAGTCACAAGCCACACTTATTCTCTGGATTACATTTTAGATAATGATTTATGAATCAGAGGCCCCTTGGGTTGTAAATATCATGATTCATCTTTTTATGTCTATGCAGACTACCCAAACCATATTATATGTTGTCTTTAGCCTAATATCTATTCTACAATTTCTCAAAGTAAATGTACATATTTTGTGACTTAACACTGTGACCCAAAACTAGTAGTTAATTCATATATTGGATTCAGGCTGCTTTGTGAATGGCAGAAATTGTACTGTACTATGAATACTTTAGTCACTCATGCATTTGCTGTTGTGTAAGTTTGCAGTTGGGTATTGCATAGCCAAAATTCTATAAATGTTCAAGAATATTCAGCCTTGGTAATTCAAGCCACTGTCTAGGTACTCATCATAGCCAAAATGCTGTCAAATATTTGATTTCAACTTAGTCCCATCTTCCATCTTAATCTTATTGGAAAATTTTAACAAGTCTGCTAGTTATTATGTAAATCCCATATATATATGTATATATATACATATATATATACACACACACGATTACCATTAAATTTATTCTAATATCAAAATTGTCAATTTTTTATACCAGTGTTTTAATAACCCTTTATATCACCTCCAGTCCTCCTTCATCAATAATTAAACTGAGCTAATTTTAAGTATAGTAGGCTAATTTTCATTATGCCAGACCAACAAGAATGGCATCCTAAGTTACCATGTACTTCACTAGGAAATTTTAACACAGGTTTTTCATGTCTACCTGCTACCTTCCCCCATGCTGTTTTGTTTTTTGTTTGTTTGTTTGTTTTTTAATTTTTATTTATTTATGATAGTCACACAGAGAGAGAGAGGCAGAGACACAGGCAGAGGGAGAAGCAGGCTCCATGCACCAGGAGCCCGTTGTGGGATTCGATCCCGGGTCTCCAGGATCGCGCCCTGGGCCAAAGGCAGGCGCTTAAACCGCTGCACCACCCAGGGATCCCCCCCATGCTGTTTTAAAACAGTATCTAAGGGTCCTCCTCTGTATGGACATACTCAAGCAAATATGCTAATGGTAAATGGTTCTGTTCATTTTTTTTATATTATTGTATGCCTACTTGTTAAATAAGCTACAAAAGCAATATTTTGTAGAATTAATAGAAAAATGAGCAAAATGACACCTATATTTTAATTCTAATATCCTGTATTTTTATTGTTCTTAAATATTGGTGAGGTTTTTATTTAAATTTAACTAGTCACTAAAGTTTTGGATATTATAATATGCTATGCAAAGATCATCAGGGTGCTCTTTTTAAAAAGATTTTATATATTTATTTGAATAGGAGGAGAAGGGGCAGAGAGAAAAAATCCAAAGCAGACTCTGCACTGAGAGTGGAGTCTAATGTGGGGCTGGATCCCCAGCTGTGAGATCATGACTTGAGCCGAAATCAAGTGTTGGACCTTAATTGACTGAGCCACCCGGCACCTCCAGGGTACTCTTTTATCTGATGATCCTGGATTACTTGACTTTATCTATTCTTCACTCACTGATATTTATTGTATGTAGGTGTTCACTCACAAATACTTAATTTAAGATAATCTGAAGATGGTTTATTTACAATGGGACTATTTATGAGATATAGATTGGATAGAGGAGAAACTACAGTGGATACTTCAATAACTTGGGGTTAAGGGGGAGGAGCTATCAGCACTTTGTTTAAAAAGGAGAAGAAGGAGGAGGAGGAGGAAGAGGAGAAAGGGAAGAAGAAGAAAAACACGACACCACTGGCAATAATATTAAAAAAGATGAGGGGACAGAGTGGTCATTGGAACCCAGAAAAAGAAATTTGTATAGAGCATGACACTTGAGAACAGTGATTTTCTATTGGCTGATATAGTCAGTTCAAGATGACCTCCTCGCCCTCCCTGCCTCTTGTCTCCTACTGTGGCTCTCCATTGGTTGATCCAATTCAATCCAGAGGCCTATGGAAATATTAGATGTGACCCACTCAGGCCAGCATAGTGGTTGAAGAACAAATTTGAAGGAGTTAAATATAAGATGTCCAGCACAGAATGAACTAAATCAGACACAGAAAGACAAATACCGATATAATTGCACTTGTATATGGAATCTAAAAAACAAAACAAACAGACAAACCAGAAATTGAGTCATAAATATAGAGAACGAACTGGTGGTTGCAGAGGGGAGAGGATAGGGGAATAGGCAAAATAGGTGAATAGGATTAAGAGGTATAAACTTCTGGTTGTAAAATAAATAAGTCACAAGGATGAAAAGTACAGCATTGGGAATATAGTCAATGATATTGTAATAATTTTGTATGGTAACAGATGGTATCTACACTCAACATTGGGAAGATTTTGTTATGTATGTAATTGTTGAATCAATATGTTGTACACATGAAATGAATCTAATGTTATATGTGAGCCATACCTCAATGAAAATTAAAAAGATATTTCACACAATAAACAATATGATCAATAACTCAGACTTGTAAAATCACTATGTTTCTCACAAATTTATGTTCATGTATGATAGAGATCTTAAAATTTCTATTTTCAGAAAAAGCATACATTTTTGAGATTTTTTTCAGTACTGATAATGAATTTTCTATATGGGCATTTTTATTGGATTTCATTAGTCAACTGAAAGGATTATCATTTTTATGATATTAATTTTACCTCTACTTTAACATGGTACATCTTTTTATTTAATTAGATGGTCTTTCTGAATATGAATAATTTTTTTTTGTTTTCTCAGAGAGCTTCTATATCCTATGTTAGATTTGTTCCCAAGTAATTGCTATTTTTATGCTATTGTTAAAAGTGTCTTCTTTTTAAGCGCATTTCTCAAAGCTTTTATTTAAATTCCAGTTAGTTAACCTGGAACATATTCCAGGTGCACAATACAGTGATTCAACAGTTCCATACAACACCTGATGCTCATCTCAACAAATGCTCCTTAATCCCCATCACCTATTTAACCCATCCATCCATCCAGGTCCCTTCTGGTAACCATCAGTTTATTCTCTGTAGTTAAGAGTCTGAGTGTTTCTTGGTTAGCCTCTATCTCTATCTGTCTGTCTGTCTCTTTTTCACCTATGCTCATCTGTTTTTTTTCTTATATTCCACATATGAATGAAATCCTATGGTATTTGTCTTTCTCTGATTGGATTATTTTGCTTAGCATAATGCTCTCTAGCTCCATACATAAGCACATTTTTAAATTGCATGTTGTTAATGTATAGAATGGCAACGGACTTGTGTATAATGACCTTATATGTATGCATACATCTTGCAGTATTCTATCATTTCCATTTTTTTTTTGTAGAATTGTGTTTTAGGTAAATAATTATGTCATGTAAAAATAATGATATTAATTTTCTTCTTTCCAATTCTTTGCCTTAAATTTATTTTTCTCATCTTATGATACTGGCTAGGACTTCTGGTACAATATTGAACAGAAATAGTGATAATAAAATATTACTAAATTAAGAATAAATGAGAAAATTCTCATCTAGAGAATGTATCCACAAAAATTATCTATAGCAAACAGCGTACTAGATGATTTATTAAAAACATTTCATTTGGGAAATTAGAACCAAGACACGAAAGACTACTATCACTATTTTTATTCAGTATTGTCCTAGAGGTTTTACAGTAAAATAAGAAAAGAAAATTTTAGATTAAGAATTGTAATGGAGGGGCGCCTGGGTGGCTTAGTTGGTTGAGCATCTGACTTTAATTTTAGCTCAGGTCATGATCTTGCGGTCATGAGATCAAGCCCCACGTCAGCCTCGCACTTGGCTCAGGCTTGCTTGAGATTCTCTCTCTCCTTCCGCCCCTCCCACTGCTCATGCTCTCTCTTTTTCTAAATAAATGGATAAATCTTTTAAAAAAAAGAATTGCAATGGAAGCAAAAATAATCATTTTTGATGATATGATGATTATTATTATTGACCCCCCAAATGCCCTAAAGAATGCAGATAAACTAGTGATACTAAATTTAGGAAAGATTGTTGTGTAATAAAAGAATCAATTTATAAGGCATGTCATTATACCAAATACAAACACTTTAAATATATTACTTAAAGAGATGTGTATTATAACCACAAAATGGTTATGTGTATTAATAAATAAAATAAAAAATATATATCTTTTTGAAGAAGATGATAAACTCTTATTCAGAAAAATTAAATAAGGCCTAAGTCAAGTAAGAGATGGACATTAATAAATGTTGGTAGGAGGGTTCAGTTTCCTAAGCATTTTTTCTAATGGATTAATAGAGAATTAATCATTTTATTATACTTCAGAAATTGCCAACCAAAATTCCAATATTTATTTTTTGAACTTTAGTAATTTGATTCTTAAATGTGAAGTGTCAGAGTCAAGAGTAACCATGACACAAAGTGAGTTAACATACCCTATGAGATGTTGATATTTAAACTTTAATACTTAGTATACTATTGGCTCAGGGGTAGAGAAACTAGAGAAACAGAGTTGGTAAGTAACAGAGGTGGCGTTCAAGTCAGAAGGAAAATGATGGATTATTCAATAAATGGTACTAAGACAAATGCAAAGTCTATGGAAACAAAACAAATTGGATCACCATATTGGCTCATAGACAGAAACCACCTGACAATGGATTTATTACTAAAATATGAAAGGCAATACCTTAGAACTTTTAAGAGAAAGTTTAGAAGACTATATTTTTTTAGTCTGGGATGAAGGATTAAAAAAATTAGATTCAAAAAGTACATAGCATAAATGGGAATATTTGTACATTAGAATTTATTAAACATAATTTCTGTTCATCAAAAAGATAATGTGAAAGAAAGAGTTAAAAAGTAAGTCACAAGAGTCTCAAATATATGACAAAAAAAGATTAGCATCCAGAATATCTCAAGGTGTTCCTCTAATAAAATAAAAAAGATTTACAGCTTAATAGGAAAAAAAAATGGTCAAAAGAAACAAATAAGCAATCACAGAAGAGCAACATGAAGGGCCCATAAACATAGAAAATACACTCAAACTTATTAGCAAAAAAGGAAATATAAATAAACCTACTTGGGCTACCATATCATGTCCACCATTCTTTTAAATATGAAAAAGTCTTGAGGCCCTGGTAACTTAGTTGGTCAAGCACATAGCTCTTGATTTTGGCTCAGGTCATGATCTCAGGGTCCTGAGATCTGGCTCTGCACTCAGCATGGATTCTGCTTGAGATTCACTCTCCCTCTCCCTCTGCTCCCCTTCACTCTCTTTCTCAAATAAATAAATAAAATCTTTTAAAAAAGTCTGATAAAACTATTTAAACAGGTGTGAAGCAACAGGAAGATTTATGTATGGCTGGTTGGATTATAAATAGCTACTCTCACAGGGCTGGGTGCCTGGGTGGCTCAGTCACTTAAGCATCTGACTCTTGATACTGGCTCAGGTCCTGATCGCTCTATTGTGAGATCAGGCCCCTGGTTGGGCTCCCCCCTAGGTGTGGAGTCTGCTTAAGATTCTCTCTCTCTACCTCTGCCCCTCCTCCCCCCACCTCTAAAAAGAAATCAAAATAAAAAGTAATAAATTGGTGCAATCATGTTAAGAAACAGTATAAAGTTATGCAGAAATGTTGTAAGAATGTAGTTTCTGCAATCTGGCACCTCCAAGCCAAAGAATAGAATTTCTTGTATGTTTACCAGGATGTGTGTTCATAGAGACATTTGTAATGTCAACAACTTAGAAATTATACAATTTAAGTGTTGGTACATATATTTATTCAATGGATTACTGTAGAGCAGCGAAAGTATATGAACTATACTTAAAAACAACATAGATGATTCTCAAAAATATGGAGATAAGCAAAAGAAGCAAATTACAAAATACATGCACAAAAAAATTTACACATGTAAGTTTAAAACATGTGAAACTAAGCAATCCATCATTTAAGGATGTGTGCACAGAAATGAAGGTAGGATGCAGAGCAAGGAAATGAGAACAAAATTCAGAATTGTGGTTAACTCTGAAAGCAAGAAAAAAAGTACTTTAGAACTAACTTCAATAACTGTTGATGTATCTAAATTCTAGTGTTTAAAGCAAAGCTCTGTCTTTTATTTTTTTTTTTCCTATACCTCTGCTTTCCTTTGTGTTGGCTTCAACTTTAGGCAGTCTCTCCATTTATAGAGGACTATCAGCATCTCCAGGCTTAGCAACCCCTAGGGCATAAAGACATCTGTTTTCTAGTAGTTCCAACAAAATTCTGGGTATTACTCTCATTGTTCCACATTGGGTCTTGAGTCCAGCCCTATAGTGTTTGTAGAGATGTGCAATTATCACTACCAGGTCTGGGCCATGTGTCAACTGCTCAAGCTTAAGTGACGGGGTCAATCCTGCTTGTCTACATGGACAGGATGGAGGGTTCATGGTCTTGCAAGGAAACTTAAGGCTCTGTTACCAAAAAGCTCTGTTAATGATGTTGAGATGAACAGATGTTTACTTCAGTCTTAAGGCAAACAATGACTCTGTCTTTGAATGAAGTACCTGACAACTCTTAAATGGAGGCTGAGAATATGGGAAGTCTCTAAAATGCTCAGATGCTTTATTGAATTCTGACCAGAAATTAGCAGGTGGGAGGAAAGACGACCATCTATACAAGACGAGTTACCACAGCTCTGTGCAACACACTTTGGAAAAGCAGACTCAATTGGAGAAAGTGATGGAGTCAACTGACACCAAATCCTTAGTGGGAAAACTCAAATTTCATGAAAGATTCAAAATATTCCTAGAACTCTCATCAGTTACGAAGATTTTACTGCAGGGGGTAGAATGAGAAAAGACAAATTGGGTGGTCTCAGAGAACAGAAGTGAATTCTAGGGATAGGCTTTGAAGTATCAATTCAAACTTGGAGACATGGCTTTGATACAGCCTCAACAAGTTGAATTCCTGATAAGCATGGCCCCAGGGAGTGGATAAAGCATGCTGCTAATCACAAGGGTCCTGAGGAGACATTCAGATTGAGGGACCGAGTCCGTACAAGGCAGGTGAGACCACTTGGGTACCCACATCCAGATTTATTGCACTCTCTAATCCAAATAGGACAGGAATAGAACAACAATAGCAAAAAAAAAAACTTGAAACACAAAGTTTAAACTTTAAAATACAAAGCTCAGGAATTTGATCACTGGAAATACCCTATACCCATTTATTTTGGTTGTGGTAACCCATGTATCAGTTAGGATATTTTACCAATTTATCTGCAGATTTCCAGAGATTAGCAGTCCCAAGAAGGCCAATTTAATTGCTCAACAATGTTAAGGTTTGATTCAATTCCTCTCACAACATTCCCTTAGCTCTACCTCTTGGGATGGCAGGATAGTTGTCCTGGCTTAAAGCATCACATCCTTGTAGTACAATGTCTAAAGGGAAAGAAAGTGGGTTGAAGGTTCTGAAGAGGGTCAATTAATCTATTACGAACTTCCATGACTTTAATGCTACCAAGATACCAGAGTAGTTATGAGACACCTCAACTACATGTTTTGTTTTTTGTTTTTTTAGAGATTATTCTACAACTTTGTTCATATTTCTACTTATTGGATTTAAAGTACAAAATGAGACAGAGTTGAATTGTTCTGAGATTACATTTGGGGAATGGATTGATCTTCCTTGGGTGACAGAAAATTTTGAATGGAGAAACAGAAGTGAATGAGACTCGGCATTTTGAGGGACAGCAAAAATACTACATAGTTGGCAGGGAAGGAGCTTTATAGGATAGGAAGGTCTACTGTGGATTATTAATTCTGCCTACATAAGTGATGCTAAGTCTATTATTGTAGAATAGTTATAATAGCCAGGTTATGGAAGCAATCCAAGTGTCCACCCATAGGAAAATGGGTAAAAAAAATGTGGTATATGTGTATGTATATATACACCCACACACGATACGACTCAGCCATAAAAAGGAATGAAATCTTGCCCTTTGCAACAACGTGGATCTGTCTAGACGATGTAATGCTAAGCAAACTAAGTCAGTCAGAGAAAGATAAATACCATATGATTTCACTCATATGTAGAATTTAAGAATAAAAAAAGATAGAGAGAGAAAGAAACAGAAAACTCCAGACTCTTTAATATAGAGAACAAACAGTGGGGGGATGCATGCAGTAGGTGAAGGGGGCTGACTCTACACTTACCGTGATGAGCACTGACTACGGTATAGAACTGTCGCCTCACTGTATTGCACCCCTGAATCTAGTATAACACTGGGTGTTAATTATACTTGAATAAAAAAGTATAGAAATATATGGACTAAAAAGAGAAAGTCTGCCTTCACTTCCCTTTGTGCCATTTTCCAACACAGAGATGATCCTTCCTGATGGATCAACATGTTTACTTGCTGCCCTTTCTCATGAATATTTACTATAAATACACGGATTTGAAAAATTAAGTGTGATCATACTATATGTATGGCCCTGCAAAGTTCTTTAATTTAACACTCTGAGCTAAGTGTCTTTTCTCGTAAGTCACATGGAGTTACCTCACTCTTCAACTGCTGCCTAGTCCACCATACAATGACTGTTCCAATATATTTAAGAGATTTAAGTTGTGTCTAACTTTCTATTACAAATAATAATGTAAAAACCTCACTTTGTACATATGCCCTCTTGCTCCTGTGTTTTCTGTGGAATGGATGGATATTCAGAAGTCAGTTACTGACTGAAGTATATATTCCTTTAACTTTTTAGAAAATTTGCCCTTTTACTTTCTGAGGTCATGATTAATACACTTCCTACAAATGAATGGTACGTGAGAAAAATTATTTTTCCTCCTTTTGCCAAAACTAGACATCTTTTACACCAATAAAAAATAAATTTATATATATAAAAAACTAGACATCTTTTAAATTGTTGCCATTATGTTACATAAAAAAACTATATGTCATTTTTACTTAATACACATTTCCCTGGCTTTTAGCAACATTGAACATCTTTTAAATGTATTTTTATACTTATATTGTCTCTGTCTTTTACTTATTTTTTGATTAGATTCAATAGTACTTGTTGACTTTAAGGAGTTTTAAAATATTCTGGATAATGCTTTTTCTGTATTCTTCTATAAATATTTTCTTCAGACTGGCTTTTGCCTTTTAACTTCATGGTTTTCTGCACAACATTTTAATTAGTATGCTGATAATTTTTTCATCATTATATCATTAGCTGTTGGGGTTTGCATCTAGCTTAGAAATGTTTTCTCGTTACAAAACTATAATTATATTCTCCTGCATAGTTTCATTTCAAATACGATTTTGTTTTGTTTTTATTTTGAACAATTAGTTGTTAGAAACAGATCTGGAAGTTGTTTTCATGAATGATGTGAAATAGTAATTTAAGCATGTTTTAAGTAAATGGATGAACCGGTTATTCTTTCACAAATGGCCTTGCGATAGTAATTGTTGTCTTCTTCCAATGATGATGATGATGACGGTGATGACAATATCTGTGGTTGCTATCAAAGTTTAACCTTTCAAGTGTTTTATGTGAATTAACTAATTTAATTTGAAAAATAAGTAAGTTCTCTTATTATCCCCATTTTGCACATTAGGAAATTAAGATTCAGTGAGATTGAATCGTTTTCCCAAAGTAACATAGCCAGCTGGTGTCAGAATCAGATCTGACCCCAGCCAGGCTGGCTCTAGAATGCACGCTCGTAGCTCTCATACTATGTTTATAACATTCTGAATTCCAATAATAATAGATGTCTTTTCTGTACTAGCTGCTTAGTTCATGGACCTATTCCTGTGTTAATGTATGCTATTTTAATTACTCTGAATTCAAGACCATTGATATCTGGTGGGGCATATCCTCTCATTTATTTAAATATTTTCTTGTCTCTTTCGATTTTGTCCATGTGAACTTTAGAATTAGTTTATCAAGTTTTTTGGAAATCTTTCTTGATTATCTGACTTTATACAATTACTTGAGAAAATTAATCTCTCTAATATTCGAGTATTTTTTACATAAGAACATAATCTATCCATTGATTTTGACTTTTTAAAATTGGTCCTTTACAGTGTTTCTTTTCATTATTATTATTATTATTATTATTATTTTATTTTTATTTTTTTTGCTATAGTCTTGCACTTTCTTTTGGTTTTACTTTCAGGTCTTCCAAAATATCTGTTTCAGTTGTAAACAGCATATTTTCAATGATATTTTCCAATTGTGTATTATTATGTATGAAAACTATAATCAGTTGATTTTTGTCTCTGCCATATAGCTGAATGATCTTGTAAATTCTGTTTTTCCATTTACTATTTTAAGTGTCTTTTAGAAATGAAGACTGTGAAAACCTTTTGGATTTCCTTAGAAATGAAGAATACAAAATTGTTATACAAATGAATAATTTTAAAAAGAAGGGCAAAGAGGACTATTATGGTCCTTGAATCTACCCATTAAAGTAGATAAATTTTATGTGTTTTGAGCCAGCCCATGTAGGTGTGAAACAATTTTCTTCACTTGAATTTTTTCTTTGCTGCCTTTTTTGGGCTTTCTCTTTTGTATAAAAAAAAGTCTAAGAAAAAATTGTATGTCAATTTACATTATTATGATAATCTCAAATCTTGTTTATGCAACTAAAGGCAACATTCACTCAAAGTGAAAACATCAGCATTGTGCAATGATTTCTTGATGACTTGTCAATCTCAGCATCTTTAAAAGGCAAAAATTTCATACTATGAATGTCATTGATGGTCTAAGGCAACCTAAGAATATTTCATCTAAAATACACACACACACACACACACACACACACACGCACACGAGCACCACATTAACGTATACTTCTGAAGTCTGGAGAACAAAATGAGCAAATCATAAAGTTGTGGCAACCATTTTATTATTTTTTTTATTTTTTTATTTATTTTTTATTATTTTTTTATTTATTTATGATAGTCACAGAGAGAGAGAGAGAGGCAGAGACACAGGCAGAGGGAGAAGCAGGCTCCATGCACCGGGAGCCCGACGTGGGATTCAATCCCGGGTCTCCAGGATCATGCCCTGGGCCAAAGGCAGGCGCCAAACCGCTACGCCACCCAGGGATCCCGGTGGCAACCATTTTAAATGAAATGCTCCATTTAGACCAAGAACATCTTGCCAGGAGAAGAAAACATGCATAACAGTAGGTTTTAGTGGTTTATAAAAATATGCTACCTTTGCAGAATGACTCAAACTTGATAGAGTTTCCATATGTTGCTATTTTTAAGATCCTTATCACAAAGTGATAATGGTTTAAGTCAGAAATATTTTCAAGAAACTTAAAACAACAATCTGTGCTTGATAAAAGGAGTATTTACAAGGGCTAATTATTAATATTTTCCTTTAAACAATTGAAATCCATCTTCATTTTTGAAAAAGATTTTATTTATTTATTCATGAGAGACTCAGAGAGAGGCAGAGACATAGGCAGAGGGAGAAACAGGCTCCATGGAGGGAGCCCAGTGTGGGGCTTGATCCCAGGACCCCGGGGTCACGACCTGAGCTGAAGGGAGATGCCCAACCCCTGAGCCACCCAGGCGTTCTTCAGATTATTATCTTCAGATTATTAAAGGCTATTGCTAATGTGGAATTGGTGATACAGCATTGAGTGGAGTTGAACAAAATCAGTTAAGACAGTGTCTTCAAAAGAAGGGAAAGGAAACATCTGTAAGGGGAGCAAATGAGAGGGGAGGAGGCAGATATTAGAGGTGAGGGACAGTATGGTGGAGTAATGGAAGTGTGAGTGAGAGTACCTGGGAAACAACCCATTAGAAAAGAGGAAGCAGATGGGAGAGAGAGCTTGGAAAAAATAAAATGGATTACTTGGTTGATGATTAGATAGGCACAGAGATGCAAGTTCAAAAGCTAAGTTGAAGGACAAGTTTCTATCATTTACAAGGAATTTTTTAGACTAGCACACCTCTTTTATTCAAGGCACTATAAAGAGAATGAAGTCTCATTGGAAAAAAAATTCTTAATTTCCCCGACAAGGTGCATGATAAATTATGTTTTCTCCATATAATGCAATTATTTTAGTTGCCATAGAAGAGAAAATATTCACAACATATTTCATTGTAAACTAGGTGATAAGACTATGTATTGTAAAATCCATTTGCAAATATTTTGTGTATGTAAGTATGCTCAGTAAAATGTGAAATATGTTGACACCCCCCAAAGTCCCCAAAGCCCCATGCATCCTATAACTCATAAAAATTGTACAAAATATATGCAAATACTACAACTGCTTGATTTAATACCTAAGAACTAAAATTCAAGAACAAGTATTTGACTAAGTCAATGTTTAGTGGATTCCTATCTTGGGCTGAGAGATATATGTATGTATATGCACACACACAGATACACATGCACATATACATTTACACACATATATACACATATATACACACACAAGCATGCAGCTTTATACATATTATATATACACACACCACATATATAGATCACACACACACTATATACACACACTCTCCAAAAGGATGAAGTTTTTTGTGCTTTTGGGAGGACCCTCTTACCCTCACAGACTCCTTTTCCAAAAACATTTTAAAGTAATGTAAGAAAATGTTGGAGAGGATGCGGAGAAAAGGGAACCCTCTTACACTGTTGGTGGGAATGTGAACTGGTGCAGCCACTCTGGAAAACTGTGTGGAGGTTCCTCAAAGAGTTAAAAATAGACCTGTCCAAGACCCAGCAATTGCACTGTTGAGGATTTACCCCAAAGATTCAGATGCAGTGAAACACCGGGACACCTGCACCCCGATGTTTCTAGCAGCAATGTCCACAATAGCCACACTGTGGAAGGAGCCTCGGTGTCCATCGAAAGATGAATGGATAAAGAAGATGTGGTCTATGTATACAATGGAATATTCCTCAGCCATTATAAACGACAAATACCCACCATTTGCTTTGACATGGATGGAACTGGAGGGTATTATGCTGAGTGAAGTAAGTCAATCGGAGAAGGACAAACATTATATGTTCTCATTCATTTGGGGAATATAAATAATAGTGAAAGGGAATATTAGGGAAGGGAGAAGAAATGTGTGGGAAATATCAGAAAGGGAGATAGAACATAAAGACTCCTAACTCTGGGAAACGAACTAGGGGTGATGGAAGGGGAGGAAGGCGGGGGTTGGGGGTGAATGGGTGACGGGCACTGAGGGGGGCACTTGACGGGATGAGCACTGGGTGTTATTCTGTATGTTGGTAAATTGAACACCAATAAAAATAAATTTATTATTAAAATAAAGTAATGTAAGATATTTTATAATATTAATGCTTGCTTGCTTATTTATTTGTTTGTTTTTTATTTATTTATTTTAGAGAGAGCATGAGCTGGTGTGAGTTAGGGGGGGCGGGCAGAGGGAGAAGGAATCTTAAACAGGTTCGTCCCCCAGCACAGAGCCAGACGCAGGGCTCAATATCACAACCCCGACATCATGACCAAAATCAAGAGTCGCAACCAACTGAGCCACCCAGGCACCCCATAGTCATGCATATTTTATAACTTTCTCACGATGTTGATTTAGCGTTTTTAAAGTTCAAAGGAATTAAAGAAGATAAAGCTCCTGCTTTCAAGTTTACATTGCAGAGTATAAGTGATGTACACGTCTAAGAAAGCATAAGAGTAAGCGCAAATTAGGCTGGTGCTGCCCTTACGCAGGTGCTGAGGGGACTCACAGGCAAGGCTCTACGTGAGGGAGAGTATCATGGGATAGGGAAACTCAGGCTGGCTCTGAAAGATCTACAGGCTTGACCCATCTATTGGCTGCCCCTGGCTGACATGATCTCTTTCCACTTTAATCCTGATGTTTTATTCTTTTCATTTTTTTCATTTAGCACTTACTGAACATCTCTTATACCCCAAGTATGGAACGGTAGCAGCATTCATTGCACTTCCAGCATATGTTGTAAGAGTCTTGAGAACCAGGGCCATGTTTCATTCATAGTTATACCCCTGCTGTACCTCTGTATCTATTTACTAATCCTTGCTTACAAAGGTAATTTATTCATAAACATTTACATATTTGAATTATATTGCTATGTTATCACAAATATATATATATATATATTCTTTTTCTCATATAGATGGTTATAAATGCATGAGGAATCTTACATGTTTTTATATCCTTCCAGTATCTTTCTTAGGATTTGGCAAATTATGAATTCTTCATACATATCCTCCATTGAATGAGCGTGCTGTGGCCTGGCAGATGGATCAAAACAAAGAAGTAAGAGATACAGACAGGTAGGGAAGGAACCAAAGTGAAAGATGGAGAATCTTTCTGTTAAGGGGGAGTTGGTATCTTCAGCCGTTCTCCAATATCAGTAATAGAAACTCCATCTTTCCAGTTACTTAGCTCAAAATCTTTGACTCCTCTCTTTCTTCTCACATACACACCTCAAACAAACAGGCAACCCTGTCAGCTCTAAATGCAACATGAATTCCAAAGAGGCCCATTGCTCACAGCTTGCTGCTAACCCCTGCAGCCCAAAGGGAAATCCTCATTTACCACAAAGGATCTCCCTGCTTCTACCTCCGTTCTTTCTCATCGGAGTAATGTCCACGAGGTGACCAGAGTGATCTTTTCCATTATAAGTCAGCATGTCACTCCTCTGCTAGACCCTTGAAATGGCTTGCCAAGTCCCCCAGAGCAAAACCCATGGCATGTGTGTGGCGGGGACGGTCCTCCATGATCTGGATCCCCTGCTCTCTCTGTCCTGCCCTCTTCCCACTCTCCCTTTACACCGGCCTCCTTACTCTTCCTGAAACACTACAAACACATCTATGACTTATTATTTTTGAAGCACTGTTTCCACTCTGTTTAAGAAAGCTCTTCCCCAGGTGGTGCGTGGGTGGCTCAGTGGTTGAGCTTTTGGTTTTGGCCCAGGTCAAGCGATCCAGCTCCACCTTGAGCTCCGCACTGGGCGTGAAGTCTGCTTCAGATTCCCTCTCTTGCTCCCTCTCCCTCCCACTCACTGTCACTCTCACTCAGAGAGCACGAGTGGGGGTGAAGGGCAGAGGAAGAGGGAGCAGGGAGCCTGATGATTCCAGGACCCCCAGAGCATGGCCTGAGCCAAAGTCAGACCCTTAACCAAATGAGCACCAGGCGCCTTGATACCTAAAATCTTAAAAAATAAAATAAAATAAAATAAAAATAAAAGAAAGCTTTTCTCCAGAATAGTAGCTGGCTTCATCTCGATATCTCCTCTGGTCTTTTCAAATGCCACCTTCTGACAGTCCCAACATTTTGACACTTTATACAAATATATGCCCTTTCAACAATTTCTATCTTTTCTATTGTGCTTTAGTTTTTATTCTTCATAGAATGTCTTTTTTTAAAAAAAATTATTCACGAGAGACAGAGAGAGAGAGGCAGAGACACAGGCAGAGGGAGAAGCACTGCAGGGTGCTTCTCACTCCCCTGTGGGGAGCCCGATGGGAGACTTGATCCCAGGATTCCAGAATCATGCCCCAAGGCAAAAGCAGACGCTCAACCGCTCAGCCACCCAGGCATTCCGAATTTGTTTCTGTCAAACAGTTTTTGTGCTGATTGATTTGTTCTGTGTCTACCTCCCTGCTCTAGGATGAGAGCTGCGAGATGGTAGACCTTTGGGTTTTTATCATTGCTCTGTTTTGGGGACCCAGGACAGAGGACTAGAGTAAACACTCAAAGTTTTATGTATTTATGGAATGAATGAATGAATAAAAAATAAATGCATAAATAAAAAAGAGAGAATTGATGGAGGTTTCAAATGCCAAAATGGAGTTTTGGTTTGATGTGAGAAGCAATAGAGTTATGCTCTGGGTCCTTGAGGAAGGAAGCAGGGGTTACGTACAGTCCGAGAGAACAAATCTGAAGGAGACAGAGTAAAGGAGGGATTGCTGGGATCCAACCTGAAGTCGCTGGAGTCTGGTTCAGGAGAAGAGTTATGGAAATGGAGAAAAAGCAATGGATTCAAATGGGACTAAAGCGAATTAGCTGAATTAACTCTAGTGGGTGGAGGGAAGTAGCCCTCATGGATATCCCAGATACTATGACCTTAGAGAACTACAGTCCCACTCCCAACAAGGGAGAAGTTGGAAGAGATGACACTGGTGTTCAGGAGGAAGAACTATGGTTTTTAACTTTAAAAAAAAATTTTTTTATTGAAAAGCTGTAGGGAAGAATGAATGAGAACAAAAATTTCACACCCATAACGGACTTTTTCAAACCAAGATTTACTTTTTTATTTTATATTCTTCCTCCAAATATCAGACCGCCCTAGTGTGACCTGGCTGCTAACTAGCAGAGAGGTGATTCTGTAATGCTCCACGTGAATGTGGGGTATGTTCCTGCTCCGTCTGACTCAGAAAACTGAGATGAGTCCCCAGGTTCTCTCTGGCCCCGCCATCCCGGCTGTGTTCCCCTTGTTGGGGACCACACTGGCATATGATTTCTCAGGAGCCTATGTTTTTCCACCGAGATATAGAATAAGAGAGAAAGACCCAAACTGGTTAACTGCTTTGCACTCAAACCCTAACATCTTCGGCTATTTTCTTTGAGGATGTCAGAAATATATGTCAAATCTATGAGTTCATAAGGGAGGAACCAAGACCACTATAAATTTTTTTTTTTAAGACCACTATAAGTTAATGGGATAAAGGCGTATGCCCTTCACAGCCAGTAGCACAATGTCTGGAAAGGCTGAGCCATCTAGTCTTGCAAGACTGAAATAATGGCTGGGAGAAGTAATATCCATCCCATTTCCAGGGAGGTGCATCCCTTGAAGATTCTACTTAATCCTTATGGATCACGAGCTTTGAACTTATTCTCCTTATTTTGCCTTTTTCTTTCTTTGCCTCTTCCCCCTTTAGGTATCATTACCTACCGCGGGAGTTAGACTTGAGCAGATAGTAGGGTAAGGCCTGAAACTGCTTGGCTATGCTTTTGAATGGAAGAGTAAGTCACCACCTCGATTAGTAAGAATTCTGGTGGTCAAAGTGGTGACAGCTCAATTCAAACCATCTGTGGCCAAAAGGGGTATTTATCAGGGGGACGCTTTGTTGTCAAATGTGGTTAAAGAAGTATAACTAATCAACCTCTGGGAGAGCAGGGCTGTCACTGACTCCAGGAACAGCTGGGCTTGGGGACATGAGCATTAACTACCAGGGCTCAATCTTGGCCTCTTGTTTCTGCTTCTCTGCTTTTCGTTTTTTTAGGGTTGTTGTTGTTGTTGTTGTTTTTCGTACTTGAGGTCAGCTTCCTGCACCGCTTCTCTGGCATCTGCATTCCCCTGTTTGGTGCTCCCACCACCAGGGAAGCACTAGCTAGCTTTTCTCAATTCTAGCTTTAAAAAAAAAAAATCCCAGGAAGGGATTCTGAGTTGCTCTTTAGGTTCCAGACTCACCCTTGCCATATTTATCCAGGGGCAAGAGGTCACGATGTAGGGTCCTGCAAGAGAGCCAAGTCTTCTGGTCATTTCATAGATGGGCAAACATAGATGAGGCACAAGGGGGACAACTGACTCATCTAAGGGCACTTGGCTAGTACAATACTATTTGATCAGTTTCTGGAGAAGTCATTAAATAAATATTATCATTGGACTTGGAATCATTGAAAGAAGCCATATGGAAAGAGCCTGGAACAGCAGTAAAATCCAGGGGAGCCGACTGCCTTTCCTCGGTTTCATAGTACCATCTAGTGGTAATCCAGGACATTTCATCACTCGTCATGTTTCACGCTCATCACTGAGGAAGTTTTATTTTGCGTAATGGGATCTTTAGAAAGGGATCATAAATTGGAGATATATTTACAGTCACATATTTACATATTTTATGGGCCCAGTAAGAGAAGAGCATACATGTATTTATTTATTTATTTATTTATTTATTTATGATTTAATCACTAATTTGAGAGAGAGAGAGAGAGAGAGAGAGAGAACAAGACTGGGGGGAGAAGCAGAGGGAGAGAATCCCAAGCAGCCACCCCGGCTGAGTGTGGAGCCTGACGTGGGGCTTGATCCCACCACCCGTGAGACTGTGACCTGAGCCCACACCAAGACTCGGCCACCCAACCCACTGAACGCCTGAGACACCCTGACAACAGCATATATTTAAAAGGTTTTTCCAAGCAGTATTCAAGAAACCAGCTTTCTGGTGCTGGTGCTGATAATGATTTTGACATTTTCAAAAAACTGGGATAAGTTTTCTCATGAGCAAATAGGCATCTGCTGGTAGCCGCAGTATCAGGTGAGCCGTATGTCAAGGTCTATGCGGTCAGGTTGGTGTGCGAGCCTTGTTTCTGGGAAATGAGTAATTGCTCCTAAGGATGAAGGAAGGAGTAGACTCGCGCAGGTGCCCTTCCTGAGGACGCGCCCAACTACCCCACAGCTGGCGCTGGGGCTGCTGTGCAGTTGGCAGGAGGGTGCGAGAGACACCATGGGGTGCAGGGCCCGCCAGGCCGCCTGCTCGAGGATCCACCTGCCCACCCTGGTCCCACCACCAATTTTGATACAGTCCTAGCCACGCGGGTCTCTTTTATAAATGCATTTTTCAATAATAGAGTTCTGGCATTTTTTATTTCTACCTATTACAGCACAATTTTAAGGGAAGGGACACCTGACAGGCTGATGCAAACCTATTAAGCATGTGACTGAATATTTTGAAGATAACATTTAGTTCATCGTTTCATGTTTTTTAGTCCAGTCTTGTGCTTCTGTTGCAGAAATGATGCTTCATAGTGCATGTGATCACTGGCTGTGCTCCTGGAGCACTAGATGTCGGACAAGAGACTCTACGGATCTTGAGAGAGCGCACCAGGCCTCGCTCCCTCAGACGGGAACCAAGCTAATGCGCACGACTCCCCAGAGTTTTGGCAAGGCCGTTCAAATCTTGATATGCTCCCCAAGGGGAAAAGTCATAAGAAAGTTGGCGACTCAAACACGTTGTTTTCTCACCTTGAGGTGACAAGTCTTGATCATATGTGGAAATGTTATTATGCCCTTTCCCCAGGTTTTTTTTTTTTTTAATTTAAAAAAAAAAGAGCTTCCACTCCAGCTAGTTAATGAGTTTAATTTTCAATTCCTGTGTCAACCACCAGCATGGGAGCAGTTTTTAGTGGCACCGGGAAACTAAGTGCTAATGGGTGCAATCGATGGAGTAGGAAGATTTAAAATTAGACACACTTTGAGTGCTTATCACATTTGTGTGGAAGCGAGATGTTTTTTATTTTATTTTGCTTATTTTTAGTAGGCTCCATGCCCAATGAGGAGCCCAATGTGAGGCTTGAACTTACATCCCTGAGGTTAAGACCTGACCTGAGACCAAGAATCAGACACTTAACTGACTGAACCCCAGGTGCCCCTAAAAGTTGCTGTTGTTGTTGTTGTTATGGTTGTTTTTATTTTTTATTTTTTAATGGTTTTTAAAAAGATTTTATTTATTCATGAGAGACACAGAGAGAGAGGCAGAGACACAGGCAGAGGGAGAAGCAGGCTCCATGCAGGGAGCCCGATGTGGGACTCGATCCCAGGACCCCGGGGTCACGCCCTGAGCCAAGGGCAGATGCTCAACCCCTGAGTCTCCCAGGCACCCCAAACGTTGTTGTTGTAATGGAACCTCAAAACTAAATACACCTGTAGCCATCAACATATTTCTTTAGGCTAAATTCGGGGGTGACATATTTTATTAGTCTATCTGGAACATCATTGAAACCATCTGGCTTCCAAATAAGTCATTTTAAAATGCCTCATGTTGACCATAATTTTTAAAATGTTCCAGAAGCAGGGTAGAAAGCAGAAGCTCTTGCAACAGTTCCCCCTTTTCTCTCCTTTCCTTGTAGAGAAATTTGGAGGCGACACAGAGATCTCCTGGGATTCCCCGGGAATTAGCATTTATCAAGTTGGGGAGCCTGGAGAGGAGCATTTGGCGGATCCCCCGCTCGGTGGCCAAGCAGGATGGGGGACTCGGGCCACCTCCCAAGCCCGGCAGGCAGCCTGCCCCGGTGAGGACACTGAGCACCGCTGTTCACCGATGTGGCCTGACGGAGCAGGGCTCACGGGGCCTCTCATCCTAGAGGCTCAGATGCCTCAAGTCCACAGCCAGGTGTTTCAGGGCAGACGATAGCAGGACCTTATTTGCGTGAAAGCCCAGAAAGGTGTGAGGGGAGACTGGCAGTGGGACTTCGAGAACGGCCGGATCTGCTCAGTCGCCAGCAGAGCACCGAAGTCATCATGTCCTTGGAGTGAGAAGGGTCTCAATTTGAAGGGCATCCAATAAATTCGGGAGTTCAGTGGGTTTCTATGTCCCATTTTTCTAATTTATCTTCCGTGTTTAACAACTTTTTATGGCAAAAATATATGTCCATTACTAGGTTCTGCTCTTGGTGACATAATTTGATAGACTTCTGGTAATCTGGGGTTATTCACCAATAATTTACCCCAGTATTTCTGCAGTTACATATTTTTATTAACTCTTTAAAGAACTCTTTTTTTCTTTTTTGCCCTTGATGTAGCTTTTATTTTTCTGAGGTACTGATCTATACTCTAACTTTTAGTTACTAGACTTAAAGTAAATATATTGATTATTCAAAAAGCCAAACTGGTTTGAAAGTTGTTGTTGTTGTTTTTTTTTTTACTATATGCCAAATAAATTTGACTCTCCTTTTTTCTACATATACCCAATTGGATTTTTCCTCTTTTTAGCCCTCCTTTCTTTCTTTCATATTCCTTCTTTCCTTTCTCCCCCACTTCTTTTCTTTCTTTCTCTTCCTTCCATCTTTCCTTCCTTCCATCCTTTCTTGGTTAAAGCTTTCTAAACAATGCTGAACAGTAGGCAATGGTGCAGTCTCATCCTACTTATTCTTTGTGATTTTAATGTGATTAGCTAGATTTGGGTTTACTCTGTTTTTCAATAAAGTATAATATTTGCTGTTGGGATCACTTTCCAGTGTACCATCTGGGCCAAGTGCAAGAGAGGAGTGACACCCTGATGACCAGCTTCCATGCATTTCTGAAGGCCACAGCAGGGCAAGGTTGAGAACTCCCTTTCCCCTCCCCACTCATCACAGGTCTTGCTTCAGGTTACGATGGCAGGCACTCCTTGCCCCTTGGAGCTCAACCATCTTTTCAGATCTTTCTGAAAACTCTCCATTGACTCTCCACATGGGCTGGTGAACTGCTGGTTGGTTTGCCATTTACCAAGTTAATTCATCAGAATCATGTCTTGCAGAAATTGCTTGAAGTCACTCTTTCCTGATTTTCTCTTGTACTGTCACCAAATATTTCTTTCAATTATGAATGGAAATTACGTAAACCAATCAGCTCAGCCAACTAGCTCGAAAGGGCTTGTGGTTCTTTTAAAAAATAAAATCTATCATGTCCGGATCTCAAGTGTCAAAACTTAAGTGAAACTTCTCTAAGTAATAAGGACAGATGGAAATAATACATTAAAACTCAGCTCCTGCTGCACATCAGTGATGATAGCTTGCCTTAAAATTTTTATTCTGGGGGCTTCTGGGTGGTTCAGTAGGTGAATCGTCTGCATTTAGCTCAGGTCATGATCCTGGGGTCCTGGGGTCGAGCCCACCTCAGGCTGCTCAGTGGGGTGTCTGTTTCTCCTTCTCCCTCTCCCTTTGCCTCCTCTCCTGCTTGTTTGCACATACACACACACACACACACACACTCTCTCTCTCTCCCAAATACATACAATCTTTTTTTAAAAAAAGGCTATTCTGCTCAACTTAACTAACATTTAATTAAGAGCTGTGATTCCCAAGTGAAAATATGAATATAAATTGGTTGTCTCTTTCCAAAAAAAGCAAACACTAAGCACATGTGTTGAAAGGGTGCTTTTTATTTGAATTAGTCTATGAATTATGTTCCCTTTTTTGTTGGCACAGAACCTTCCTAGGAAGCAACAGTGAATTTTATTCTATTTTAAAGATTTTCTTTCTTTCTTTCTTTCTTTCTTTCTTTCTTTCTTTCTTTCTTTCTTTCTTTCTTTTTCTTTCTTTCTTTCTCTTTCTTCTTTCTCTTTCTTCTTTCTTTCTTTCTTTCTTTCTTTCTCTTTCTCTCTCTCTTTTCTTTCTTTCTTTCTTTCTTTCTTTCTTTCTTTCTTTCTTTCTTTCTTTCTTTCTTTCTTTCTTTCTTTCTCCCTTCCTTCCTTCCTTCCTTCCTTCCTTCCTTCCTTCCTTCCTTCCTTCCTTCCTTCCTTTCTTTCTTTCTTTCTTTCTTTCTTTTCTTTCTTTCTTTCCTTTCTTCCTTTTTTTCCAAGCAAGGGGGGCAGCAGAGGGAGAGGGAGAAGTAAACTCCCTATTGAGCAGGGAGCCCGATGTGGGGCTCAGATCATGACCTAAGTGGAAGGTAGATGCTTAATAGACCGAGCCACCCCAGCACTCTGCATAGTCATTGGAGGGGGAAAGTCCTCTCTTATGAGTCTCTCTGAATAACAAGTATTTTCCAGGGGAGCCACTGTAGGTTCGTGCATATCGATGCCTGATTTTCCAACAGAT
This sequence comes from Canis lupus dingo, assembly GCF_003254725.2. Classification (NCBI taxonomy): domain Eukaryota; kingdom Metazoa; phylum Chordata; class Mammalia; order Carnivora; family Canidae; genus Canis; species Canis lupus. The sequence goes on from NC_064243.1 coordinate 66,277,756, forward strand.
GTACTACAGCTTTTAAGTGGGACATGTGTCTTGCAAGCAGGTGTGCTAGGGGTACAAACTATCATACCTGCATTTAATGCATGGTTCTCTTACAGGGTTGAGTTGAGTCCTTATCTCTTGTCTTCTTGAAGGACAGAATTCAGTTGACAAATGGTGACACTGAAACAGCAAAGAGGCTTTATGGACTGAAGTGGAAGTAGATTCTCAGAAACGGATAGCGGGCAGCCCTGCAGGTGGTAACCACACTGTCTGCTTTTGTTTTCCAGGCCTATATAGACCCTTGATGGGAGGCGGGGGAAGGTTTCTCAGGTTCCTTCCTTTTATGATTGACAGAGGATTCCTTTTTCCAGGGCCCACATGCTGGCCTGACATTTTTCCATGATCCTCTGGAAAAGCCCAGGGGAGGAGGGCAAATGGTAATGTAAATGGTATGGCAATTATGTGTTAATGTCAAGAGGTCACCTCAGGACACCAGAAGGTTCTTTCCATGCATATCCATCTAGAAAGTCCCTATGGTTCCTACATCCTGGTTATCAGGATGTTGGTGACCATAGCCTAGGCAAATGCTGAGGTGGGCTTCTGACCGGTAGGTGTGGTCCTCCACCAAGGCTGGCCCCATCTCACACCCCTAGGCCCTCTGCTGCTTATGTCTAAACTTTCTACTAATTCCATTTCTAACCCAACATGTGATTTGGGGCAAATCACATCTCTGGATTGTACTTTGGTTTCATAAAATGTGTTTTGGGTTATATGATATTTCAAGTCACTTCCTGTTCTAAAATGTAAAACCCTTGCTCATCTCAAAGTGCCTTCCCTATCATTTATGGCTTATGATTGTGGTCCATTAGCTACTGGGAGAGGGAAAAAGGCAGAATGGGTAATTGTTAATTCAATATTGATAGGAAATTAAATCCTAGCCCAAGTATGTGTTTTATTTTTCTCCTCTAGTCCACTTTATTTTTTATTTTTTTAACATTTAATAACCCCTTCAGTTGTTTCTTCCATCCACCCCCCACTCTTGAAACCCCTGCCTCTGGCAAGGACCATCCATTCTTTTTATCTGTGACATTGTTCTTTTTTGTTTGTTTTAGATTCTACATATAAGAGACATCATACAGTATTTGCATTTCTTTTACTGATGTACTTCACTTAGCATAATCTTTTGAGGTCCATCCATGTTGTTCCAAATGACAAGAGTTCATTCTTTTTTATGGGTGAATGTTCTAGTGTGTTTCTGTTGTGATACAATTTGTTTTTCCACTCACCCATTGATGGAAAAATAGGTTACTTTTATACCTTTGCTATTATAAATACTGTTGTAGTGAACATGGGGTACGTATATCTTTTTAAGCTAATGTTTTCATTTTCCTCAAATAAATGCCCACAGGTAGAAATGTTGAATTATATGGTGGTTCTGTGTTTAATTTTTAAAAGCAATTCCACACAATTTTCTAAAGAGGCTGCACCAATTCATATTCCTACCAATAGTGCATGAAGATTCCTTTTTCCCCACATCTTTGTTAACATTTGTTATTTTTTGTCTTTTTGAGCATGGCCAGTCTCACAGATGTGGGATGATCTCTTGTCTCTATTTGCATTTTCCTGATGATTAATGATGCTTTGATTCCTTATTCTTTATCTTTTGGTATTTAGGTTTTTGTTTCGTGGCTACCATGAGGCTTACATGTAACAACTTATATCTAGAATAGTCTATTTTAAGTTGATTGAAACTCAAGTTCGATCTCATTCCAATGCTCAACTTTTTTACTCTCCCTCCATGCTTTATGTTTTTGATGTCACATTTTGCATCTTTTTTATTTTGTGTATCTTTGCTAATTACTATTGTTATCATAGATATTTTTGCTACTTTTGTCCCTCAGCGTTCATGGCAGCTTTAAAAGTGATTAATCTGCTACTTTCATCATATATTTACCTTTGTATTGAGATTTATTCTTTAATATTTTTTCTCATTACTAATTAGCACCCTTTCCTTTCAACTTAAAAAAAAAAAAGCCCTTTTAATATTTCTTATAAGGTTGGTTTAGTGGTGATGAACTCCTTCAGTGGTTGCTTATCTAGAAAACTCTTTCTGTTTACTTCAATTCTGAATGAGAGGAGTGTGACCCTCTCCTTTCCCCATGATGGCATATGCTCACCCATTGATATCTGTGTACTCTGAAAAGGGGGGAATCATCTGGCAAAAATATTACTTTGCCTGCTGTGTTTAAGGCTCCCATTCAACTTGATATGGTGAACTTTGTTCACACCAACTTGTGCAAGAACAACAGCCAGCCATATGCTGTCAGTGAAGTAGCAGGTCATCAAACCGGTGCTGAGTCTTGGTACTGGCAGAGCCATGGCTCGAATTCCCAGAGTTCAAGGCAGTGGGACTCACCGTTCTGGTCAGGGTGGTTTTGGAAATATGTGTCATGGAGGCTGCATGTTTGCATCAACCAAAACCTGGTGTTGTTGGCATCGCAGAGTGAACACAACACAAAAGCGATTTGCCATCTGCTCTGCCCTGGCTGCTTCAGCCTTACCAGCACTGGTCCTGTCTAAAGGTCATTGTATTGAGGAAGTTCCTGAGCTTCCTTTGGTGGTTGAAGATAAAGTTGAAGGCTACAAGAAGACCCAGGAGGCTGTTTTGCTTCTTAAGAAACTTAAAGCCTAGAATGATATCAAAAAGGTCTATGCCTCTCAGCGAATGAGAGCTGGCAAGGGCAAAATGAGAAACCATTGTCATATCCAGGGCAGGGGACCTTGCATCATCTATAGTGAAGACAACAGATCATCAAGGCCTTCAGAAACATCCCTGGAATTACTTTACTTAATGTAAGCAAACTGAACATTCTGAAACTTGCTCCTGGTGGGCTTGTGGGACGTTTCTGCATTTGGACTGAAAGTGCTTTCTGCAAGTTAGATGAGCTGTATGGCATTTGGCATAAGGCTGCCTCCCTCAAGAGTAACTACAACTTCCCATGCATAAGATGCTTACTACAGACCTTAGCAGAATCTTGAGAAGCCCAGAGATCCAAAGAGAACCTCCGAGCACCATGCAAGAAGATTCATCGCAGAGTCCTGAAGAAGAATCCTGAAGAAGAACTGAAGAATCATGTTGAAGCTAAACCCATATGCAAGGACCATGAACTGGAACTCCATTCTTTGACAGGCCAAGAATCACAAACTCTGGATGGATAGGGCGGCAGCAACCTTAGAAACCAAATCAGATGAGAAGGGGGTTCCAGGCAAGAAGCCCATGGTAGGGAAGAAAGGAAAGAAGGCTGTTAGTGTGAAAAAACCGAAGAAACCTTTGGTAGGAAAAAAAAGCTGCAGCTACCAAGAAACCAGCAGCTGACAAAAAATCTGCAGAAAAGAACCCCACCATGGAAGAGAAGAAGCCTGCTGCCTAAAAACTTATATTTATTTATTCCATAAAAGTCAAATCATTTTGAACAGCTACTTTTAAATAAAGACTTGATCAAAGACAAAAAAAAAAAAACAAAAAACCTGAATGAGAGCTTTGGCAGGTAGGGTATTCTTAGTTGGATTTTTTTTCTTTCAGTATTTTAAATATGCAATTCCACTTTCTTATGGCCTACAAAGTTTCTGCTGCAAAATCTGCTGTTACTCTTATGGGGGGTTCTCTTGTTTTTCTCTAGCATAATCACTATGTTGTACGTCTGAAACTAATGTAACATTGTGTGTCAACTACGCTTCAATAAAAAAAGTTGCTTTTGAGTGCTGGGGGTGAAGCATCTGCCTTTGGCTCTGGTCATGATCTCAGAGTCCTGGGATCGAGCCCTACATCAGGCTTCCTGCTCAGGGTGGAGTCTGTTTCTCCCTCTCCCTCTCCCTCTTCCTCTGTCCCTTGGCCAACTTGTGTACTCTCTTTCTCCCTCAAATGAATAAGTATAATATATTTTTTAAAAGTTTATTTTGGTCTTGCTGCTTTTAAGATTCTTTTCTTGTCTTTAAATTTTGACATTTTAATTATAATGTATCTTGGTGTAGATCTCTTTAGTTTCCTCTTATTTGAAACTCTCTGGGATTCCTGGATCTGGATGTCTCTTCTTACCCTTAGGTTAAGTTTCAGCCATGATTTCTTCAAATAGGTTTTTTGTCCATTTCTCTTTCTTGTCCTTCTAGGAGCCATAATGCAAATGTTAGTCTACTTGATGTTGTTCCATAAACTGCTTAAGCTATTTTTACTGTTTTTCATTCCTTTTTTTTCTTTCTTCTGCTCCGATTGGGTAAGTTCCACTGCCTTATCTCCAAGTTCACACTTATAGATCATTTAATTTATCTATCTGATGATCAAAAGTTAAAATATTGACCCATACTTCCTTCAAGAGAATTTTATTAATCAAACTGAAATGATAAGTTTCCTTAGGATAAATGATACCCAATCTAGGCTATGCTTCCTAACATTAAATTCCAGATGATGGCTAGCATGCTTAGACCAAAGGATAATCTTCAGCTTTTTGATCTTGTACGAGAATGACAGGCCTGAGTTTACCAGAAAGTCAGGAAAGCCAGGAAGTCAGAAAAGAAACTGAAAAACACCATGACTAGGACTTTCTGGTATGTTCAGGTTTTACGATTTCTGAGTAAGATTTGAAATTATCTGATTCCTGAATATTCAGACAGCATCAGAGATGAAAAAGTGTAATTTGATTGAAGTTAAAACACAGGCAGGGCAAAGTTTGTTTGTTTGTCTTATGTGTGTGCAAAATGGAGCTGGAATTTCTGACTGTCTGGAACTCACCCTATTTGAATAATGGAGTACAATTTCTGATTTTTCCCCCTCTTCTTGTTTGTTCAGGCCCTTGTGGACCACTGAACAAGTAGGTCAGTTACAGAGTCAATTGGAAGTTCAGAAGTTGAGGTACATCAGAGGAGGGGCAGGAGCATAAAACAAGGCTGTGGGAAGCCAAGGCTTACTATTGGGATTTCAGAAGCAAAAGCATGCCTTATTATAATAGCTGAGCCTAGACGTCTTGGGAATACAGAAGTGGAGTAGCCGTCTTTGCCACTACTCAGTAAATCTTCTTGTTTCAGCCCATCTGATGCTATCAGGCCACCTTAAATAAAACCTTAAATAAAACCAATTTATTTAGAAACCAAAAGCAAAGATCAGGCCAACATTTTTGGAATCACTTAAATTCATCTTCATTAAAAACTTAGAATTATAACATTTTAGAAAGTTATTTCATAAAGACCTTTTTAAAGCTTATTGATATTGTTTGGAGTTTACTCTTTAATTTTGTTGTGGCCAGTCTTGCTAAAGGTTTATGGATTTTAGGGATCTTTCCAGAGCATCAGCTATTATTTTTGATATTGTTTTCCCATTCTCAGCTATTTAAGTTTATAGTTTCATTTTAATTATTTCTTTGCTTCTAGTATCTTAAATTTAATTTTGTCATCTTTTTCTAGGCTCCTACAGTAGAATTAATCATAGGTTATTAATTTTGGAATTTTTCTAATTTCATTTTTTTATAATATATACATTTAAAGCTAGAAATTACCTTCTAAGTGCCATTTTTACTGTATCTTATTAATTTTCATTAGCTGTATTTTTATTTTAACTTAATTCAAAATATATTTTAATTTCTTTTTGATCCTTTTTGCTTGACCTCCATGTTATTTAGAAGTGTGTTGTTTAATCTCCAGATATTTGGGAGTTTTCCAGTCAACTTTCTGCATTATTTCTAGTTTAATTTCATTGTGGCCTGAGAACAGTTTGTCTGAAATTTATATTTTAAATTTGCCATGTACAAAAATAATGAAAATAAAAACAAAACTTTAAAAGGTTGAAAATAAAGAATACAGAAAATAAACAAAAGATTTTGAAAAGATTAATAAATGATGATAGATGAATAAACCTCTAGCAAGGTTAACCAAGAATTCCACCCCGATCCCCACAACAAAAAAGGAAGAAAAAAAGAAAGAAGAAAAAAGAGAGAGAGAAGACATGAATTACCATATCACAAATGAAAGAGGGATCATCACCACTGATCCCATGGACATTCAAAGAACAGAGAGGGGATAGTGTGAATAACTCTTCCCTCACATTTGATAACTAAATTAAATGGACCAACTTCTTGAAAGACACAAACAACCAAAACTAACTCAAGGAGAAAAAAATAACCTTAATATCTCTGTACCTGTTAAAGAAATTAACTTCCTAATTTAAAATGTTTCAAAAAAGAAAATACCAGATCCAGATGGTTTCACAGGCAAATTTTATTCAAACATTAACAAAGCAATAACAGTGATTCTCTATTCTCCGTAATCTCTTCCCAAAAATGGTAGCAGAGGGAACATTTCCCAGTTCATTTCATGATGTCAGCATTAACTCCATTGCTTTCCTATATTCTATCAATAAACAATTGAAATTAGAAATTTAAAAAATATCATATATAATAGCACCAAAACCCTGAAATGTTTGGGTTTAAAAATCTAACAAAATATTTATTGATGTGTATGTGGAAAACTACATAAAATTATGAAAGGAATCAAAATGATCAAAATAAATTAAAATGATCGAAATAAATGAACAAAATAATAAGCAAAATAAATTCCATGTTAATTCATTGGAAGATTCATTATTACTCAAATGCCAGTTCTTCCCAATTTGAATTATGGGTTAAAAGCAATCACAATAAAAATCACAGTAAGACTTTTGTAAATATTGATGACATGTGCTAATATTAATAAATAATAAATTAACTAATTTAAATTAATAATTAATAACTGAAGGAAGCCAGTCCGAATAGTCTATAGATGGTATGGTCCCATTTATGTGACATTCTCAAAAAGGCAAAACTATAGAAATGATAAACAGGATCAATGAATGCCATAAATTTGGGAAGGGGGGAGAATGGATAGATGAAACTTTACAGTACAGAGAATAAATTTTTAATGTACTAAAATAAAAAAAAATGCTTAGAAGTTTGAGAGACACCAGGATGGAATGTTAACTGTGACTTTACAAAATTCTGAATACTCTCACTAACAGATATGAGGACAAAGGATGCCAAGCTAAGTCACTGTGGAAATGAGTGGAGACCTTTAGCCTCTGCTAGTGCATAAACACTATAGCTGGAAACATCGTTTCCCATGAGGGGTATGGGTTAGCAATTCTAAAAATCACTGTATGTATGCTGGAATTGAATAATTAAGTAAATGAATGAAGAGTGGGAGTTAGGTTTCTCACTTTTGTAATGAGAGATTGCAGACACGCCAAGGAAGAGGCTAGAATAGCATATGCTGTAATAGATCAGAGTTGGAGACATCAGGATGACCTCTTGTCTAGTGTACTACAGCTACATACGGCTGCTCGCAGAAATATTTATAGAAGCCTCAGTTAGTATATATCCATATTGTTCCTGATCTGTCAGCTGAGAGGGCCTAGAAGCAAGGACCACTTGGTGGTAAAGAGCTTGGTTTTTCATTCTATTCTTCAGTACAAGGAACAGAGGCTTCTTGGGGGGAATGGCTGATACTAAGACTGGGGAAAGAAACATCCATGGCAAACCTAAAGCATTACATGGTGCCAGAAACCAAGGAAGTGCTCTATCATCAACAGCCCCCTGCCCATAAACCAAAACAAACAAAAACAAGAGCAGAAACATCCTGCATAACACGTGAAATGCAATGATGTAGATACATCAAAGAGGCATAGGAGCCAATTGGAAAAACTCCTGAGAGTTAAAGCTGGAACAATTTGAGCAAAAAAATAGCATAGTATTGTATTAAATCCAAAATATGAGACAAATATTAATGAGTCCATCCTGATATAAACAAGGACTGGATAAATAACTCCCCCCACCATGAGTGTGGGCTGTGCATGGTGACTTCTTTCAAAGAGAACAATACAAAAAAAAAAAAAAAAGAACAATACAGATAGAAAGGGATAAAAGGAGTAACTTTACAATGGAGAAACCTCACAAATAGGACCTCGGCCAGCCAGTCAAAGTTAACAAGAGTGATGCTGTGTACGCTTGACAGGATGTCATGGGAGTGGTACTCTACCTATGTCTTCTTCCCCCAAACCCATAATCTCAGTCCAACTATGAGGGAAATATCATAAAATCTCAATAGAAAGACATTCTGCAAAGTATCTGACCAGTGTTCCTCAACACTGCTGCAGTCGTTAAAAGCAGCGAAAGACTAAGAAACTATTACAGTGAAGAACATCGAAGCCAGACAAGCCAAGTAAGTGTAGTTCTAAGTGGGACCCTGGAACAGAAAAAAGAGCACAAGATGAACACTAAGACATCCAAATAAAATACGGACTTTAGTTAATAATGACGTAACAGTGGGGGCTCATTATTGTGACATAGGTGTCATAGTAACGTAAAATATTAACAAGAGCTCGACGTATACGCCTTTGCTTGTCTGTAAATCTAAAATTATTCTAAAACAGAAAGTGTATTTTAAAAAAAACAACAACTGGATATTATGTTCAACCACAATGGGTCCTAGCAGTCTAAAGCTGATAAACAAATACATCGTTTTATTGCTACATCAGCCAAAGATGATCAGCGTCCATCATCTCAGTGGGGAACTCCTTCATGACCAGTGAACAAGAGGATGTGTTTTAACTGATCGAGTACAGATCTACACACTAACACCTACCCTTTCCTGGGTCCATGTTTCGATCCTTTAATGAGCCTAATCACAATAAGCTTTCTGTTTCCGTCTGGTAAGGGTTGCTTCTCCCCTTCAGAGGGCCGTTAGGGAATTCCTTACTGGGATACTCTTTGTCTTGCCTGAGCAAGCAAAAACAAACAAACAAAAAACCCCAAAACAAAATAAAACCAAAAAACCAAAAAAATCCCCTCACTGTTCATTTTATTGGTGGAATTGTTGACATTCTTTTTTTTTTTAAATAAATTTATTTTTTATTGGTGTTCAATTTGTCAACATATAGAATAACACCCAGTGCTCATCCCGTCAAGTGCCCCCCTCAGTGCCCGTGTGTGATATAGACGATCATATAGTAACATTTTAAGCATGGCCACTAACTTGACTCAATTAAAGTCCTTTTTACTAGTAAGATAGACTTTAAAAGAAAAAGGTTTTTTAAAATTCTTTTAAAAAGAGATACCATTGAGTGAACTTATTAGCTTTTCCTCGTCTAGGCCAGGGTTTCTCAACTTCGGCACTTTCCACACTGTGGGGTGCTGTGCTGTGCTCGGTGGGACACTTAGCTGCATCCCTGGCTTCTGCCCTCTACATGTCAGGCCCACCCTCACTTTCAGGTATGACTTTGCCAAATGTCCCCTGCTTGGCAAAATTGCCCTTAGTTGAGAACCACTGGGTTAGATCAACACAGAGCTTGAGGCGTCCATCATAGAGTCTCTTGAGTCGGTAGTGGCAAGTAGCACTGAGGCAATATTCATTACTCTCACTGGTTTTGGGGTTTTGTCCTAGCCAGCAATCTTCTATGAGTGATACACAATCCACTTTGTCTCCACCTTACAGTTTGTTGATGGAGTTCCCGTCCTTGGCTCGTGGTGTTTGTGTATTAAATTTCCATGGGGGAGAATAGTTTTGCCATCAGGATTTGAAATACCTCATTGACTCAATCTGTGCCGAGTCTGTTTGTCCTCTGTATCTTCTCCTCATCTCCCATGACATAAAGACCGGAATTGGCCAAAACATTGATTAAAAGTCTGTTGCTCTGTGTCATTTCTTTTATGTTACCTTTGTAGTATCTCGCTAACTTATCTTTTGATTCTTTGTTAAATGTGGGGGAGGGGATGTCTTTGAATTCAAAAGAGCCAACAGTCTCCTAAAAGGAATCCTCATTCCTAACAGATCTACTTGTTGTATTTTAATTTATGTGCTGATTGGCTTATAATGACTAATATATTGCTTACATCATTTTGGAAAAGAGCAATCGAAGGATTTCAAAAAAAATTATTACTCCCAAATTAAAAAAAATGTTGATCCTTTAAGAAAACCTTTTTCTTTTAAAGTTTATCTTACTAGTAAAAAGGACTTTAATTGAGTCAAGTTAGTAGCCATGCTTAAAATGTTACTATATGATCGTCTATATCACACTAGGAAAAAAAGACTTCTTAACAGAACGGGAGCACTTTAATAAAACTTAGAAGTTTTAGTTAATGGGTTACACATGTAAGATAAGTTCAAGTAAGATCCTAAAATTTGGTAAATACTTAGAAGTTAGACTGAGTTGGTACTATCTTCCTGATTTTCTCATAGTTTTAAAAAATAATGTTAATACAATACTACAGTCTAAGCAAGACATAAAGTTATATTTTTAGAGACACCTGAGCAGATAACATTACTTTGGGTAACATTACGTTGACAAAGTTTTAGGATTAGGAACATATAAATATATGTGTTTAAGGAAATTGAATTATAGTAGCCACTATCTTTATAAAAGGGATTGATTCTTATAATTTGTTTTTTAAATATTTTAAAAATAACGATTATTCTTCTATTATTTTCTGACCATCTCAATTCAAGGAGAAATTATATTCTCAACTCATGTTAGACTCCACGAAGATGCAATTGTATCAGAAAAACATGATAATATTTGTATCTATTTAAGTCCATCTAATCAAAGATGAAATATTTGCTCCATGTTACAGAGAAGAATTTAATATCTATTCCAAAGCATGCAAGTGTATAAATCATTAAGGAAAAGAAATAACCCAATAGAAAAATAGGTTGAGAAATCAAATAGGTAATTAATCCAAGAGAGCAGAATTGGCTAAAAATCATTTGCAAATGTTGCTAATCTCACTAAAAGGAAAATAAAAAATAAAACCATTAAAATTTTATTTTGTCAGAATGGCAAAGATGAAAACAATTTATAATAGTACTGCTGAGAATTGTTGGGGTGTGCAAAGTTATTCAGTAAGTGTACCCGCATACATCCTTAAATTCCACATGAAGTCTCTAAGGATCTCTAGGATCTAAAGGATCTCTAAGGATCTAAAGTTCTACACAGTTTTACCTAAAGGCAAAGGTCTGCTATTGCAGATACAGATTTTTTTAATTTGGCGAACGTTTATTGTCAACTATTTTGTGCCAGACATTATGTGAAATACTGGGAATAAGATGGTAAGTAATATAAAACTTCAAAACTGTTAAATAAAAAATTAACTGAGTAGAATTTCAAAGATCTAGTTGGCATAATATTGATTGATGCCTCGGGCAGCATGGATCCAGCAAGCAGGCTGACTCCATGGGGCTACAGAACAGGGAAGACTTTAAAGGTAGAGATGAGGGAGTGGGGGGCCGATCAGTAAATTTCCCAGTGCTGACTGGTTAAAGGTCACATACCTGTGGGGTTAAGAGCACAGCTAGTTTGGGGATTAGGTCTTGCTTGGCTTACTGATTTAGGGCCTTAAGTGATGCCATTCGGGGCATGTGGTTTTCTTTTCAACAACCAATTAAGGGGCACCTGGGTGGCCCTGGCAGCTGGGCATCTGCCTTGGGCTCAGGTCATGATCTCAGGGTCCTGGGATCCAGCCCCACATCCAGCTCCTGCTCAGCAGGGAATCTGCTTCCCCTCTGCTCATGCTTATGCTCTTTCTCTGAAATAAATAAAGAAAATCTAAAATAAATAAATAAATAAATAAATAGGATCACTGGCCTAAATGAATGAATAAATAATTAAGGAAATAACCCAATCAAGGTTAGTCATTGAAAATTTAATTGCCTACTTTCTAAATAGTATTATTCTTTACATCATCCCCCCACATGGCATGATCAGAAAACTATGTTAAAAACTATTAATAGAAAGATCTTTGCTGTAAAAATCATTATTATTTGTTTAAATAGTCTTTGGGTTGTAGTAAACCTAAAATGTTAGTAGTTATGTAACCATTGGATGGTTTGCAGGGGGTGAGAAGAGGGGAGGGAGGTTGTGGGGGGGGGCTTCCTCAAAACTCAATGAAGTTGTTTCTCCTTTCTGCCTTTCAGCTGGGATCCAACGCCTCTTACCTTTTGCCACATGGTGGCAGCATCTGAACACTGTGGCTCATTTCCTTCTGCTCTCCGACCCATTTTTAGGTAAAAATCCAGCAGAATGATTAGAGGGGAATGTCTGAAGGAGACCCCTGTGCCAGGACCCTTGATACCCCATTAAACTATTCCCTGTGACAGAAGAAAATAATCTCAAATGTTTCATTGCCATGTATACAAATCATACATATTTTAGAACATTTTAACTTTTAGAAAAACCTTAACCACCAAGTTGGTAGCCCAAAGAATCAATTTTTGTAACAGTAATGCTTTCTACAAGTAATCATGCTTTTTTCTTTTTTTGTCTTAGAAGATTTAGTAATCCTGATTCTTAATTTATGCCTGCTGTCTCTTCTTCAAAAGCAAGATAAAATATGATTCATGTATTTTTTTTGGGGGGGGGGTGGGTAAGGTGAGTACAGTTGGGAGAAGAACTCTGTTAAGGTAGTATTATATTCCGTTTTAGAAAATTGCTCGTCACCATGTGAATGCGTCTGTAGGGAGGATAGTACACGATTTTCATGTTTACCGTTCTCTTCCTGGTACCCACCTTGGGATGAATGAATAAATTAATCATGGCCTCTTAATCACCATCTGATAACTCGCCTTTCCTGGAGCTGATGTGTTGATTGATCCTTAATATCATCTTAGAATGATACTGAAAATCATCTGTTAAGGGTACTTCTAAAATAGACTTGCCTTTCTCCCAGCTTGGGTGCTACTGGGCCACAGAGCATTCAGGTGTTTTTTGCCAGCCCTTCTGATCAGGAGACATTCTCCAGCAAGCAAGGCTATGTCTTAGCCCCCTTGCCTGGATGGGAGAGGGAGGGGATCCTTCAGGCCACTCTCCATTTCCCAAACAGGCCTTTTGGTTGGGTTGGGCTGAGATAGACCCTCAGCTCAGCCTTGGCTATGAATTAATCCCCCTGCCTGTGTGTAGTAGGAAAGCAAGTCTCCATACGTGGTACTGGCCTTGCTCTGGGGTGATCTGCTCTGTCCACCTGCCTCTTAGCTCAACTGCTCCCGGGTTGCAAAGTTTTCTGGAGTTGACCCCAGACCATGGGTGGGGCCGTGACTCAGCACCTTGCCTTGGTCTGGGCAAACTGAGTTCTAGAGCCACAGAACTCCTTGTTTGAGGATCTGCATAAGCAGGTCTGCATCCCACCTAATTCCCTGGCCAGAGTACACCCCTGACTTGGTTTTGTACCTGAGTGAAGCTGCTGGTTGGGATTACTAGCTGGGGTACTGCAGGTATGAACTTGGTCTGCCTAGATCCAGGTGCTGGTTATTGCAAGCCCTTTGGCCTTCTCTATCACAGTGAGTTTCTCAGGAGCTCAACACCCCCCCCCCCCCATTTTCCTGCAAATCCTGTGTTGTAAGATCAGAGAAGGGGCTCCTGGAACGTGACCCACAATGCTGGGAGACACTGGCTGTCCCCCCTGGGTTCTCTTTTCCTCCTGGAGGAACTAGAGGCTCAGGCAAGACCTCTTCATGCGGTGCTGTGCCGGCCTGGGGAAGGGGCAGTGTGGGCAACATGGAGCTTCTTCTCTTACCTTCAAATGTAGTCTGTCCTGGTCTCTGAGGGGCAAGTGGGTACTTCAGCCTCAAGCCTCACCTCAGTGATATCTTATTCTTGAATAGATGTTAGTTGTTCTTCTTGTGAGGGGTAACAAATCAAGAACTACCTCTGTATCTTGGTGACGTCATTCTCCTTATATCACATTTTCTTTACCCATTCATTTGTGCATGGGTTCTCGGGTTGTTTCCATGTCGTGGCTATGGCGAACAATGCTGCAATGAACACCAAGGCACAGATGTCTTTCAGAGAGTGATTGTATTTCCTTCAGATATATACCCAAAAGTGGGTTTGCTGGACCCTATGGTAGTTCTATTTTAAAATTTTTGAAGAACCTCCATACTAGTTTCCACAGTGGCTGCACTTGTCTACATTCTGCGGTGGTAAGGGGAGGGGCTCATCTGGAAGTGAGTTTCCTGCCTCTCCCCAGCAGCAGACCCTTCCTTTGGATCAGTACCCAGCTTATCCATAAGGAGGTTTCTGCCCCTCTTGCAGCGACAGATGTCTTCTGTTTCTCTTTCCCCCTTCGCAGCAAGCAACCTTTTGCTGGGACCTGGGGACAAGAGGGTTTTCTGCCCTCCTGTGGCATCCAAGCACTTGTGCTTCATGTGAGAGAATGGCCCAGTACTCTATCAGCAGCAGACAGCCACCAAGGGCAGTTCTCAATTATGGGGGGACCTCCTGTAGGTCTCCTGGCCAGTATCAGATCATTTTCATGAGCTATGTGATGAGGCTTGAGGAAAAGAGTTGCTGGGTAAATCTACATTCTTGTTGTGTCAGGGGACCCAGAGATTCTAAACTTTCACATTTGCTCAAGAAAACTTTAAAGAATTTGTTAACATTTCAGTTGTTTTCCTCTTACTTGCATTACGGCTGCCATCGCCTACCCTGTGCTCTCCAAAGGTAAAACTGTATATCTCACCTTTCCTTGGACGTGTTTGGTGCTCTCCAGGATTCAGTTCACCTAGTTGCCTTTGATTGCATTTATCTAATGGGCTCAAACTAAGTTATGACTTTGTAGATTATATGACCTTTATTTCTTACTGTGAGAGTGATATTTTCACATGGTTTCCACCTAAGTACTTATAAGCAGAACTGCATTTTTATATTTGGAGTATCTTGCTTATTCAGTTTATTGGGTTATTAAGAGTGTAAAAAAGACGCCTCTTTTGCCATATAATCTAAAATGTAACAGTCCATGATATAGAAAAAGGAAAAATCCTGAAGTCCTTTCCTTCTTACACCAATACATGTTTATGAAAGAAAAGAGTAGCCATAGGAAGTCATATGCCATAGTTGTTTTTTTCCCTTTTGTTTCTTTGATATTTATAAAAACAGTCAGATACATCTGAGTAAACAAAGGACATCAGAGGATAGCTCTCTCTAACACACTAGGAAAACTGACTGCAAGTTCTGGAGGATATCTTGACAGTAGACTTCTTTTTTTTAATTTATTTTTTTATTTTTATTTTTTATAGGACTTTAATTCTATTTAGATAACATGCAATGTTATATTAGTTTCAGGAATACAATATAATGATTCAACAATCATATGTCACCCGTTGCTCATCAAAAGTGCACTCCTTAATCTCCATAACCTGTTTAACACATCAGTCAACCACCATCCCCTCTGATAATCATCAGTTTGGTGTTTATAATTAAGTGTATCTTTCTTGTTTCGTGTCTGTCTCTTTTTTACTTTTGTTCATTTGTTTTGTGCTTTGGTTTCACATATGGAAAGTAGATTTCTGATGTGGTGTGGTGTGAGAGAGGCTAGGGGGCAGGTGTGAGGTGGCACTCTTGCTTCCCACTGGGAACAGAAAGACCAGCGATTATTGTATGAAGAGACACAGAAATAAATCATCCATGGTGTGAAATTACATAATTCCTAAAGGTCAGGCTATTATTTGGCAATCACTGATATTGAAAGGAAGGTCTGCTAGCAGACCCTATAACTGTCTCTAGGCGGGCAGGGAAATGAGGAATCTTTTCTACTTCTTCCAACAAAGAAAAGTTTATATTTTTTCTTTTCAAATTTTTATTTGAGTTTTAGTTAGTTAACATACCGTGCAATATTGGTTTCAGGAATAGAATCCTATGATTCATCACTTACATACAACACCCAGTGCTCATCATGAAAAGTGCCCTCCTTAATACCCCTCACTCATCTAACCCGTTCCCCACCCACCTCACTCCATCAGTCTTCAGGTTGTTCTTTACATTTAAGAGCCTCTTATGATTTATTTTCCTCTCTCTTTTTTTCTTTCTTTTTCCTCCCATATGTTCATCTGTTTCATTTCTTAAATTCCAATATGAGTGAAATTATATGATTGTTTTTCTCTGACTGGCTTATTTCACTCAGCATAATACACTCTAGCTCCATGCACGTCATTGTAAATAACAAGATTTCATTCTTTTTGATGGCTGAGTAATATCCCATTGTGTACATATACCATTTCTTCTTTACCAATTCACCGGTCAATGGGCATTTGGGCTCTTTCCATTGTTTGGCTGTTGTAGATAATGCTGCTTTAAACAGCAGGGCACATGTACCCCTTTGAATCTATATTTTTGTGTCCTTCAGGTAAATATCTAGTAGTGCAATTTCTGGATCACAAGAAAGAAACGTTTAATTTCAAATAGATGGTAACAGTTTATTTCTCTACAAAATAACTTATTTTTTGACTCTTATGGATAGGTGTAGCAAAGTCCAAGAATATCTCATGTCTATAATAATTATAAAATAATGCATTCTAAGGTTTTATGCACTAAAGACACTATTTGGGCAGGATTTAGCTGATATAAGTATAATATGCAGATAAAGTGATCTGATACTCTTTTGAGATCTTGGATAATTCAGAACAAACTATATTGATAACAAATTTTATTGATACAGAGACTTAAAAACAAGAACTTCTAAAACGATCTTATGTACATTTGCAGACTTCTACCAGACATCTATGACATTCAGCCATCAGTATTAGTTATGACCCATAATATAGCCTTCTGGGTTTGAGCAGTAATGACAATAGTAAAAATAAAATAAACCAAAGATTGTAGAGAAACCACTGAACCAGAGACAAGATGGCACTTTTTTGGACCAATTTTCTATACAAATTGAAGCTTTTTGAAGCCGAAGAACAAGCAAGATGAATTAAGAAAAAAAACAATAAAGACACAAACTTAGAAGATTTTAATATGATAGTTTCAAGTGTAGTGCCAGCTTGTAGTAGAAGTGCCAAAAATGCCTCACATCAAGAAGATATTTCAGGTAAAGCAGGTTATGAAACCATGAACAGTACAACTAACCGTGGAGGCACTTCCTGTATCACAATGACAAACTAAGGCAAAATACAATGGAGTACTATTGCTTGGACAGTAGGATGGTTGTAAATGATAGAACATAATAAGGTAAGGTAAAGTTACAATAAATTTAAGCAAAAGAAAAAACCCCTGTTGTCAACTTCAAAGTCAGCCAGACAATATTCCCAATGGGCCAATTCATACATATTTTATAAAACAGGACTCAAAAGGACAAGTGGTAAAATCTGTGCACTTATGTGCCACTTACAGAACATGAAGAAATGCATGAAAAACTGAAAATATTAAAAAACACATATTTTGTCGATGTATAGTTGTAGAGATAAATCTTAGTATATGTGTTGCTGAAGTAAGCACTGTAGAGGTAAATCTGAAGAAGCAGAGAAATTATCATTAAGCAGGATTACAACTTTCTAATTTATGTAATTCAATAAGAAAAAGCTAAATATGCCAATCTAAAAAGTGGGCAAAGATGGGATGAGAAAAAACAATAATAAAGAAATACAAACAGCTAATTAATTTACAAAAGTGTTTATCATCACAAGAATAAAAAATGAAAATTAAGACTTTTTTGATTTATCAAATCATTGGAAGACATGTAGAAACTATTAGACCAGTGTTACTAGAGGGAGAAAATGGATGCTGTCCTTAGCAGCTCTATGGCAAATTACGGCAGATTTTTTCATAGCAATTTTAGTGTATATATCAAAAGCCTTAAAAATGTTCATGTCTTTGGATCCAGAAATTCCAAATTCAGGAATCTATTTAAAAGACATAATTGAGGGGCACCTGGCTGGCTCAGCAGGTAGAGAATGTGGCTCTTGATCTTGGACTTGTGAGTTTGAGCTCCATGTTGGATGCAGAGATTACTTAAATAAATGAAGTTTTAAGAAAAGATACATAATTGAGCATGAAGGGTAATAAAGAGTGGCATGTAGGGACATTGGAAAAAGTTCTAATTGACTTCAGTTTTGTTTCCTTTTCCTACCAAAATGATGAATTTGGATAATTCTCAGCTCCCTTCTCCAAGATTAATCTATTAAAAAAAAAAAAAAAACACCAAGAAAAAAAGTGGAAAAATGGAGAAACCTCTGGGGTGATTGTGACGATGGTGGTGGCTTGCACTGGAGCAGGAGACAGCCAAACAGAGAAGAAGAAGAACCTACCTTAACTAAGGAATAAATCAGTGCAGTATACAAGACCCCTGCTTTGGAGTTGCTAAGAAAAACTGGAGGGAACCAACTGACTTCTGGAAGTCAGTCTCATCCTCCTGTTTCTTCTTCCAAACTACCAGCATTGATCAACTATAATCTAAAGAGAATCTCTTCCATATTCTGTTTTTCTCTGGGGAACAAAGGATAAAATCTTCAACTAAAGAGTTGTTTTACTGCATAAGGAGAATTGACTGGGTTTGGGGTTGGGCTTTTCTGCTTAGGACTTATCGACTTCTCACCCACAAATGCAGTCTGACACTATGCAACGAAAGGAATTAGGCTTCCAGGAGAACATGAGCTTACAGGATAAAATATAATGGGCAGAGTTATTTCAAAGGAAAAGGGATATGTTGGATCATAGAGTCCATTAGAAGTGAAATCATTAGAATAGAAGGTAAAAGTCGTTATAATTAATCTATAAACATACTGAACAAGAGAAGACATCACTAGCATAACACAATAAAATATAAAAAGAATCCAAAAGAATGTTGGGTATGAGAATTACAATGACTGAAATTAAAAAAAAAAACAAAGAACCTCAAAAAATCAGATAAGAAACAGAATGGATACACTTGAGGAACAATTTTATGAAATTGGAAACTAGATGATGAAACTCTTTCAGTGATGAAAAAAGACAAAGGAGGAAAATGTTAAAACAAAAACTAAGAAATATGGAGACTGCTAATACTCACAGAAAAATGAGACCAAAAAAATTGTTCTAAGATATCTAGATAAAAACATACATTTCCCAGAATTTTAAGAAATGATGAAAAACGAAGTGAACTAGAAGAGGGGAAAAAAGAGAAAAGTCACACTTAGATGTATAATAATGAATTTTAAGAATATAAAGAATTAGGATGTCTGAGTGGCTCAGTCAGTTAACTGTCTGCCTTGGGCTCAGGTTATGATCCCAGAGTTCCAGGATTGAGTTCTGCATCTGGCTCCTTGTTCGGCAGAGAGCCTGTTTCTCCCTCTGTCTGCAGTTCTCCCTGCTTGCCCACACGCTCTCTCTCACTTGCTCTCTCTCTCTCTGACAAATAAATAGAATCCTAAAAAAACAAAGAATATAAAAAATCGGGATACATTCTAAAAACTTGCAAGAAAATATCAGATAACATATAATTTGCTTATATACCATGCACCACTAAGTGTATGCGAAGAGACAATGGAGTAGTGTTTTCAAAGCACTGAAGGAAAACCCTTAGTTCCTAGAATTTTTTACCTAGTCAAACTGTCAATTAAATTTCATGACATAACTAAATATTTTTCCTGAACTCTAAGGCCTTCAAAATTTTGCACAGAGACCAGCATTGAATGAGTTTTGGATCAAGTGTTTTAAACAAGAGAAAGGATAAGTCCAAGAGATGTTGCAAGAGATCTATGAAGTTCATGTGGTCAAATGAATAAAATTAATCAAACATCTTGGTAAAATTTCTTTTTGCCTTAGAAAAACACCAAAGATAAATGATGAAAGTGTGTATGTATATCATGCATATTGTAAATGTATAAATATATATGCACATATTTTATACACCATATATTTATATATAAGCATAACTTAAAAATATATATCCAAAATGAAAATGGTAGTTATTATCAACATGATGGGAGTTGGAGGGGTTGGCAGATGAGTTAAGATATTATTGAGGGACGCTGTATTTTTAAAGTAGAGAGAAGCCTCAAATTCTGGTAAACTGTGTCAAAAATGAAATAAAAAATTAACGTGGTTGAAATAGATGAACAAGAGAGTTCCTATATCTATCATATAAGATAAAGTAATCTCTACAACATAAATATTTATTAAGATAGGAGGTGGTCATTACATATGTATTCAATCAAACTGGAAAACTTGATGAAATAGATAAATTCATAGAAAAAACACTTGCCAGAACTTACTTAAGATGAAGTATAAGGCTTCAACCATCTTTTCACTATTTTCTAATTTAAAAAATGGTTAAACATTTTCACATATAAGAAACAGATTGTAAAGGCAGGTTTTACAAAAATTTTAAGAAGCATATAATTCTGACTTTATTTGAACTCTATAGTGGAATAATGGATTAAGTGAAAATACTGTCAGTGTATTCCAGAACTCTGCTGCCCAATACAGTAGCCACTAACCCTATGTGTCTATTTAGAATCAAATAAAATTCAAATTCATTTCCCCAGTTACATCAGTCACATTTCTAAGTGCTCAATAACTACCTGTGATTACTGGCTTCCGTACTGGACATCTCAGATAATTAACTTTTCCATCATTACAGAATGGTGTATTAGGCAATGCTGTTCTAGAGATCAGAACCTTTATAACAAAAACAGACAAAGCTATCATGAAAAAGTAAAATAAAAACCCATTTTACATATGAATATAGGTGAAAATATCCTAAACAAAACATTATCACATTATGAGTCAAATAGGAATTAAAAAGAGAAAAAAAACTCAGGTGTAACTAAAGAACATAAGGATTAATTAATATTAGAAAAATTCATACCTGAAATTATACAAATAGACGAAATAAATTACCCAAAGGCACAAGTAAGATGATAAAATTCAACATTTATGTATGATTAAAAGACAAATTAATACTTAGTAACTGAAAATATAAAGTAACTGCCTGTAACACTGCCAAAATGTATCTACAAAAACCTAAACACCATTATCTTCTAATCATGTTAGACAAATTGGTACTGGATTTATCTTCTCTTTGTAAACAACTGAAAAACAAAACAAAAGAAATAGCAAACAAGGTTTGAGACACAGTACCAGGAAACACAGGACTGCTATCCCTGAGAAAAGCAAAACATACAGGACAAGCTCTCAAGGTGCCCAGGGTTCCTGCCATGAGGAACTTTCCTGACCACAGGGTAAATAAGGGGGACCCAAGCCGAGCATGGCAATCAAGTTGAGTGCAGGGGGTAGAGCACGGAGTCTGGGGAAGCCAGGTAGCTGGCACCTGCACCACAGGGTATCGGAGAGGGCTCCAGATATCTACATAGAGTTCCTTGGAGTCTATGCCTTGACACAGCTGTGGCAAGCCTAAGGTGAAACATCAGAAGGCTGGGCAAAAGCAGCTCCAGGTAGCTGAAGCTTAACGATACCCAAGAAGAAAGGGCACTGGACATGACATTCTTGCCCAGAGCATGGAAGACACTTTTCCTCATTAAAAAAACCCTTTAAAGTGTAAGTAGACATTTAAAGCAAAAATAATAATTGGTTGGTAGGGGTGGTTTATAACACATGTAGAAACCAAATGTATGATAAGAGTAGCATGAAGACTCAGTGAGAGTGGGCCTTTCCCACCTGGGTCCTAGCCTCACCTTGGCTAGGTGAGAGGGAAGCACATGCCCAACCAATGACCTTAAATTTGAGGGATGCTGGGATTTGGGGGCTCACTTCTTTCCCCAGGTCTATATGTGACCGAAAGTCTCAATTATCTGCATATCATGCATGGAGCCGGTGCAGAGGGATAGGGAAGAAATCATCAAGGTAGTACAAGAGGGATCAGTGCTTCTCTGCAGGTGATAATGGCAGGCCACAGGCAGTCCTCTGGTTGTGTCCAGTTGAGAGAGTTCTGGTTACTGTGAACATGTGGGTAAGTCAGCAAGTTCAGTGTATCAATATTTTCATGCCTTAAAAATTATATAAAATTATTTTTCTCTGTGCAGTATAAACAGGTCTTCAGCATCTGCTGTAATTCAAATTACTACATTTTATTTTATTTATTCTCAGCATAAAGATCAGTGAACATGGAGAGGTTTGCAGAAGTGCATGTAGCAGTATAATTGGTGCAGGTCCTACAAGGCTTTCTGTAGCTGTTCCTCTAAAGCGTGGCTACTAAACTTGAAGAGGACATCTCCATGTGTCTAGCAGATACAGCTGTTCAAAGTGAAGCTCCAACTTTCTCAGGAACTTGCCTTGATTCATGTGCTTTTGAAGAACTCGTTTCAGATTGAAAGGAGAGAGGATTCAATACTTCTGTAACAAGAAGTCAGATTTGGAATTTTAACAGCGGAATATAGGATTCCTGGGCCATATTTCCCAGGTCTTTTCATGTATAATCATGGCGTTGTATTTTATATTTGGGACATTTAGTGAGCTGAATGGAAGAAAAAACAGAAGCTCTGGGTGTTGAAATATGCCTGGTTATCCTGCTCCTGAGGTCCTTTTCAGTACACTTAACACTGTAAGAAAACACACTTTTTTCAGGTGCCATTGAAATATTCTATAAGATAGACATGTGTCAACCAAAAAAAAAAAAAGCCTTGATATATAAAAGGATTTAAAATATGTAATATACAGTCCTTACAATAACTCTCTATAGTCTAGAGACTATAGAACTAAATTAAAAACCAGTGAAAAAAAGATATCTGGAACATACCCCTAATATTAAGAAGTGAAAACACACTTTTAAATATCTCATGAGCTAAAGAAGCAAGCACAATGTAAATTAGAAAGAATTTGTATTCAATGAAAATAAGTACAACACATCAAAATTTGTGAAGCACAACTAAAGTAGTGCTTAGAAGAAAGTTTACACTTACATAAAAATTTTTAAAATGCTCACAATTAATGCCCTTAAGTCATTCTAAAATCTGTATTTAACGAAAACAACAACAAAAAAACCAAAAAAATAAAGCCAAAAAAACCAAAACCAAAACCAAAACAAAAAAAGACATTCTGTAACTGTAAAGGACGTCAAATTAAATGCAAGGTACAGTAAGTAAAAACGAAACAATAAAAAGTGCAAATCAATTAAATACAGAATGAGTGAATAACAAAGAAAATCAACAGAACCAATGATTTTCAAAAGTCAATACGATTGATAAATGTGCAGTTTGATTGGTGAAGAAATAAGAATAGGACACAAATCACCAACATCAGGAATGAACTGAGATAGCAGTACATATTTTACCAACATTTGAAAGATAATAACACAAAAATTTATGCCAAGTTTGAAAACAGATAAAACTGATAAATTTCTGGAAAGATTAAAACACAAGACTGACACAAAAATAAATAGGTAAATATTTAAATAGTCACATGCTGAGGAAAGAAATGGTAAATGTAATTTAAAAAATCTTTCCCTACACACAATGAAAACTCTCCAGGCCCAGATGTTTTCATTAGTGAATTCTCTCAGACACAAAAGGAAAGAAAAATAAATCTTACACGTACTCTTTCTGCAATAACAAGAAAGTAATTATCAAGTCATTTATGAGGACTGCAGTGCTCTGTTATCATCACCGAAAACAAGAACAGGAAATTACAGTCCAATGTGCCTCATGAACAGATACAAGCAAACTAATTGTAATATTAGTAAATTGAATCCAGCAATATGTCAAAAGGGTCAATGGAGCGTCCAGCATGGTGAATGCATGGAAGAGCTGGAAGGGTGTTGCATCCAGAAAGGGCAAGGAAGCTCCTTTCTTCTCCCCCCACATACTTTGGCCAAATGCATCTTTTCTATTTGGCTGTTACTAAACCAGTAAATATATGTGTAAAAAAAAGGAGGGAGATCCTACATTTTGGACAAATATATTTCATCCTAGCATAGTAGCTTAATTTGCTCTTTGAAAATTAATTAATGTCATTTATTATATTAACAAGATTTAGAGGGAAAATGTAAGATCATCCCCATAGGTTTAGAAATCTCACTTGACAATATTCAGCACATTTTTATGATAAAAAAGTAAGAAGGGAAGGAATAGAAAGATAATTTCACAAGATGAGAAAATACATCTGTGAAAAATCTATGGGTGACATTTAATGGCAAGGATGGCATTTCTCTTAAGAACCCAAACAGAAATGTCTTTCTTACCAGTTCTATATTTTATTGGAGGTAGTAGGTAGAATGATAAAATAAGAAAAATAAAACTGCGTGGATTGAAAAACAAAAAAACAAGTGTGGATAAAAATACTAAGGAATTTTTAAAAAATATTTTATTTATTAATTTATTCATGAGAGAGAGAGAGAGAGAGAGAGAGAGAGAGAGAGAGAGGCAGAGACACAAGCAGAAGGAGAAGCAGAAAAAAAAAAAGAAGGAGAAGCAGGCTCCATACAGGAAGCCCAATGTGGGACTCAATCCTGTGACTCTGGGATCACCCTGAGCCAAAGGCAGAGGCTCAACCACTGAGCCACCCAGGCATCCCATACTAAGGAATTTTAGAGAAGAAGCTGCTGCATAAATTTAGCAAAGCTAAAGGCTGTCAAGGTGAATATACAATATTTAATTGTATTTTTCCATACTATCAAGGAACAATTAGAAATTAATTTTTAAAATCTGATTACAATACTTTCCCAGACATAACATTTTTAAGAATATTTTTACCAAAATAAATGCAAAAGATAAATACTGACAAATAAGCATTGCTGAAGAAATTACAGAAGACATAGCTAAATGAAAAGATATACCATGATTATCAACAGGAAACCTGAGTATAGCTAAAATTTCCATTCTAAAACAGAATGCAATTCTAATTAAAATCCCAGCAGATTTTTCCCAGAAACTACAAGAGAGTCCATTTATTAGGAAGAAATAGCAACTTTAAATTAATTAATCTAAAATTATGAATATGTACACATCTCTGAAGAGAGCACCAAAATAAACAAAAGAAAATCTAACAGAATTAAAGGAAGAAATTGAGAACTCAACAATATTGGTGGGAACTTCAGTACCACACTCTCAATAATGGAGAGGACAACTAGAAATTGTTGAAAATTAAGAATGACCCAGAAGAACCATTATCAACCAACCGAGCATAATTCACATCTATAGAACACCACCAACAACAGAGCACACATTTTACATGTGGAATTGTACATGTTGGACACAATTAAATTTAATAAGGCTTACTAAGTAGTACTTATTATTAAGTAATAAGGGATGTATCACATATCATACCTTGTGAACACCAACATTTTCTAATATACTTTATGTTGTGTGAACATAGATTTATTTATTTATAATGATTGTTTATGCTCCAAATCAACATCATGAAAGCCAGATGGTATGTGAATATAAATAACAATGCAACAATAATCAAAGTGCCCATCTATTGGTCAATTACCTGAGCTTAGAGGAAGAAGGGTTCTCAAGTAGATATAGAAAGCTGCAGACAGGAGAAGGGATTGTACTGCATGTTGAAATTAGGTTAACATTTTAAAAATGGTGATCAGAAAAGAAGCTAAATCCCACAAAGAGAAATGCATACTCATCAAGAGGAAACAATTCCGTCAGCATCTATAAGAACATAACACCTAGTGCAATTGAGAGAGGTAAGTTTCAAAAGGGTTGTTTTGTTTCATTTCATTTTGAGTAAGCTTTATGCCCAACAGGAGAATTGACTTCACCCTGAGATTGAATCACATGCACTATCAACTGAGCCAGCATCCCTGAAGTTTTTTTTTTTTTAAGATTTTATTTATTTATTCATGAGACACACACACACACAGAGGTAGAGACATAGGCAGAGGGAGAAACAGGTTCCTTATGGGGAGCCTGATGCAGGACTTGATCTCAGGACCCCAGGACCATGCTCTGAGCTAAAGGCAGAGGCTCAACCACTGAGCCACCCAGGGGGCCCTCCACCCCCCACTCCAAGAAGTTTTTAAGGTTCAGATTATGGCATTTTTGAATGCCAACCTAAAATATTGGGAGTTAAAAAAAGTTGATTAAAAGTCTTCAAGTCCTAAGGAAAATGACTTTGAGATCATGGTTCTATGGGATGGTCCTAAACCAACTCACTAGTAATCCTTTCCACTCTTTCCTAAACACCTTAGAGTCATTTTAATGGTGAAACATTAATAAATTGAAGCAATGTCCCAGTCTTTAATATTCTAGAATTTTACATTTTTTCAATTTTTAAAAAAAATTTTGTTTATTTATTTATGATAGTTACGCAGAGAGAGAGAGAGGAGAGAGGCAGAGACACAGGTGGGGGGAGAAGCAGGCTTCATGCACTGGGAGCCTGACGTGGGATTCAATCCCGGGTCTCCAGGATCACGCCCTGGGCCAAAGGCAGGCACCAAACCACTGCGCCACCCAGGGATCCCCATTTTTTCAATTTTTATTTAGAGTGTTCTTCCCCTTGTTTCCTTGGTTAATGTGTACTTATCTTTGAATATTCTGTAAAGTCTTCCCTGACTCCTGGTTTAGATTAGGTCCTCTTCTTATTTATTGCATTATCTCAAGAACCTATTTGTAGAAGAATGATTAGAATTCATATTGGCAGCTTTGTTATTAATTGATCTTGCTTTAATTGCTTAATGTAAACATCAAAAACTAAAGATAATCCAATGAGTAACCAAGATAAAAGTCATACCTGTCTTTAATAGTGCATCAGTGATTTTTTTCCAGTTTTCCATAGGTTACTGTGAAGTTTCTTATGAATGATAAAATATGGGACAACTACTATGTAAGACTGTAATCAGGCACCTGTTCTGAATATTTTGACTAATAGGAAATGTGTTAAAATGATGTCAATGTTAATACAGGTGATTATGAGGATAGTTTTGATAATGATGGTGGTGGATTTCCACAAGAGTGAAAAAAATTGAGTAGATTACCTTGTGATTATGTGTAATAATTCAATTGCTGGCCTTGAAAAACAGGCTTTTATTAGTGAGAAAATGATTATGGAAGTTGATTTGAAGAGAGACTGCTTAGACATAAAATTGTGCTGATGAATCACGTGTTGCTTCATACTTGAAAGTCCTGTTCCTGACACACCATCAGATATCTAATACTAATCTGATGACAACCGTCATGTCAAGAATGGTAAATTCACCCCTCAATGTCCTCAAAGCAACCAGTTTCTTTTTTTTTTTTAAGATTTTATTTATTTATTCATGAGAGACAGAGAGAGGCAGAGACACAGGCAGAGGGAGAAGCAGCCTCCATGCAGGGAGCCTGACGTGGTACTCGATCCCGGGTCTCCAGGATCATGCCCTGGGCTGAAGGCAGCGCTAAACCACTGAGCTATCAGGGCTGCCCAAAAGCAACCAGTTTCAATGAGTATTTTAATGCATATATCTGTATATATCTGTATATGTTTATACATATATGTGTGTATAGATCTTAGATTAAACCTGAATAGTGTTTTTTAATGATGAAATAGGATGTACTAGAATATTTAATAGTCAATGCTTATCTTACCTTTTTATTTAACAGTCTTGTATATATAAATAAACTATAATGATATGTATGGTTTTTATTTAACTTCTTGAAAGTGAATGCTCACACATTTCATAGATACAGGTTTTTGATTTACAGAATATTGGCTCAGACTCTACCAGAGGTTATAAGACAAATATTACTTTTCTAAAGTCTGAAAAACTTTTGCATTCAAAATTACTAGTGTGTTTGTATCAATTGTCTATTGCTATGTCACAGACCACCCCCCAAACCCAGCAGCTTTTAACAACATTCGCTTATGAGCTCAAAATTTGTGGGGCAGCAGTTAAGGTTAGGATCAGCTGGGCAGATTTCTGTTGGTTTTGTCTTGGCTCAGTAATGTGAGGTCAGCAATCTGGTGGCAAAATTGAAACTGGATGGTCTAGAATGATCTCTGTTTTGGTGGTTGATGGGTTGTCATCTGCTTCTCCACCATGTGCCCCTTCAGTAAGCTAGATGGTGCCTGGGATCACATGAGGTCTGCTCTCTAAAAGGCCAAGAGCAGAAACTGCAAGGTCTTAAGGTCTAGGGTTAGAAGTTGCTCACCATTGCATTCTATTGGTCAGAACAAATCACAAATCATCTAAGCTGAAGGAGGGAAGAAATCGACTCTCCCCCTTCATGAGTGGAGCTGCAAACATTTGTGGCCATTTTATATCACCATAGTGATGTTAATCATACAAAATTATGGACTGGCATTATCCCTGGAGGACGACTGTCAAAAATATCAAGGAAAATATTCCTGTTTCTACTGGAGTACCTAATTCTAAGAATGAATTTTGATTCTTTTAACATAATGAATTATAGAAGACAAGGATAAACACCAGAGGTGAGGAATCAAGTTGATGATTTAAACAAGAAAGAATATTGTTTAAAATCTATAGCAAACACACACACACACAAAGGAGAAATGGAGGTTAAAGTGAATAGAAATGATGATATTATAGACTGTGTGAATAGGATGTTTAATTGGAGTAGCTCTCATTTTGTTAAATCTGCCTTGTGGTTTGTGAGGTCTAAGTGAATAAAGATACCTAGGAGCTGTTTACCAGCGAAAACCATTTGTCAAAGGAAGGACAATTGTCAGTAAAGACCAAAAAATGGAAATGGAAGGACTGTCCATGAAGAGGATGAAGATTATATTTGTTAATTACTTAAAATGGAGCAGAGGACACAATGGAAAAAGTTCAGAGAGGATTCAGTGTAGCAAAAGAAAGGGGAGTCTAGTGAAATCTAAGTTCAGATATTTTGAAGGAGGCCATTTGTGCTTGAGAGTATTTGATACCATTATTGAAAAAAAAAAAAAAAAACCCTCATTTTTGCTTGACAGAGTGACATGTCTCTAGCTGTTAAGATCCAGGGAAAGGATGTGAAGACCTCAGGGAAGAATTTTGTTGGGTAATAAAGGCAGTCAAAACATCATTGTATATGTTCCTTAAGTAAATCAACTTGATGAACTGTCAACATACTGAAAAAGAATAAAGATTTCTTTACATTTATACAAAGATAGATTGCATTGAATTCTGAACTATCATAGTTTAGGTCACCTCAGGGCAAGCAAGCAGTGAAGCTGGAAAAAGTTCAAGAGAAAAGAAAGAGGTGGGTGCAATCTAAGGGTGAGTCTGGAAAGAGTTAAAGCTTCCCTGACCACTGTATATATAGTAGTCCTATGACTTGGACCCCTGGGTCTCAGGCCAAGCCTAACACCTCAGTCATCTTTCTGATTCCTCTTCCCTATCGCTTGACAACTACACTTCATAAGTAAAAATAAGATTTCTTAAGAGAAGATTAGAGACAGTCTTGAGAAAGTTTTCACCTTGATGCAAGTTACTAGAATAAGAACCTAAAACCCCTCTAGGAGCCTTTTATCCTATTCCTTTAGGTAAGAAAAGCCTTAAACTCTCCATGGGGATGGGGAATAATTGGGCAACAAACTGTCACCCTTAGGACACTGGTGAAAACCCACTGCAGGGAGGGAAGGTAACATAAAAATTCTCTATATGTAAGGAAAAGAATAGGAATACGTGCTAGGAGGCTCAGGGCAAGAAGAGGGGACTTAGCACTTGTGCCAGCCACATCCCTGATTACTGCCAACCAGACCTGAAAGGCTTCACCAGAATATGAGAGGACTCCAACACTCCACCTTGCCAGGCTGACACGGACAAGTAAAAGTAAGTGTGAAATCCTGCTGGAGGATCTAAAGAAGCAGACTCTCCCTAAAGCATAGTACAGCACAAAGGGAAAATTGAAAGATCAAGATGGAGCAGAGACTTAAAAAAATTTTCTGGCAAACCAGCTTCCAATATAAAATGCAAAGTTTACATGCATTTGAGGCCTCTGGTTCATTGAGCGCAACCATAGCAACAAAACAAATATCACACTCCCACTACAGGCCTAACAGAAAGCCAGGTGTGCCCACATTCAAGCAAAAACTATTTGACTGTGGTATTTATGTCAAAAATTGTCACCTTCCAACTCCAGTGTTTTCTTGCCCAGAAATGATCTAAATTCCAATAGCTCAAAATTCAGTGTGACCTTTGTACAAAGATAGATAAATATGTGTTATTCTTTTAGATACGTGGTCATATTCAAAAAATATTTTGAGGCAGAAGAAAGTCAAGGAGATAAAGGTACTCACAAAGCTACAAAGAAATTAGCACCAGACTCAGAAATGTCCTGGATGTTTAAACCACCTCAAAAGGAATTTAAAAACATCGATTAATATGTTGAAGTCTCTAGGGGAAGAGGTGGTCAACTTATGAGCTCATATAGGTAATTTCAGCAAAGAAATAACAATGATAAGAAATAAACAGATGGAAATGTTAAAAATCAACACAGTAACAGAGATGAAGAATGCCTATGACACACTCATCAAGTCACTTTGCTGACGCAACAAAAATTGATGAACTTGAAAATAGGTGAATAGAAATTTACCAAAATGAACAAAAAAGAGAGGAAGGAGGAAAACAGAACAGAGAAAACAGAATAGGGTGGAAGAAATATCTGAAATATCTGAAGCTAAAAATTTTCTTGAATTAATGACAAACAGGAAACTGTAGACCCATGAAGCACAGAAAACACCAAATAGGATTCGTAAATGAGTATTGCATTCTAACTGCTGAAAATGAAAGGACAGAGAGAAACTCCTGAAGACAAAAGATACAGCAGATCATACGTTATTCTTAGGAGCAACTGAGCTCCTCTTTCTATCTCTGCCCCTCCCTACACTCGCCTATTCAGGATACAACTCATTTGCTAAAGATAAATGAAATTAAGTTATGTTACAAGGGTTATCTACTGCATGCAAAGCAATGTGCTGAATCACAGAAGATTCGTGGAGGACAGAACTTGAATTGACATAAAAAGTATGATAGTGTTAAGTGGAGATGAGATGGGGAAAGATTCAATCAAACGGTGAGTAAAAAAGCAAAATCTTTTTTTTATTTATTTTTTTTATTTTTTTTTTAAATTTTTTTTTAATTTTTATTTATTTATGATAGTCACAGAGACAGAGAGAGAAAGAGAGAGAGAGAGAGAGAGAGGCAGAGACATAGGCAGAGGGAGAAGCAGGCTCCATGCACCGGGAGCCCGATGTGGGATTCGATCCCGGGTCTCCAGGATCACGCCCTGGGCCAAAGGCAGGCGCCAAACTGCTGCGCCACCCAGGGATCCCCAAAAAAGCAAAATCTTATTCCAAGAAACAATGAATGTGTTGTTGCTATGATATAGAGAACAGCTAGACAAGGTTACGAAGCTCACAGGTCAGCCAACTACTGTCGTCTTGACTTGGTCAAGTGGACAGTTGGTTTTCTTTTTTAAGATTTTATTTATTTATTCATGAGAGACACACACAGAGAGAGAGAGAGAGAGAGACAGAAACAGAGGTAGAGGGAGAAGCAGGCTCCCTGCGGGGAGCCCCATGCGGGACTGGATCCCAGGACCCTGGGATCACCACCTGAGCCAAAGGCAGATGCTCAACTGCTGAGCCACCCAGGTACCATGGTGTTTAATTCTAATACAAATAGCTTTACGATTTTAGTTTTCCATGGTTTTATACTCTTACTGCTTTTGTCTGCATCCTCTCATCAACGTTTCCCAGTGACTGTGCAGAAGTAGAGGATAGTCTTATTATTCTTGTTTTGCAGAAAAAAATTAGAATGAGAGTCTTCAAGTTCATATGGCTAATGCAAGGTTGAAATGATTTCTTTCTCATCTGCATCCTGAGTTACTTTGGGTAAATGGTTTGATCCTGAGAGTCCTCAGTATCCTCGTTGTAAAGTAGGATATTAGGGTTCATCTCACATTGATCTTTTGGCATTTGAGTTATTGCACATATGCATGTGCCTCAAATACAAATACAGATTGGGTTGTTTTAGGGTTTGTGCTTCAAAGTTAAATACAGATTTTCTATTCAATAATCAAATCCAGATTTTCAGTGCTATTATTACAAATTTCAAACAACATGAAACAGTAATAATTAGCGGTTATAAAAGTATATGACATCATGTCTACACTGCAGTTAAGGAAAGAGTCAGAGAGATATTAAAAGCCATAATTGGAATGTGAGTTCAGATCAGGTCCTCCAGATAGTAACAAATCCTGCAAAAGAGAAATTGTCTTGTACAAGATCAAATTTATTTTCTTTTTTAGAAACAGTAGTCCAGAAGCATAGAGGTTAGAGCTCCATGAGTATCAGAGACCCAACTGCTCTGCCACCATTTTTGCTACTTCATAATCTAAGAGGGTTTTTTTTTTTTTTTTGCCTCAAGTTATTCCAGCCAGGGGAAAGAAGGAGGGAAAAAATAAGAAAAGATGAATTGTCACTTAGGGATATTTCCTGAAATCTGCAACACCGCACCTTGGCTTGTGGTCAATGGAGCAGAACTTAATCACATAGTCACAACTTGCTGCAAGGGAGGGGAGCTAACATCACCTTTACTCCAGGAAGATCATCCTCCACCAAGAGCATCATTGTTGCCTTCTGAAGGAAGAAGGGAATAATGACTCTAGGTGCACGTGCCTAGCAGTCTATGCCATGAGAAGGTGAACATTCACTTGAGGCTTACTTGCAAGCTTCTGATTATTTTCTCTTTGGCTTGTTCAAGACACCCAGATGTACTGTTCATAGTTTTCTGGATTAGAAAATCCAGCTTCTTTTATTGACATTATGATTTATTTTAGTATTTTTAACAGATATCTGACTTCAGGATATATTTGTATTTTCCCACTGTGTGTAAGAACCCAATGTCTACCATGCCTGTAAGGACTGCACAGATCTAGCCCTACAATTCTGTTAAATTGCTCACTTGTTTTGAGATGGGGTCTTATTTAAAAAAAACACTTTTTGTTGTTGTTCATCCAATGATCCGTCTGCTTATATGCTTATGGTTACAGTATCCCACTGTTGACTGTGGGTATGGCTGGAGACTCTAGTGTCTTACTTTAATCATTGAGGTTTTAATATTGGTTAAGGGAAGTTTCCTCTCCTTCTTATTAGCTATTATTTTTTAGTTTTCCTATTTTCTCTACTTTTTTTTTACAGACTTTAGACTTAGCTGTATTACTTCTAAAAATACTGTTAATATTTCTCATTGTGATTGTGTTGAATTTATAAATTAACATCTTGATAATGTTCAGTTTTTTCATGTAAGAACATGACATGACTTAAACTTGTTCAGTTTTATTTTATGTCTCTCATGAGTGTGTCTAAATTTAGACTTTTTTTCCATATTAATCTACACATTTAAATGTATTCCTAGATATTTCAGTCCCTTTGTTGACATTTTAAATGGGAACTTTTCTTCCAACATATTTATCCCTTTATGCTTCAGATTGTTTTTTACATTAAAAACTACTTATTTATAGATACTAATTTAGTACATGGCCAGTTTATGAAATTCTCTTTTTAAAAATTTTCTAAAGAGTTTTATTTATTTTTTACAGTCTATTTTACTTTTTAAAATTTAAATTCAATTAATTAACATAAAATGTATTATTAGTTTTAGAGGTAGTGGTCAGTGACACCCAGTGCTCATTACATCACATGCCCTCCTTAATGTCCATCATCCCGTTACCCCATCCCCCAACCCTTTTGTCCTCCAGTGAACCTCAGTTTGTTTCCTGTGATAAAGAGTCTCTTATGGTTTGTCTCTCTATCTGATTATGCCTTGTTTTATTTTTCCCTCCCTTCCTCTATTATCCTCTGTTTTGTTTCTCAAATCCCACATATGAGTGAGATCATATAATTGTCTTTCTCTGATTGACTTATTACACTCAGCATAATACCCTCTAGTTCCATCCGCATTGTTGCAAATGGCAAGATTTCTTTTCTTTTCTTTTTTTTTTAATGGCTGAATATTAGTCCATGATAGAAATATATACATACCATATCTTCTTTATCCACTCATCTGTCGAAGGATATCTGGGCTTTTCCCACAGTTTGCCTATTGTGGACATTGCTGCTATAAACATTAGGGTGCAGGTGCCCCTTCAGATTATTACATTTGTATCTTTGGGGTAAATACCCAGTAGTGCAATTGCTGGGTCATAGGGTAGCCCCATTTTCAACTTTTTGAGGAACCTCCACACTGTTTTCCAGAGTGGCTGCAACCAGCTTGCGTTCCTATCAACAGTGGACAAGGGTACCTCTTTCTCCGCATCCTCACCAACATCTGTCATTTCCTGACTTGTTCTTTTTAGCCCTTCTGACTGGTGTGAGGTGGGATCTCACTGTGGTTTTGATTTGTATTTCCCTGATGCCGAGTGATGTTGACTATTTTTTCATGTACCTGTTGGCCATTTGTTTGTCTTCTTTGGAGAAATGTCTGTTCATGTCTTCTGCCTATTTCTTGATTGGATTATTTCTCCTTTGGGTATTGAGTTTGATAAGTTCTTTATAGATTTTGGATACTAGCCCTTTACCTGATATGTCATTTGCAAACATCTCCCATTCTGTTGGTTGCATTTTGGCTTTGTCCACTGTTTCCTTTGCTATGCAAATCTTTTTATCTTGATGGAATCCCAATAGTTCAGTTTTGCCTTTGTTTCCCTTGTTTTTGGTGATGTGTCTAGCAAGAGGTTACTGTGGTGAAACTCTCTTTTTCTTTACAGCTACCCCTTTAGTGTACTCTCTCCCATTTTCCAGATACCATAATACCATCTGCAAAAATAATATCTCCTCCTCATTGACAATTCTATGCATCTAATTTCTTTATCTGTACTAATGTAATTGTATGGTATCTGGAAAGAAAGTTAAATAATTAAAATGATAGTGATTGTTTTTATCCTATAATTGGCTTTAAAGGAAATGCTCTTA
This sequence comes from Canis lupus dingo, assembly GCF_003254725.2. Classification (NCBI taxonomy): domain Eukaryota; kingdom Metazoa; phylum Chordata; class Mammalia; order Carnivora; family Canidae; genus Canis; species Canis lupus. The sequence continues at coordinate 66,312,362 of NC_064243.1, forward strand.
AGGTTTCTCCCATTAAGTATGGTGTTGGCATTTGGTTATAGAAAAATAGGTCTTGGGCAGCCCAGGTGGCTCAGTGATTTAGAGCCGCCTTCAGCCCTGGGCGTGATCCTGGAGTCCCGGGATCAAGTCCCGCATCAGGCTCCCTGCATGGAGCCTGCTTCTCTCTCTGCCTGTGTCTCTACCTCTTTCTCTCTCTCTCTCTCTCTGTTTCTCTCATGAATAAATATATAAAATCTTAAAAAAAGAAAAATAGGTCATATAGTACACATCCATATATTAACCTCTTTATAAAGATAGAACGTATTTTCTTGAACCCAGAATGCTTGTATTCTTGATCCAGAATAGAACAGTAATTTTCACCACTTCCCCTTTATAGTAATGTGTTTGGAAAGTTGAATAATAAGTGATCAGAAGACCATAAATAAAATGACAGGAGTCAAGAAGTTATATCCCGCTGAGGGATATTCAGTGTGGTCCATGCCAGAAGCAAGCCTCACCTATGACCTGCTGGGAAACGGGTTTCTAATGATGCTAATAAGAAGACTTTCCTGATGTACTGCTTATATTCATGAGGCCATTATTTTCACTATATGTAGGTGAAATTCAAACTGTGGTTGAAATATATAGAAAGTTGTTTCTCAAAAAAAAAAAAAAAAAAAGAAAAAGAAAGTTATTTCTCTCTCAGGTGGAATCCATAGGTAGGAACTTAAGTTATATCTCGTGGTTGCCCCATTTTCTGGGATTCATGCAATCTCCAGCTTTGCATTCTGTTAACTTCAAGATGGAATCATTGTCCATAAGCATTGAGATGGAATTACAGCCATCACATCTAGCCACAGAATAGAGAAAGGGATGAAAAAGTGGCCTATCCATTTTTTAAGGGGTACATGGACACCATTTCCATTCATATCCCAGTGGCCGGCACTTAGTAATGTGGCTGCTTATGCAAGGGATGCTGGAATTGCAGCCTTAATTCTGGATATCCATATTCCTGGCTAACAAGGATGAAAGAAAACTGGGAATTAACTGGGAGTTTTTGCCAACAGGCTGGCTTATTCTATTGGATAGATAGGCACACTTCAAGCTTCTTCCTTGCAACAGAACTTCTACTAAATGGATCATTTTTTTCAGTATATAATAATATTTACACATTATTTTATTTTTATTTTTTAAAATTTTTTAAAAATTTATTTATGATAGTCACAGAGAGAGAGAGAGAGGCAGAGACATAGGCAGAAGGAGAAGAGGGCTCCATGCACCGGGAGCCCGACGTGGGATTCGATCCCGGGTCTCCAGGATCGCGCCCTGGGCCAAAGGCAGGCGCCAAACCGCTGCACCACCCAGGGATCCCTACACATTATTTTAAATCCTGGTACATCCATCTTAATTATTTGTACAATACATTAAAAATTTTTTCAATGAGGAGGGAGTGCCCCAATATTATTGGTGATATATTTTGTAATCACAATGTAGGCTAGGAAACTCCTGCAAGGTTTTTGTTGACAGTAGTTTTATCTATACTATTATAGGCCATTTTAACCTATTTTTTAGATTCTGACACAGGAGTTCCAAAATTCAACTATTTTTAATGTTAGCTAATGTATCAAAGACTAGTTCAATATCCTCTGCATGGAGAAAATTCAGCTCTTTAAGGCATTCTATTCCTTCAAATTATTATCACTGGGAATTTTTTCTTTATATTGTTGAAATTTACACATCTGAAATTAAAACCTATTAGACTCTGTCTTTTCCTCTAGGATCTAAAGATATATGATTCAATATGGGGACTAGAAGTTTTTATTTCACTAAACATACTAAAATGTTTCAAAATTTCTTTCTTAGCCTTTGGTGAGAGATAACTGATGGGTAACTGAAGTTTTCATTCAGGGACCTGTGTTTAAACATTTTCTAGAAGACTCACAAGATTCAGCATACAATTCTACTCATTGCTAAGGTTCTTTGTGGTGGTGTAGTAAGCATACACAGCTGAACAATAAGGGGAAAGACAGAGGCAGAGTCTGGAGGAACGTATGCGTAGATTCCCACATGCTCTTTCCTTCCAATGAGAGGTCACACAGAGTGCACTTTCCCCCCAGTAACAGAAGTAACAGCAATATGTGTGTCATGTTTCTGCCCAGGGATGCCCATTAAAGAGGCAATGCCCAAGCTGTTTACTGGGAGCTAGTCATGTACGAAAGTTCCAGACTCTACAAGGAAAGCAGATGTTGAGCATAAACCATAGTGTTTGCACAGTCTAGGTACAGTGAATCACTTGTCATTTTACTGTTGACTAAGAACTTTGAGAGCCAAGTAGGCAGATGCCAGCCAAGGGCCAAACTACAAGCAGGTTTATTTAATGATAACATTCTCAGATTTGCTATGTAAATCCTTTTCTGCAGACATAGGTGACTGCCCATACCCTTACATTTCTAGGTAATTACGGTCAAGATATATGTGTAGGAGGGTATTTAATTTAATAGGCACACAAACACAATGTAAACCTAACAGAAGTTTTATGAAAGGGTTTAAAATATTTATTCATTCAACAATAGAATTTTCAACAGTTTTTTTGGACTATCATGTGGATAAGAAACTTTTGATGATGCTATTCATAAGATAGGCACCTTATTTTCATTGGTAAGGCCTTCCCATCTTCACTCTGTCATCTTCTGGGAAAAGAGCAAAATGTGTTGATGTGCTGAGATAAAAGCAAATACCATGACTTCTTCCTCCATTTCCCAATAAAAGCCTTGCCACAATCTCAATCCCCAGCTTTGACACAATGGCTTTCCTTCTTCCTTGGACCTGTGTACTACTTGGTTGCTTTTCTGTTTCTTTAGCAGGAGCATATAATTTCTCAGATCTGTATCCCCCGCTGTGGAAGAAAAGTGCTAGTCAGTTCAGTGACTACAGGGTAAAGAATGGAAAGTACATTATTGATCCCTGGGTATATCCTGAGAGAATGGGGATGTACAAAATCCTAGTGAACAAGACAGCAAGTTATTTTGAAAACATTCTATTAGACAATGAACAAAACATTTTATGGGGGTTACCTCTCCAGAATGGCTGGCAATACAAAACAGGTAAGAATGACTCTTGTTATCATCCTAATGATCTACCAGTATAACCATGGAGTAATTGGGAACTAAGACTCTATATATACCATACCGCATCTTTGAGAATTGATCCTTTTCTTTTTTCCTCTTCCCCTCTCATAATCATATTTCTCTACTTCTACTCTTCTTCTTCTATAAGTCTTTCTTTTGTGTGCTTCTGTTTTGACTAGAAATCACAATGGTGCATCAGGCATAGCTGCCAAACACAAAGACATCATGTCAGATTCTATTGAGCATTCTACGAGTATTCATTGAACTCCTGCTAGATGCCAGATGATGCCATTCTAAGCACTTAGATGAACAAAACAGTCAAAAGGATATACGTTAAAAACAGAAGGTGTTGTCAAATTAACTTGAAATTTTTTGAAGTCCCAATTGTGATTACCTAAACGTGGAGATAGGGCTGCTAGGCAAGGAGTGGCATCTTGCTCATGACGATGTTTCTCTGCAAATGATTGACTCCTTTTGAAAATACATTCTAGCATTTAGTTAGGAGATATACGCTCTGGGCCAAGAATTCATAAATTAGAAAGATATTTTTGTTCTGGCTGACAGAAGCAGCTCATGAAAGCGAGTGGTGCCTCCTGCCTACTCCATACTGATAACACCACTAATAAGGAAATTTCATTGTTGTAGTCCAATGAAAAAACTAGAAGATCACAGTTTATCTTAAGTCTGAGCAGTGATCAGATTCAGGAACTCCTGTGGTTGACAAGTCACGCATCTTTGTCAGGGAATGTCCTGCGACCCAAATCTACTCCTATTTATCTGGCTTTCCTTGGCATCAAAACAACCCTAGTTCAAAAGAAATCAGTGACATTAAGTCTACTCTGGGAGGCAGCCCACCCTCAGGGGAGAGAGATGGAGTCTGAAAGGGCTGGTGGATTAATGCCCTTCTGACTCACTGAATTCACACATCAGGGTCAAGCCTGGCTAAACTCTTCCGCTGATGAACTGATAAGTGTCCAGCATTTGCTAAGAGCAGTGGGGAGATGGGGTGTGAATAAGGACTTTCAGACAGTTTCCCTGCCATCAAAGAATTTATAACAACACAAGTGAAACGGGAAAGATAGCAGAAATTAAGTGGAAGAAAAAACACAACTACTCTTGGATAAAAGTTAAAAGTGCCAAACGAGGGGCAGAGTGGAGGAGTCAGCTGGAGTAATCAGGAAAAAAAAAAATGAATTTAAACTGAGGCTTGAAATGTGGCTGAAATTTTACTGGGGAAATAGAAAGTAAATCTATTAGGAAGTAAACAAATAAGCTAAAGCAGTGTTTCTCAGCCTTGGCTGCATATTGAAAATAACTGCCTAGTTAAAAAAAAAATATCAAGGTTTAGGTCCACCATGAAAAATTCTATTCTAATGTAATAATATCAGAAATTAAGCCAAAGGACAGAACTTGGAAATGGGGTGGAATAGGGACATATGATTGAGTGTAGGGTGTGTGTGTGTGTGTGTGTGTGTGTGTGTGTGTGTTTAAGGAAGGGACAAGAAAAGGAAGGGAGAAGGAGATTGAGTGGGAGGGAGTTGTTAGGGATCAATGAAAGAATAAGAGACCAAATTAAAGCAAAATATTTATTGATACTCAAGAATGTTATTGTATAATAAATAATCCCTGCACCCCCTTCTTTCTGCTAGGAAGATTAGCTGATCCCAGAAGAAGGACCGACTGTGGCTATGACTCTGATCCTCTGTGCGTCTCTGTGGACAGTTGGTGGGCTGGTAGGTTCATTTAAGTGGCAAAACAGGTACTAACCATCCCCCAAGGAAAGTGTTCCACCCGAAACCTTAGGGACGGAGAGAGGACAGTACTAGTTCTTTCTAAGAAGGAATCTGTTTCATTGTGCACCTTGTGGCCTTGGTGCCACATCCTCGAATTGGACAGCCGTCGTGTCAGTAATGATTCCCTGGGACACGAGCTTGTCACAGAAGCAGAGAACAAGGGCCGGGAAGGGACCAGGGCCTCTGAAAGCCCGGCCTAGCAGGGAGGAGGGAGGCCGACGTGAGGGGGGTCTCCAGGATGAGGGGGGATGAGAAAGGAGGGAACAAGTGATTAGGGCTTTTTCCTCATTTCACCCCAACCAAATGTGTTTGCCTTTCATGCCCTAACACGTCAGGGTGGGTACCACAAATCATTTTATCAATCAGTAATCGAAGGCGTCTGTCAGACATTGAATCCTAAAATAACCAGAAGACATTTTCAAATTCTTTAATTCTATTTTGTGTTTTAGTAATTAAATTAATTTACATATATTTCCTTAGAGACATTTCCCGATAAGAGACAAGAATATATGAAGTTTCAGTTTCTTAGGGTGACACACACCACATACACCTTTACATATTTTTTCTTTCTCTCTCTCTCTCTCTCTCTCTCTTTTTTTTTTTTTACATATTTTTTCTAATACCGCACACACTGGTTCTTTTCAAAGACCCACGAATAGTCACGGTTTGGAATTCAGGGTTTCTTATCCCCAGATTGATTCAGGAGTTTGGAGCATCAGGCTGCTCCACTGGGGCATAGGATTACGTTCATAAATGCGTGTCTGTGATAAAAGACATTCTGCATCACCAGTGAGAATCAGCTGAGGCTTTACAGCCCTCTAAATTATAATGTCTAAATCTGCTGGAATAGGTTATATTTAGAGAGAAATGAAAAACAGCTAATTCATTGTCAATTTAATCATCCAGAGATCTACTGTCAACACTTATCCAAAATGTGGGCTTTAAAAACCTAATCTGAAACCAGGGCTTTGTGATATCACGGTTGCACATGAAACTTGGCTAAATACAAAGTATGCAATGTCAACACTCTAACCACACTAAAATGTCTTAGAAAAAAATTACATTTTATGAAAAAAACTTCAATTAGAGGTGTGTCATTCTGTGCACAAGTAGATAACTTCCTTCCTTTTTTTGCTTAATGCTTTGAAAAAATGAATATTAAATAATATTAAATTAATATTGAATATTATATAATATTAACTTAATATTACATATTAGTTTTTATTTAAAATATCATAGACAAAAAATATCATAGACAACTGCTTAAGCCTATGTCTATGATTATAGGGTTATTTTTTAAAAAGGTTTTATTTATTTATTTTAGAGAGAGACAGAGAGAGAGAGCACGCACACGAGCGAGCACAAGCAGGGGGAGCAGCAGAGGGAGAGGGAGAAGAAGCAGGCTCCCCGTGGAGCCGAGAGCCAGACACGGGGCTCCATCCCAGGACCCCAGGATCATGACCTGAGCTCAAGGCAGACGCTTAATGCAATGAACCACCCGGGGCCCCTGATTGTAGGGTTATTAACAAAAGCATATTAAAGTTATGTAGATGATCCTTAGGGAGATTTTCAATTTTTTTTTTTTTTTTGCTAGGTTTCTGAATGTGTGATTTTTGCCTACTGGTTTACAGATAACTTAAAAATATTCTCTATCCCATTTGTTAGTATTTGCAGTAATAATAAGTATTTTGCTGTTACAGATATGAATTACTTTCTATGTGCATTGCCCTTCCTTGCTGCGGTTGACTCTGGCATAATGGGGATATCATCGGACCAAGTCATGCTTTTGCCACCACCCAAGGACCCGACAAAGTTTTGTCTTAATGTTTCTAGTTGCCGGTCGTCCTTTCCTGAGATAATGAGCAAGTGGAATGCCTTTTACCAGGTTGCTTTTTAAAGTTTTATAATTTATTTTCTTAGGAGGTGGTAAGAGAATTTTCTGTTTTGTATAGTGCTTTTTGCCTAGGTTTTTGTGTGCATCGTATATTTCCTAAGTGTAAAAACGTAAACTGTCAGGCGAATTATATTATTACATTTGAAGCGGGGCAGTAGGTGGGGCGTTCGTTCCCTCTGAGCCAATATGGCATTAACACAAACTCGATCCTCTCATTCCAAATAAATAATACATAAATGTGAGCTTGCATAAGATATCTGACTAAATGCAAAGATTATTCTGTTTAATTGAATCTGCATGGCAACGAAGAATTAACTTTTAGGAGAAATACAATTATGGAGTTGGTTATTAGAAGAGTCAAATAACTTATTCCAACTGAATTAATAAATGATCATATAGGTAAACTAAACAATTATGTGGCAATCAAAACCAAATATTCAATGAGCAAAATGTGAACATTGGTTAAACATAGATGTGGGCTAAGATGCACAATGAAAAGATGGATTTACTAGTTCCATAGATTATTAGTTCACTACTTTAGATATGATTGGATTAAAGATTCTAATAAAAATGTCCTCCTTTTCTTAAACTTTAGTGGTAACTTTTGCTATGGTAGCAGAAAAACAAATGACAAATCAAAAACAAAATCCAGTATAAAATACTGACTCCTGGGAAAATTGTTGCAGCTCATTTCTTATAGATGTGTTCAATAATATTATTTATAATAGATATTTATTATATTCTTTTACAAAGTGTTAGTCACTGAGAGCTTATACAGTTCTTAGAAACAAAATTCTCCTCTCATGCAGGATATTGCTAAATTATGTATGGGAGTAAGATTAAATTTTAAGGAGAGAAATTGTTGTATTTTCTCAAATATGAATAAATTTCTCCTCGCTGCAGCATTTACAGTATCCTTCCAGTACCTTTGAAGACCTGTTGAAGTACTTATGGGCTGCACATGTTGCAACCATAGATACTGTTGGCAAAATATTTGAAGATAGGTAAGAATGGATCCCAAATCATTTCTATTTAATATGGTAAATGATTTTGGGCCTCACTTATGCCTTTTTATTCCTCTTCTAAAGTGGTAGTCAATGTTCCTATTAAATAATATTAACCATTGGGTATTTTTAATGATGAAGTATAAGTATTTTAGAATGATTAGACTTAGAAAATATTTTATGAAGAAGAAGCAAATTTTGAGAAAAAAAAACATCTGGTGCTAACCAATTATTTCAGCTAATGAAATAGCTAGCCAACCAACAAACAAATAAAACATATGACCAATTTCTCTATATAAAAAAAGAAAAGAAACTGTCTTCAATATATGTTTTTAAAGATTTTACTTATTTATTCATGAGCGACACAGACTGAGAGAGAGGCAGAGATACAGGCAGAGGGAGAGGCAGACTCCCTGCGGGAAGCTCGATGTGGGACTCGATCCTGGAGTCCAGGATCACACCCTGGCTGAAGGCAGGCACTAAACCACTCAGCCACCCAGGGATCCCTGTCTTCAATATTTTGTTCATGGGCACAGTACTGGTAGGTACTTATACTGTGGAGAGTATATACTGGAAAAAGATCAACTAGCATCAAGGTGAGCATGCAGGGTAGCTCAGAAGATTATCAAGCACTCTAGGTGTATATCTAGAGGTTATTATAGACTTAGATAAGAAGGTGCAAGAATGATTTGTGCTTAGCTGTGAATGATACTATATTAGTCAGGGTTCTCCAGAGAAACAGCCCCAATAGAAGATAGGTAGGAAGGTAAAGAGATGATAGATAGATGATAGATAGATAAATGATAGAAGATGATAGATAGATAGATAGATAGATAGATAGATAGATAAATAGATAGATGATAGATGGATAAATAGGTGATAGATGATAGATAAATAGATAGATGATAGGTAGATGGATAGATAGATAGATAGATAGATAGATAGATAGATAGATATAGAACCAGGAAGAGCCTATGTTCCAGTTTGAAGGCCATCAGCCTTCATCAGATTTCCCCCTAATTTAGGGAAGGTCATCTTTTTGTTCTATTCACACTACCAACAGATTGAATGGAGGCCGATTCGCACTGGGGGGGGGGGGGGTGCAATATGTTTTACTCAGTCAACTGGTTTGAAAAGTGAGATTTCCGAAAAACCCTCATAGAAATACCCCCCAAATAATGTTGACTAAATATCCGGGCACCCTGAGGCCCAGTCATGTTGATGTATAAAATCAGCCATCATCGACACTATCTGGGGGTGGGGTCAACCAATTGGAGAGAGATTTGGGATGGAAATCTGGGTACGGTGCAAAACAGGAACCAAAAATCAGGGTCCTTGGTACTGTCTGAGTAGACAGGTGAATCCAGGCAGGAACGTGGGAGTGTTTCTTACTTATTTCACTGATTGTCTCTCCCACTGACTCCGTCCTTCAGTATAGTAAATAAATCAGCTACAGTAGCAGATTCAAAACACATTTCCTCCTTTACCTATTGATATGGCTTCAAAAACTAGATATTAATTGGAGGATGGAGGAATTTTCTCCCATTGGAGCATTTGTAATTGGATTTGGGGCTGAAGCCAGCACAGCAGTTGCAATTCAACTGTTCTTTCCATTCTGATGACAGGAAATAGGAATGAGATTATTAGACAACGATTTCGGTCTCAGATTGCCAACCTCAAGATTTGACAGATAAGAAGTCATCTCTCTAGACTACTTTTTTCATTTACAGATGTTTCAGGTTCATATCCAAAGATAATTCACTAGGAAATGTAACTTTGTCCCTTGGAAATATGAGAGTCCTTTAGCTAAAGTTCAAGGAGATTGCAGAAATTTTTTTTCTTACAGGTACATTTCTTGTGTCTTATGGGTTTAGATTTTTAATCTTTTTGTATTTATTCCTATTTATGTCATGGAACAGTTTTGAAAGAAATATATTTTTAGCAGGCCAAGTTTATTTAAAAACTCTAAAATCACAGAGCGTATGAATTTTTTCATGAAAAATCTTGAATAATTACATGATTAGTTTGATCACAAGCATATGACCCAAAATTTTTTTTCTGATACTATTAGAAGCACTTTCCTCACTAATTATAACAACAAAAAAAAAGTTTTTATTAACTTTTTTTATTCTCTGAAATTTGACCTTCTTACTTGACCTTCTATTTAGGTAGCAACAGGTGACTCTCTCGAATGAATTTTTTAAGTAGCTTCTGTTTCTCAAGTACAAGTAAAAGAAATTTCACAAAGTATCTTCATGTAATATCTCACTTTGAAATACCTCAATTTTTCTACACTGAGTATGTGGTCGAGCTGTTTAGTAACTTGCTGAAAATCTTACAGCTAGTGAATGGCAGGGCTAATGTTTAAATTTCTCATGACTCCATAGCTCATCCTCTTACCTGTAAGCTGTGCTGCCTGCAGTGTACACGGCCTACAGACTAGTTTTACAAGGTCAGTAATTACTAAAAGATAGTAAAAGACATTAAAAGGTTTTAATTAAAGAAGGCTTTCACCTTTTCAATATATAAGGAAGCGGGAATAAAATATAATATTCACTTCCTTGATGAAGAATCTTTTAATCCTGGGGCTTAACAAAATATAATTGAGCTGAACAAAATATCATTCATACCTCTCCTCTCTCCCTCTCAGTTAGGTTAGCAGGCAAGTGAGTGTGACCAGGGTCTCCCTGTCCTAGGAGTTAGGGTAGTGGATGGATGGTCCTTAGAATCTTAGAATCTTAGAAGAATCTAAGATTCTTCTTCAGAAGATTCTTTCCCTCCTTCCTTCCTCCTTTATTTCCTCCCTCCTTTCTTTCCCTCCCTCACTCTCCCTGTCCCTCCTTCCTTCCTATTTCTTTATTTTATATATTGAACTCAGGTGTGCCTCCTTATTTTTGTTTTGGATTATTTTTAGTTTGTCTATGATCCATTTCTTATATGTCAATGATTTAAAGAGTCAAATGGAAGCACTTGAGTGGCTCAGTCCGTTAAGGGTTAAGCTACTGCCTTCAGCTCAGGTCTTGATCCCAGGCTCTGGGATGGAGTCCCACCCATTTGGGGCTCTTTGCTCACTCAGGAGCCTTCTCCCTCCCCCTCTGCCCTCTGCCCCCTCCCCCTGCTTATAATGTCTCTCTCTGCGTCAAATAAACAAAATCTTGAAAAAAAAAGATAAAGAGTCAAATGGTTCTATGAGGTTTTGCCATCCCTCCCACCAAAAATACATAAAAAAATGACACAGCTGTATCCAGGGAGAATGCCACTATAACCACTGGTTACTGTGATATTTAGTACTATATTTCTAAAAATAAAAAAATCCTATAACATTTCCTGATTGCAGATTTAAGTATCCTTTTTATCACGACCATAGGAAATTACCACTCAGTTCCCCTCACCCCTACTCCACACAAATTCTTCCCACTTACCACTCTCTCTGTATAATTGTTTAATGATGTGGATTGAGTCAATGTTCAGTGGCTACATTATTTTAACTATCAATCACTATTCACATCACACGTACTAAACTGATTATAATTATTTTTCTCATTATCTCATTCCCTTTAGAGTTGATCATTTTTTTGTGTGAATTTTTGTTTACTTTCTATCATACACAACGCTAATTACTTCAAATTGGCAAACCAAACAAGTTTCTTCTTAAGGTGTTTAGAAGCATCCGGAATTATATCAATTTCTTCTTCTCGTAGAGGTTTCATTCAGAACTGTGGACTTGCTCTGTTCTGCCCAGGTGGTCAGATGCGATTCTTAGGTCTCTAGGATCTTTGTACTAGATTGCCTTTGTCTCTTCTTTATGTTGACTCACCCATTTCCAGTATCCTGTATTGTTTTATTTCCTGGATTACTTTGTTGGTTAAGACTTACATATGAGTCGATTCAGAACAGTTGTATAAGAAGAAAAAATTGCAGGTAATTTGCATTCTTAAAATATCATTATTCTTTCATGATTTTTGACTGAGGTTGAGTGAATACAGAAACCTAGGCTAGCAATACTTAAGATTTTTTGAAGGCGTATCTCCATTAGTTTTTAGCTTCACTTTCACTGTTGAGAAGTTCCAATTTATTAGGTGTGTTGCCCTGTATTTCATTCATTTTTTTTTTCCACGAGAATGTAGCACGGTTGATAACTACAGAATCTCAGCGTCTATACAGCAGTGTTTATTCCTCACATGTTTAAGATCCAGTCGGGCAGGTCTGCTGATCTTCCCCGTGCTCACCTCATGTTTGTTGATTTGATTGGCAACACAGGGATGAATGGAGAAGCTCAGCTCTGCTCCATTTGTCTCCCATTCGCAAGCCTGAATGTTTGCCATAGTGATGGAAGAATGGCAAGGGAGAGAAACCAAATTGTGAAAACACAGTTCAAGCTTATGCGGTGTCAAGTTGGCTAATGTTCTATTGGCTAAATCAACTTATATGGCTGAGCCAGGGTAGAAAGCCTCTCTCCTTGCCGTCTCCTTTCTATGTAATAGGGAAGGGACATTGAAGAGACCAAAAACCAGAGATATAAAGACTTTTGAGAAATTGAGGCCATGTTTGCAATCTACTATATACTGGGGCACTTCCTTCAAATCTCATGTGTTACCTTTTTTTTAGGTAAAATAATATATTAGAAAAAAAAAAGAGAATATATTAGAGTCTTTTATTTACTTGAGACAGTCTTGAACTCTTTACAGTCTACGTCTACCTAAAGCTCTGTGGTCCTGGATCCTAAGATTGGCTGGTGCACCTATAACTGTATTTTAAATTAAAATGAGCTTTTAAAGGTGTGTTTTTATTTATTTATTTATTTTTACTTGACTCTCTCTTAACTGACTTATTAGGTGAACTGTCCAATAATATATTCACTTAAATCATTTAAAAGGCTTCCATTGGATCTGACTTTGCTAAACTCCTCTGTGCCTTCAACCACTGCCCTCACTTCTTTCCTAGTGTTTATTTAAGCCATTGTTCTTAGGGCTTGAAGTTTATTTAAGCCATTACAGGTTATTTAAGCCATTGTTCCTCACTTGTGATGAGCACTGGGTGTTCTATGTAAGTGATGAGTCACTAAATTCTGCTCTTGAGAACAATATTACACTGTATGTTAACCAATTAGAATTTAAATAAAGACTTGAAATTCAAAAATCAAAAACAAAAGAAAGAAAATAATGAGGCTGAAATTTGGAGTGGATTAGTTGCAATTGTACCTGTTTCTACTTGTCTCTTAGGTTGGAGTATTATTCTAAAGCGGAAGCAAATTTTGGAAGAAATTGGTGTGTGGCTGTGGATTATTTAGCTGCTTCCCTGTTTCCTACAACTTTGGTCAGAACACATGAATTCCAGGAGGGCCTGCCACCACGAATGCTTGTTAATGGGGATAGAGCCCCCTTTATCAGCGACTTTACTGAATTTCAAAACACTGTCTTGCTCCTTCTAAGTTTTCTTTCCCAAGTGGATAACTTTCCAGGTAAGCGCCTTATAAGCAATATATTTTAATGAAAATTAATATTTCATTGAATAAGGGAAGAAAAAATGATTTTATCAGATACAAAGATTGTTATAATGCATACTGTTAAAGAAAGTCATGGTTCTCCATTGGTATCCATTCCACAGTTTTTGGCCCTTCTAATCCTGGTCTGTCCCTTCTTATGCATCTTTATTGATCCATGAAGCCACCAGACTACTCCAAGTCCACTTTTCATCTGTAAACCCATATATAATCCTTTGATGCTGTTATAGTAGTCCTTTTTTTTTTTTTAAAAAAAAAACTTATACATTGCTCTTAATTTAGAATGAAATAAAGAAATCTCAAAAGAAAACCCAGCATGATTAATGGGAAAACAAGCAAATTGACTTATAGGCGCTCCCTTCATCCAGCCTTACTAGCTGTGGATGATATATTCTGCTGGAGCTCCTCAACTATAGGGCTTCCTATCAGAATGAGAAACAGAAGGAATCTTTAGTTGTACATTTGAATTACCACATCATCTCAATTTTCCAGGTATGCTCTTATGCAGTGAACCAAGCTGAAAACAATTAAAATATTACTTTTTTTAGGCTCCCCCAAATAATCTGATAGATAAACAAGCCAAGTAAACATAAATACATTAAATACATGTTTTTGAAATCTTATTTGAGTTAGAGTAAAAAATAAGCCCAAACATTTAAGGCCTTCATGCAATTGCAGTTTCTTCTTGCTGTAGTAGTGGTTCCAGTGCAGTATTCTCAGTCAGTGGCAGCTTCCCTTTACACAATGAGGAGAGAACTAAGTCTCCTCCCAGCCTCTGGCTTCTATATTATCTACATCTCACCAGTACAAAGATGCTGTCATGTTTGGAGAAGCGAGTGGGCTAGGGAATTAAATTATTGTCTAAGAACTATTTTGTGTGACAAATCTATACCATGAAAGGAGAAGAATGATTTTTGGTAATCACCTGCTTAACTCTGCAAATGATCAGATGGTGTAATTGCATTGTATGTCTGGGTTGCATAAACTGGATCTTTCCTCTTAAGATATATAAGGTGAAGAACTGAGTAGATAATGGAAGTTGAAATAACTTTAAAGTTTGAAAGTACCGTACCACAAGATTTTTACAAGATTAAGTTTTACTGAAATCTGGCTTTATATCACTTAGTTTTGAATAGCTTTCACAGCAAAAAAATGGAAGATTAAATGTTGAAAACTACTGGTGAAAAAATGATCAGCCTTGATAGTATAATTGTGTAGACGTTGCATAATAAGGCATTTACTATCATCTAGTTGTCATTCTCTTGGCAACCACTCTCCATGCTCCCATTGACACTCAGAGTTCAGTCACAGTATCAAAGGCCTTGGAGTTTTCAGATAAGCAAAGAATAGAGAAACAAATATATTGAAAACAAAGCATGAGTGAAAACCAAATATTGATATTTAAAAATGAGCATTTTCAATTAATCTTTGGTAACATATGTATACATTTACAATAAGGTTTCAAGGTGTCATTTAGCTACTTTTTAGTTTCCAGAAGTGTTTTCCACAAGACACTTAAGCTAAATTCACTAGATGTAATCTACAAAATAAAATTAACCTTTTCTGGCTTCAAATTAGCTCTTTAACATTTGCCAATTGTAAGAATTGGAATGGGGTTTTTCATTTTTAATTACATTATATTCTCAACCATCTCTTTGCCTATAGTGGCATCAAGTTTTAATCCTTAACTCTATATATTCTAAGAGTAAAGCTCATATTAAAGTTGAAAGATAATTTTAGGTATTAGATTTTATTTTATAATAATATAATATTAGGTATAAATTAGTGAGAAAACAAAGCTTGCCTAGTTTTATCATTTTTTTCCATGAGTGACATTTAAAGTAAACAATGAAGACTGAGTGAAGATTCAAAACTATCAGAAGCTGATGCTTCATGTTAATGTAATTTAAAATGCTTAAGAAAACATTGGTGACATAGGAAGCTCCTGAACTTACTTCCTTTCATGAACACACAAAATCTACAGCCGCAGACAGAACAATTCACTCTGATACAAATCCAGAAACTGAGTGACTGAACATTTCTGGAAAATGAGAGAAAAATCCACATTGTGGCAGGAAAGAGAGGCTGAGACACAATCTTGTCATAAGTCCCAGCCTTGACGAAGTGACACACTATAGGGAGGAATCTCACAATTCCCAGCTTCTCCTTAGGGAGTGGTGGTTTTGTTTTTTTGTTTTTTTTTTTTTGGGGGGGAGTGGTGGTTCTGGACCCCACATATGGCACTCCAACTTCTAAGGCTTCCATGTGAAGATGGGCTTCCAAAACATCTAGCTTTGAAAGCCAATGGGGCTTGCATCAACAAGACCCAGAAGGCTACAGCAAATGAAGAGACAGTTCTTAGAAGGCTTGTGCAGACTCACTGTGGCAAATTCCCAAGGATCTAGATCAGAGGCTGCAAATTGAAACACACCCAATCTTTTCATTAGAGGCCTGTTTGTTCATTTCAATAGCTACGGACTGAGGGAGCAGTCTTAATACTGTAATACTCTTCAGAAACCACGAACTTGATAGGTGCCATCTTTGCACTCTCCCTTTGTCTTGCTTCAGGATGGAGGCATCTCCTGTAAAGGAACTTATACATACATCTGGTGCCATGTTTCTTTTTTTTTTTTTTTTTTTCAGTTGTCACCCAGATGATACTTCTTGATTGCATGGCTCCAATGGCCAACAGGGCTTAATTAAATTCATGTGTTCCATAGGACTGTAATAAACAAAAGTTGCTACCCAAGTATGCACCTTAAAATCATCTGGCATCCAGGTGTTGACTGAGCTCTACCTCTTTGGGACACTGACAGGTTTTGGCCCACTTTCAATGACTGGGGCCATTAAGAGCACACTAAACAGTTTCACAAAGGATTGAAAGACAATCAAGAGCAAGGGCAACGTTGAATAAGATTTATCTGTTATACAGAGGCCTCTTCTTCAAAACTGGAAGAGGTGGCTGTTTTGTCTAATCCATAGAAACTAGCAGAGAAAGGCAAGGAAAATGAAGACCCAGAGGAATGTGTTCCAAACAATAGACCAGCATAAAGCCCCAGAAAAAGACTTTAATGAAATGAAGATAAGTGGTTTCCTTTATAAAGAGTTCAAAATAATGGTCTTAAAGATGCTCTCTGTGGTCAGGAAAATAATTAATGAACAAGTAAAAATTTCAATAGGGAAATATAAAATATAAGAAAGTACCAAACTGAAATCACCGACCTGAAAAAATGTAAAAATAGAGCAGAAGAATTCAATAGAAAGGTTCAACTGCAGTCTAGTGAAGCAGAAAACAGGATCAGGAACTTCAGCACAAGGCAACAGATCTCATCCAATAAGAGGAGCAAAAAGAAGGATAAGAAAGGAAGAAGATAGCTTAAAGGTATTTCTAGCACAACATCAAGTGGGCCAATATTTGTGTTCTAAGCATCCCAAAAATAGAAGGGAGAGAGAGAAAGAGGCATAAAATGTATTGAAAGAAATGATGAGTGAAAATTTGTAACTTGGAGAAGGACACAGACATACAGATTCAGGAAACCTAGAGAGTTCCAAATAAGATGGACGCCAAAAGACCTACACCAAAACACATTATAATCAAATTGTCAAAAGTTAAAGACAAAGAATCTTAAAAGCAGTAAGAGAAAAACAATTCATTATGTACAAGAGAACCACCCTCTCCCCGCATAAGACTCAGCAGGTTTTTCAGGAGAAGTTTTATCAGCCAGAAGGGTGGCATGATATAATTGAATGCTGAAAGAAAAAACTCCCAACCAAGAAAGAGTACTCTCCCTGGCAAAATCTTCCTTCAGAATTAAAGAAAAAACAAAGTTCTCCAGATAAGCAAAAGCTAAAAGGGTTTAGCTCTCTACTAGACTGGCTTTATAAGAAATGTTTAAGGCACTTCTTTAAACTGAAACAAAAGTGTTCCTAATTAGTAACAAGAAAACATATGAAAGCATAAAGCCTACTTCTAAGGTAAAATATAGTTAATGTAAGATAATCTAACGTAATGGTGGTAGATTCATAGCCTCTAAATTCATAAATTAAAAAATAATTCCATTTACAATTACATCAAAAGGAATACAATACCAAAAATTAATTTAAGCAAGGAGGTGAAAGACTTGTACACTGAAAACTGTAAGACACTAATGAACGAAATTTAAAAAGACAGAAATAAATGAAAGAAATTCCATGTTCATGAATTGGAAGCATTGATATTGTTGAAACTTCCATACTCCCCAAAGCAATCTGCAGACAATGCATTTCCTATTAAAATTCCACTGTCATTTTTCACAGAAATAAACAATCCTTTTTTTTTTTTTTTTTAAATTTATGACAGTCACAGAGAGAGAGAGAGAGGCAGAGACATAGGCAGAGGGAGAAGCAGGCTCCATGCACCGGGAGCCCGATGTGGGATTCGATCCCGGGTCTCCAGGATCGCGCCCTGGGCCAAAGGCAGGCGCCAAACCGCTGCGCCACCCAGGGATCCCAGAAATAAACAATCCTAAAACCTGGATGCAACCGCAAAAGACCCTGTATAGCCAAAGCAATCTTGAAAAAGAAGAACAAAGCTGAAGGCATCTCACTTATAAATTTCTTTTTTTTAAAGGTTTTATTTATTCATGAGAGACACAGAGAGAGAGGCCGAGACACAGGGAGAGGGAGAAGCAGGCTCCCTGAAGGGAGCCCAAAGCAGTACTCCATCCTAGGACCTCAGGATCACGACCTGAGCCAAAGGCAGACACTCAACCACTGAGCCACCCAGGAGCCCCTCACTTATAAATTTCAAGCTACACTGCAAAGCTATAGTTAACAAAACAGTAAGGTACTGGCATAAAAACAGACACAGAGATCAATAGAACAGAATGGAGAGCCAGAAATAAACCCACACGTGTATAGTCAGATACTTTACAACAAAGGTATCAGGAATACACATGGGGGAAAGGACATTCTCTTAAATAAATGGTGCTAAGGGAACTGGATAGCCACCTGCAAGAGAATGAAAATGGACCATTATCTTAACCCAAATGCAAATTAATTAAAGACTTGACAGTGAAACCTGGAACCATAATCCCCCAGGAGAAAACAGAGGGTAAGGTCCTTGACATTGGTCTTAATGAGTTTCTGGATTCAACACGAAAAGCAAGGGCAGGGATCCCTGGGTGGTGCAGCGGTTTGGTGCCTGCCTTTGGTCCAGGGCGCGATCCTGGAGACCCAGGATCGAATCCCACGTCAGGCTCCCGGTGCATGGAGCCTGCTTCTCCCTTTGCCTATGTCTCTGCCTCTCTCTCTCTCTCCCTGTGTGACTATCATAAATAAATAAATAAAAAAAAAAAAAAAAAAAAAAAGAAAAGCAAGGGCAACAACAGCAACAAAATACAAGTGGGACTATATCAAATAAGAAAGAAGCAAAGGAAATTATCAAAAAAAAGGAAATGGTAGAAGTTGTTTGCAAGTCATGTATATGATGGGGGATTAATAGCCAAAGAAAATAGTAACAATCTGATTTAAAAATGGGCAGATCTGAACAGATATTTTTCCAAAGAAGACAACAGATGGCCAACTGGTGCCTGAAAATGTGCTCAACATCATTAGTCATCAGAAAAATGCACAGATCAGGGAAAACCACAATGAGAGACCATCTCCTACCTGTTAGAATGGCAATTATTAAAAAAGACAAGCAGTAACAAGTGTTAATAAGAATGTGGAGAAAAAAGAACCCTTAGGCACTGCTGGTGGGGAAGTAGATTGGTGTTGCAAGTATGAAAAATAGTATAAAATTTTCTCAAAAAATTAAAAATAAAACTACCATATGATCCCATAATTCCACTTCTGAGTATTTTTTCTGAAGGGAATTAGGTCACTATCTCAGAAAGATATTTGCAGCCCCATGTTCAATGCAGCAGTATTTACGATAGCTAAGGAATGGAAGCGATGTGAGCATCCATCAGTGGATGAATGGGTGAGGAAAATGTGATATATACATATATATACATACATAGGTATCAATATGTATAAAATGGAATCTTATCAGCCATAAAAAAATAAAATCCTATCAGTTGCCATGGTTCATGGATGAACCTTGAGGGCTTTATGCTAAGAGTCCACCTTCTAATTCTAGAACAAAGTGGATTTTGCTGCCTTTCCAGGTACAAGGCTGCTAAACTAGTTAGGAAAATAATTTATTTCAGGCAGTTAAAATATATGGTAATTTAAAAGCCTCTGCTTATTAGGTTGATCAACCAAATTGTTAAAGTCTGACATTTTTAGAAAAGGAAATAAAATGAACAATTATACAGCCACTCTGTGGTCTGGCGGAAACGGCTTCTCCAGCAACAGTACCAAAGTAAGTAATAGTCTTTTTTAGCAGGTCCACTGTAAAAGAACACATCTTTTCTTTGAGAGTCCTCGTGTTCCCAATCCCCATAGTTTGCCTATTAACATTTGCCTTTCAATGCATGAGTCTCCGTGTAGGCAAGCCCAAGTGGTAACTATTTCCAAAGCTGCAATTGTAGTGACTTCTTAACTTAGAGAAGCGTCTCGTAGTTGCTGACATTAACTCCCAAGAAATAACTACCTACTACTTTGAGAAGTAAACCTGTTAAAAAACAAAGTTTTAATGATAGATGAAACTGAAAAACCTAGTGACATTTTAGCAAAAACAGTGACTAGAGTTTTAGACCAACTTAAAAATCAACGTGTTTCAGTAAACTGATGTTTGGGGAGTCATGATCATTGTTTTCTATTTCAAAAGTATTGGGTTTAGAAAGCAGTTGTATGATAATGCCTTGATACGTTTGTCTCTTTCCATGCATTTTTAAATAACCAGTAATCAATACTTTAATAAAAATTTTTCTTTGGTGTAAAAAAAAAAGAGTTATTGCCAATCTCTTACTAATAAAGAAGCGGGTTTTATAAGTTTAAATAATTCACCAGCTGGTAAATAAGAAATTTGCACCCTGGTGTATTATTTTAAAGCCCATGCCCTTCTCCTGAACACACCATCCTCTTACATACTGAAATGTATTTTCTAGAAAAGTCTGAAATCTAGTGTCAGCCCTTTGCTTTCTCTTGGAATGTGTTGACTGACTCAGCATTAATCAAATCTGAAGATTGCAAACTAGCGTAACTTGCTCACTAGTTTAAATAGAAGAGAAAAATATTAAATAGAAGATAGCTTGGGTCTCGGGACTTTATAACAGATTAGCTGTAGCCAGAGGAAAAACATGCACCCAAGGCTCTCGCCCACAGATCAGGAAACATACTCTGTCTCCGTGGAAAGGAGTGAACACTGGTGAGAGGGATGGCTCAATATGGAAATTAAGCATTATCTTCCCATCCCCAAAGAGTGTGGGAAGAAAACAGAAGTAGACCTGGGGCCAAGCATTCTGGACACTTTCAAACCCTCACCTCCTGTACATTAACAGATCTAACCTGAAATATTTCTCATGAAAAATCATCTTAAAAACTCATTTTCCCCTTTATTTTAAAGGCATTTTAATTGCTGTGACTTCTACTGATTTATCTTAAAGCATATTTAATATATTCAACCTTAAAAAGCCTCAGTGTATCAACATAGTAAAATTTTTTTTAAGATTTTATTTTATTTACTTATTAGACACACACACACATACACACACACACACACACACACAGGCAGAGGAAAAAGCAGATTCCATGCAGGGAGCCCAACGTGGGACTCGATCCCAGGGTCTCCAGGATCACACCCCGGGCCAAAGGCGGCGCTAAACCTCTGAGCCACCAGGGCTGCCCACAACATAGTAAATTAAAATTAAAGCCTTCTTCCCCACCTCTCTTCATTTATATCTCTTGGCCCCTCATTCAATTTTTTTCAAGTGGTGCAAATTTCCGGAATTTGTACATAAAACAGTGTAAATAAATGAATAAATAAAACCCGTGTTCTTTGCACAAATGAGATCATGCTGACTGCTCCTCACTGTTTTATTTTTTTACTGGAAAATTTTCTTGAAATTCTTTGATGTTAGGATATATTGATCTGAAGCATTCTGCTTAAAGGATATGTAGTATGTCATTTAATAAATTTACTATAACTGTAAGCATTATTTTCTGTTATAAGCTATTGGCAATAAGGCAACAATGGCATCTTAGGAATGTTTTTCAGGCAAAATTTATGATTTTACAAATAAATTTGTAGAGAGGAAATGAATTAAAGTCAACGAGTCATATATTGCCAAATGATACTTAAAATAGTTTTCAGGGGTTTATATTTTTGTCATAAAACTGAATTAAGGTTTCTGTTTTCTCTAAACCACTGTCACAGCAAACTCTATAACTTATGTTAGCTCCTTATGTAGAAAATGCTACTTCACTGTTGTATGAATTTATGATTCTTTCAGTGTGTTTATGCACTTTTCCTAGTTTTCTGATTACTTATATTTATTACTGATTTTTTTTTAAAGATTTTATTTATTTATTCATGAGAGACACAGAGAGAGAGGGAGACAGAGACACAGGCAGGGGGAGAAGCAGGCTCCGAGCAGGGAGCCCCATGCGGGCCTCAATCCCAGGACCCCAGGGTCAAGACCTGAGCCGAAGGCAGGCTGAGCCACCCAGGGATCCCTGTTACTGATTTTTATGTGAGGAATTGGTCAATAAAATTTAAATGTAAAAACTTCTTATGTAGAAGTATCATGTAATGAACATATAATTTTATATGCAAAATACATAGAATTTGGTTGAAAAATAAACATTTTAACAACTGTGTATTAATTTGAATTTACATGTAATAATTTTATCTTTTCCAGGTTCATTTTCACAGACCATATAGGAAACTTTAATGAAGACACATTTTGTAAGGAAGCAAGTTCTAGTGCTTTCTCAAATAATCCTTGAAATCTTTAATCCAGCATTTCGGGGTGTTCCCATTTAATGAACTAAAAATGAACAATTCTAATTTGTTGAGCAATGGTAATTTCAAAATTGTAATCTGAGCATGATCATACAGTTTCTTCGCTTCTGATATTTTCGATTTATGCTCATTAGTGCGGATTTTTATCCTTGCATTCTAACTTTAAACTCAAATTAATGCTATGATTATCTTGCTCGATTAATAATTCTTGATTTTTAGGCTTATCAATACTTAATATGTTTAGGATCTAAAGAAAATGACACCAGGCTATTATAAATCCCCGTGAAATCAATAAGCAGAAATTAAATGTATTCGGCTCGTTTGTTGTTCTTTTACGTAGCTTAATTTTGTGCAACTTAGAGCAATATGTCTTGCTGATTTATAACCAAAACCCAGAACATTTTATTTATTTATTTATTTATTTATTTATTTATTTATTTATTTATTTATTTATTTTTAGTTTATTTTTTATTGGTGTTCAATTTGCCAACATATAGCATAACACCCAGTGCTCATCTCCTCAAGTGCCCCCCCTCATTGCCCATCACCCAGTCACCCCCACCCCCCACCCACCTCCCTTTCCACCACCCCTTGTTTGTTTCCCAGAGTTAGGAGTCTCTCATGTTCTGTCTCCCTTTCTGATATTTCCCACTCATTTTTGCTCCTTTCCACTTTATTCCCTTTCACTATTTTTTATATTCCCCAAATGAATGAGACCATGTAATGTTTGTCCTTCTCCAATTGACTTATTTCACTCAGCATCATACCCTCCAGTTCCACCCAGGTCGAAGCAAATGGTGGGTATTTGTCGTTTCTAATGGCTGAGGAATATTCCACGTATACGCAGACCACAGCTTCTCTATCCATTCATCTTTCGATGGACACCGAGGCTCCTTCCACAGTGTGGCTATTGTGGACATTGCTGCTATGAACATCGGGGTGCAGTTGTTCAACCCAGAACATTTTAAAATGAAATACTGATGGTCGACTAAAATCTTTAAAGCTCCTACAGCAGAACTGGCACATAGAGTAGGACACCCACCTGCTTTGTGTCTTGGTGCGCGTGTGCTGCCACCGACTGCAGTTTGAAGCGCTCACATGCAGATCCCCACTCTGCTGCAGACTTGGTAATGTAGACTTGGGGGCTCCAGCTTGTCCTGGTGCTGGCTTTCAGGAGGGGGTGACTTCCAGGCCTGAAATCAAAGTTTCATGGGCAGGTTGTCCTTAGGACCTCACCCGCAGCCACATCTACCCACTAACTGTTGGAAAAGAAATGCTCCTACCCTCTCTCTCTCTCTCTCTCTTTTTAATTTATTGAAGTTCAATTTGCCAACATATAGCATAACACCCAGGGCTCATCCCTTGCTCTCTTTCTGATGTAAGTGGTGTCCACATCATGGCCCGAGGGATCCTTCCAATTATAAGTCAGATCATGTTTCTGCTCTGCTCAAACCTAAAGTGGCTTGCTACCTCTCCCAGGGCAAAACCCACAGCATTTCCACACATGTGTGTGCTCACACCACTGACAAGATCTGGGTCCCTCACTGCCTCCGCCCGGCTCTCCTCCGGCTCCCCCCTTCCACACTGGCCTCCTTTGCTCTTCCTCAAACATTAAAGCACACCCGGGATGCAAGATTTTTGGAGCATTGTTTCCTTTGTGTGAAAAAAAAAATAAAATGCTCTTCCCCCGAGTCACTGCCTGTGTCACCTCTCCACCTCCTACTGGTCCTTTTCCAATGTCACCTTCTCTGACTTGTCAGGATATTCTTGGACTTTTTGTATATTTTTGCGCCCACTCAACACTCTCTATCCTTTTTATGCTGCAGTATTTTTTTTCCCTTCATCATCACTTATCTCCACCCATCACACGCTGTGTTACTTTCTTTGTTTCTTATCTGCCTTCCTGAACCAGTGTGGGAGCTCTATGATGGCACAGCTTTATTTTCTATCATAGCTGCATCCCCAGGACCCAGGCCAGAAGTTTTAGTAAGCACTCAAATATCGTCTTATTTGATTGGCTAAATGAAAAAAAAAAAAAAAACCCTGAAAGTTTCAATAAATAAAAAAGAATCGATGGAGGTTTCAAATGCTACATAGAGATTTGTTTTAATAGGACAACTATAGGCATATGCTATGGATACTGGAAAAAAAGAGTGGAAATCACCTGACAAAGTGCATAACACATTTCAGAAGACAAAATCAGAGTAAGCAAGGCATTGTCACTGTCCCATCTGATCACCAGTACATAGTTCAGGAAAATACTTACGCAAATAAAGCAAAAGTAATAAAATGGAATAGGACAAAAAGTAAATTAATTAACTATAGTGGGTGGAGGGAGTAGCATCCCTTAGATGCCTCTAATATGGTGATCTTTGGAAAAGTGGAAAGTACTGGGGCCACAGCCACAGAGGGAGCAGTTAGGAAGTCACACTTGTCTGTGAGAAGTGACACTGATGCGTGCAGGATGGGGGCCAGCTCTGCCCAACTGAGAATTCAAAAAAAAAAAAAAAAAAGAATCATTTTGGACCCATAATACACTTCATTGCAAAGATGCAGAGAAAGGTGAATGAATAGAAAGTTTTTCAGTAATAAAACTGTGTTTTTCAAACCGTGCTTTTATTTTGTATGTCCTATATTATTCCTACATGTATCAGCTGGCTGCAATTTGATCTGTAGACTCATTAGTACAGGAATGATTCTGTACTGCTCCTAATTAGTGTAGAGTATGTTCTTTCTGCATTTAAAGGAGGCATAGAACTAATAAGTGAGCCCCCCGTTCCTCTCTGCTCCTACGCCCCAGTCATGTCCTTACGTTCGGACTCCGCTTCCGTAGGCCGCACGTTGGTCTGATGGAATCTCAAGATCCTGTATGATTTCAGTCAAAACAAAGGAAGGAGAGAGAGAGAGAGAATCACAGGAGGAGTGATTCTGAATTGGTTTATTGTTTTAGGATTTCGCACCAGAACCTCATCTCCTGAAATCCTTTTAGTCCTGAGTTTCTGAGTGAGTGGATCTGAGAAATATGTATTTAATTAATTGGTGAACAGAGACTGAAATCAGAACCTTTACAAATTAATGAAATAAAGTCACACCACCCACCTAATCTCTAAAACTTATGGAATTCCAAGGAGCAGAATGTTTGGGGTGCTTAGCCTTGCATGCTGGGACCTGAAGCCACGCACCCATCTGCAACGTGCCTGGCATTTCTAGGGGTGTGCATCCCTTCAGCATTCTAATTAGTTCTAATGAACCATAAGCTTCAAACCTATTCACTCCTTGTTTTACCGTTTGGGCTCCCTTTTGGCATTACACCCACATAGTGTGAGTCTATGTGGGGTACCCAAACAATGGGGTAACGACCTCAGCTACACTTTTGATGGAATGAGCAACAGCCTAGATTAGCAAAGAGTTCCTTTGGCTAAAGTGATGATAATCCAAATCCAACTAGCTGGAGCAAAAAGGGGGAGCTAGTGGAAGGACGCCTTGTCCAACGCGATGAAAGGAGAGTTGTTCACCAGCCCTGGGGCCGTGAGCACAGCCAGGGCTCTCTGTGCCAGCCTCTTGTCTCTGCTTCTCTGTTTTCCGGCTTCATTTTCTTCCCTATTAGAAGCTTTGTTTTGTTTTTGTTTTTTTGCCCTGTCTCCCACATGTTGCTGCTCCTTCTACCAAAGGCACTGGCTGGCTTTTCCTAATTCTAATTGGATAAAAGCCCCAGGAAGGATACCGAGCTACTCTTCTTAGGTCATAGCTCTACCCTTGATGGATTCAGCCGAGGCAAAGAGGCCACAGTGCCGGAGCGCCCCAGCCTTAGTCTGGGGCTCAATCCTGGCCTAGTTAATATACAGGAGGTGCGGGGGCTTGGAGATCAGATCTGGAACAACGTCTCTGCTCCCCTTCAAACCCTGCGGCCTAACTGCAAGGGGAGGCAGCTCCACGAGGAAGGAGAACCTTGACATAGAAGTGCTGCCAAGTGAACCAGGCCCCTACACCTCTATGGGGAGATTCCAAGGAGAGGGAGGAGGCCTTTCTGCTTCTCTAAAATTGGGGTCTCAGGTGCTTGAGGTTTTGAAATTCCGTACTATTGATCCATACATTTCTTCTATTCGAGGTAGCATCCACATTAAAAAACAAATAGGGGCTCCTGGTGGTGCAGTTGGTGGAGCGTCCAAATCCTGGTTTCCCTTCGGGTCATGATTTCCGAGTGGTAGGATGATGCCCCCCATCGGGCTCCGTGCTCAGCTGTGAGCCTGTTTAGGATTCTCTGTCCTCTTTATCTTGGTCTCTCTCTCGCCTCTCTAAAATAAATAAATCTTAAAAAACAAACAAACAAACAAACAAAACAAAAAACAAAACAAAACAAAAACCAGAAAAAACCCCAAACAAACCCAAACACCAGAACTAGTCTTGGAGGAATGTGCAGCCTCGCAGAGTGGCCTGCCCAAGAGTTATCTTATTCCATTCATTTTCCTTGGGGATAGAACCTGCCTTTCTTCACAGAAGCTGGAGAGTCCCCTGAACCGACCGCCTTTTTTGATTAGTTCATGGTAGGCAGCTAGCAAATGTTGAAGAATTGAGTGGTTAATGGAGACCAGCTGCCTAAGGAGCCCCAGCACCGCACACCGAGAGGCCACGAGCCTGGGGATCAAGGCCGCGTAGTTGGGAGTCATGTGGATGTTGATTCAAGTCTCAGTTCTAATCTTGGGAAAGTTAAAATTCGGAAAACATACACACACTCAAATATTTTATATCAAAATGTCTGGTAGAGTGTCTGGCACATAATCGACCTAAGCAGGTGTACTGAAGAGCCCGGGAGCATGTGCTCATCCTCATCACGGGATCGGGGTCTTCCTCCAAGCCCCGGGGCAATGGCATTGTCCTTGCCCAGGTCACCTGTGCCTGGTTCTTTCTCTTAGCTGAGCTGAAGATTTAGAAACTCAACTGCCTCTGACTCCTCTCAAGAAAGCCGATATTTAAAAGGAAAGATTTATTGGGCTCACTGACAATCCTGACAGGACCCCAGGCTTTAGCTGAGTTAGGTTTATGATGGGAACCACATTGGGCTCTTTCCTCAGAACCTCTGTAGGGTAATTTGAAATGGGCAGATAGGGTAGGGAAAGGCTGTGTCCTAATCCATTTTATGAACCAAGTGTCTTATACAATGTGGCCTTGGTGTCCCCTCTGTGTAGGACCGTCCCAAGTGAGTAGACTCTACTGGTGAGCGTCTTTAGATGAGGGCCCTGATACTGATAAGAACTTCCCTGTGGATCTTTGCATCAGAGACCTCACAAAGTTGCCTTGTTTGTCACATCCACTTCCCATATTTTCTGCTATACTGCTTCCTGTTGGAAACCACAGGACCCCCAGATTCAGGAAAACTTGCAACCTATACTTTTGTGAACATCCGCCATGCTTCTTGCAGGCATGGACATTTCTAACCCCCCTTATTCTCCCCCTTGATCTCTTCTTCCATATTAAGTGCCTGGAGCCCTTTCTAACTGTCCTCTACCAAGATGTGGAAGATTGAACAATGGAAAGACCAGTCTACCTACTGAAGTGTTGTTCTTGCTCCCAGAGCCTGAGATTAGGGCTTTTGCAATAGGCTACGGTCCATTTTTCCCATACCTAACTTTTTTTTTTTTTTCTGGGAACAAGTGTAAGGCAAATCTAGGATAGAAAGTTAGCCTTAGAAAATGCAATGTAAATCAGAGGAAGAGGCAGAGATAATTTTCACATAAAAACCCTTAGGAATTATACCTTTTGGTCCCTACTTGCTCCCCTGTAGCTAAACCCATAATGCTAGGTCCTTGGAAATTGGTGAAATGGAACACTTGACAACTTGTACCAGGGCAGGAGAAGAGGCATGAACTTGGGAGGAAGCAGAGGAATGGAGGGACATATGGAATTATGGTCAGTGGATCCAGAGAGGAAGTTTTCTTATTCTCTAATAATTACAGGGGTAGCATCTATGTTGAGTAGTCTTCAAACCCAAAGTATCAAGCTCTTTGGGATGGCACAGGGTTTGTACAGAGTAGAAAAGCATATATCGATGTCGAAGATGTGATTCAAACCTGAATCCAAGGATTGTTTTACACATTCCTCTAGACTCTAAGTGTGTGATAAAGAAACAGATTGTTCAGGACACCTGAGTGGCTCAGTGGTTGAGCATCTGCCTTTGGCTCAGGACATGATCCAGGGTCCTGAGATCGAGTCCCACATCGGGCTCCCCGCAGGGAGTCTGCTTCTCCCTCTGCCTGTGTCTCTGCCTCTCTCTCTGTCTCTCATGAATAAAAAATCTTAATAAAAAAGAAACAGATTTTTCAATATGGGAGTTTGGGGGCACCTGGGTGACTCAGTCAGCTAAGCAGCTGCCTTCCAGCTCAGGTCATGATCTTGGGGTCCTGGGATCAGTTGGTCTGCGTCATTGTTTTTGGGCTCCCTGTTCTCCCTTTTGCTCTGCCCATCCCGCTGATCTTGGGCTCACGAGTGCTCTCTAAATAAATAAATGAATAAATAAATAAAATCTTAAAAAATATGGGAGTCTATCTCCCCTCTTTTCCACAGTTAGTCCATGGAACCAGGTTATCCGTATACAACTCTATCAGTCGTGCACCATCCATCTCCTCTTGGGCTCTTCCAATACATTCTGTGAAGAAGGAAACTCGATAACCAGGCTTCTGACAGGATTTTCTCAGCCTTACTGCTGTGCCATGAAAGGCTACCAGTAACTTTCACCAATTCTCTTCTGAACCAGCTCTTGGACACCTTGACCTTTATGAAGCCAGACCTCTGGGGTACACCTAACTATATGATTAATAACCAAACCATAAAGAAAGAGAAACATACTCCTAGAAATTTGTGAATACCACAGGTGCCTAGAGGTGCCTTTGGTGCTCTGGTTTCTCCTGACAGCTGACGTACTAGATCTGGAATGATCTTCATAACAATCCCGAAATCATTGTTTATCTAAACAATACATTTTACGCGGCTTCCTTGCATGACCCCTGGACCAAGTGTTTTGGGAAGATTATAGCAGCACCATATTTGGGCCAATGCTGAGAAATATAGACCTGAAAGACTGTACCTGAATTTTCTGGGACTGTTCCCTCTGTTTGAATCACGTGGAGAGCACCAGACAGAGTCTCAATTCACTTGGAATGAAAAGAGCCCCAACATACTAAGAACGGCCCATAAATCCTGGATTTCAATAGCTTTCCACATCATTTTCCAACTTTACTTCCATGTTTCATGTTTATTTAATTTTTTTTAATGAAAAAATAATCTTGACCAGATCATAATTGTTTTTCTACCTTTGGTGACATTAACTTCAAGGGTCTCTAAAGTTGGGATTATTCACTAGGATTTGTTCTGGTATTTCTGTGATTACATATCTTTAAACTCTCGGAATCATGAAAATTTTTTTTTTTTGCACTGGTATGTGATTAATTTTGCTGAGATAGTGATCCACTCTGATTTTTAGTCACTTAGTCCAACACTTTATTGAAAGATCAAACTGCTTTGAAGCACTACTTTTATCCTACGCCCAATCATTTCACATATTTGGGTCATTTTTGATCTATCTATGCTTCATTTATCTGTTCTTTCACCATTGCCACATATTTTGTCAATCTTCTGATTTCTTTCTTTAGGTTCATCTTTTTTCCCTCTCAAATACAGGAAAGTCTTAATTTTTCTATTTTGATTCTAGGAAACAGTGGCTATTTAAACTCTTTCATCTGTGCTAATGGTTCTTTTATTATCTTTGACTTCCTAGGCAAACCATCTTATCACTTGTAAATCATCACAAACTTAATTCTTTCTTTTTCATATTTATATGCTATTGGTTCCCTTCTCCCCTCCCTCTGTCTCTCTTCCTCCTTCCCTCCTTCCTTCTCCTTCTTCCTTTCTTCGTTCTTCCTTCCCTGGCTAAAACTCCCTAAATGATGCTGAACAAGGGCAGGCTGTGATATAATCTTATCTCGCTTATATTATATTCTTCACAGCTTAAATGTGTATCACTAGGTTTGGTTTTGCTTTTGTTTTTTCCTTTAAGTAAATATCTGCTATTGGTTTCATTTACTCATTTACTTCTGGGCCAGATGCAAGACAGGAGTGATAGCTTGTGAGCCTTGTATCAGCATCTACGCACTTCCACTTCATGTGTGTAGGGCAAGGGTAACACCCTTGCCCTTCTTTCATCACCTGCCCGGCTTCAGGCTCAACTTGTCTGCATTCCTTGTACCTTGGAGCTTAATTGGTTTCAAATCTCTCTAAAAACTGTCCATTGACTCTCCAAGTGGGCAGTTTACCACTCGCCAAATGAAATTCATCAATAGCATGGCTTCTAGATTGCTTGGAGTCCTCTTGCTCTGACTTCCCGAATTTCTTTTCCTTTAGGATTTCAATGGGAAGATAGTGAAAAAGTCAGTTCAACCAACCACTTGGAACAGTTAACAGTTCTTTTAAAAATAAAATGTATTCAATTCTCTGTGTCAAAGCACAAATGAGTCTTCTCTTAAGTAATAACAGACGGATGGAAACGGCGTATTAAAACTCAGCTTCTACCACAGGTCAGTGATGATAACTCTTTTGTAATTGTTATCCTGTTTGGCTTAGTTAACACTAGTTAATTGGTTCCAGAGTGAGAATATGGATATGAATAGGTCGTCTCTTCCTCCAAAAATGTGAAAACTAAGCACTTATGTTGAAAGAGTGCTTTTCATTCCATTTATTCTACAAATTCTTTTTCTTTTTTTCTTACGTTGGCAAAGAAACTTCCATAGAAACACTGTTGGGTTTTAGATCAACACTGTACACTATTTAGAAAAAAAAAAAAAGAAACACCCAAAACTCTTATTCTATGCAAAAAACAAATATTTATCCCACAGGACCACTGCAGGTTTGTGCAGTGGTCCTGATTTCTCAAAAGGTTTCAAACTCTGATCAATGTTTTGCCGCACACAGGTCTCATTCTTTCACAGTGAAACGTCATCATTGTTTGGGTCACATTCTGGGCAGGGTGGTGCTGTTACATCCTCTAGGAATTGACAGAGGCTTCGAGAGAAGAGAGATGGCTCTTTTTACCTATGTTTACCTATGAAGCTATCAATCTGAAAATGAAGAGCTGCAATGAGAGGCAAAAGAGCAGTTATTTGGGATTAAAGAGTTGCCATTTGGGGAGTACGGATTCCCGCAGAAAAGTATCTGCGTTGTGGGGTGAAAACAAGGAGTTTTTATGAAAAAAGAGGAAAGGGGACAACTATATGATTTGGATAAAAGAAAAAAAAGTTGTCTATTGTTAGAATTGCTTTTGGTGACACAGATTGGATTTTACGCTCTAAATCTCTTCTGGTTTTTCTTTTTCTTTTCTTTTTTAATTGAAATATATTTGACAAGCAATATTATGTCAGTTTTGGGTGTACAACCTACTCTCCCGAATTTTCCTTATTTCACTCGACCAGTTCTCAGATTTCTATGGCCCAGGTCCCTGATTTCCAAAGTAAAAGCCGGCTGGGCTGTCAAACTGCCTTTAAATCTAGCCATAGTCTTCTTTTTCTTTATGCTATACTGTCACATTATTGTGACTCTTTGTTAAAAATATGATAGTGTGAGGGGTTTGTGTTAATTTTCAGGGCCTAAATACTTATTTTGATAGGACTCTGCTCTAACTAGCTTGGGCATTTATACTGACTGCCACACTTACCATCCTATTGAGGATGATGTATAACTATTGTGCTATTTAAGAGAGAGAGAGAGTCTTCAAAGGTTATCTCCTTCTTGACCAGCTCCAAATGGAAGTAGCTTAACATCTTAAAATTCTAAAAGGTCTTCAAACAAATAGTCTTTAGTGACACAGACTGTGCTTGGGATTTACCGTTTTGGTAACTTGTCAGGCTGACAGAGACTTTTTTCCAAGTGGGCAGCTGTGTGCCCCCTGATGGCAGGTTGCCTCTCTGATCTGGACATTGCTGGTAGGCTCATCTCTTCCCTAGAACTATTTCTTGGTCCATATGGCCAGAACCTTCTCTAGATGGCTCTTCTCATTCGTCCATTGCCATATAGCTTTTTATATGTAGGGCACTTTTGCAAACAAAAGTTCCAGATGAAAGGAACGGAATATCTGGGTTCTAGGCCTGACTCAATATGTGACTTTGGACAAATCAAATATGTCTCTGGACTCAACCTCAGTTTCTTAGGATATGAAGTGAGTGCTTAGGACTTTATTTCATATCATTTGCTGCTTTAAAGTTTAAAATTCTCACACATCTCAAGGTGACTACTTTATTCCTTTATGACTTATTATCATGGTCCATTTGCTGTTGGGAGAGGCAGTAAGGCAGCCAGGGTAGCTTTCAATTCAAAGTTTCCTAGATTGCTGGGAAATTTAATCCCAGACCGATATATGTGTTTTATTTTTCTCTTCTAGATGAAAGAAGAGAAAATCTCCACCCAGCGATTAAAAGTTGAAATAGAAACCCATACGTGCAGAGGAAGGGAATTGTTTTTTATACATTTATTTTTTATTGGTGTTCAATTTGCCAACATATAAAATAACATCCAGTGCTCATCCCATCAAGTGCCCCCCTCAGTTCCTGTCACCCAGTCACCCCCACCCCCCGTCCACCTCTCCTTCCACCACCCCTAGTTCGTTTCCCAGAGTCAGGAATCTTCCATGCTCTGTCTCCCTTTCTGATATTTCCCACTCATTTTTTCTCCTTTCCCCTTTATTCCCTTTCACTATTTTTTATATTCCCCAAATGAACGAGACCATAAAATGTTTGTCCTTCTCCGATTGACTTATTTCACTCAGCATAATACCCTCCAGTTCCATCCACGTCAAAGCAAATGGTGGGTATTTGTCGTTTCTAATGGCTGAGGAATCTTCCATTGTACACATAGACCACATCTTCTTTATCCATTCATCTTTCAATGGACACCAAGGCTCCTTCCACAGTTTGGCTATTGTGGGCATTCCTGCTATGAACATTGGGGTGCAGGTGTCCCAGAATTTCACTGCATCTGTATCTTTGGGGTAAATCCCCAGCAGTGCAATTGCTGGGTCATAGGGCAGATCTATTTTTAATTCTTTGAGGAACCTCCACACAGTTTTCCAGAGTGGCTGCACCAGTTCACATTCCCACCAACAGTGCAGGAGGGCTCCCCTTTCTCCACATCCTCTCAACATTTGTTGTTTCCTTTCCTGTTAATTTTCCCCATTCTCACTGGTGTGAGGTGGTATCTCATTGTGGTTTTGATTTGTATTTCCCTGATGGCAAGTGATGCAGAGCATTTTCTCATGTGCATGTTGGCCATGTGTAGGTCTTCCTCTGTGAGATTTCTGTTCATGTCTTTTGCCCATTTCATGACTGGATTGTTTGTTTCTTTGCTGTTGAGTTTAATAAGTTCTTTATAGATCTTGGAAACTAGCCCTTTATCTAATACGTCATTTGCAAATATCTTCTCCCATTCTGTAGGTTGTCTTTTAGTTTTGTTGACTGTTTCTTTCGCTGTGCAAAAGCTTCTTATTTTGATGAAGTCCCAATAGTTCATTTTTGCTTTTGTTTCTTTTGCATTTGTGGATGTATCTTGCAAGAAGTTGCTGTGGCCAAGTTCAAAAAGGGTGTTGCCTGTGTTCTTCTCTAGGATTTTGATGGAATCTTGTCTCACATTTAGATCTTTCATCCATTTTAAGTTTATCTTTGTGTAAGGTGCAAGAGAGTGGTCTAGTTTCATTTTTCTGCATATGGATGTCCAATTTGAGGAAAAGAATTTTATTATGTCAAACCCAAATGATAAAATTCCTTGGGGGAAATGATACACAGTCTAGGCCATGTTTCATAACAGCCAGTTTCAGATACTGATTGTCATGGTTGGACTATAGAATGAGCCTCCTCTCCTGATCCTTGTGGAAATGACAGGGACTGGGGCTTACCTATTTGGCCAGAAAATCAGAGAGGAAGTGAAAAAAATCTATGTTCTGAAAGACAATAGAAAGAACTTCTTCTTCAGCTGACTCAAAATTCTTTCCTAATAAATTGAGGTATATTTTCCAATAACATACTAGTTTCATGAGTACAACATAATGATTCAATGTTTGCATTTATTATGAAATGATCACAATACGTCTAGCTAACATCCATCACCAGACATAGAATTACCAAATATTTTCTTTTCTTATCATGAGAACTTTTAAGATTTACTCCCTTAGCAACTTTCAAATATACAATACAGTATCATTATCATTAGTTCTAGTTCTAGAACTCTACTGTAATTAGCAACTCCGCATTCCTCCTTCCACTCAGCTACTGACAGCCATCACTTCACTCTTTGATTCTATGGATTTGACAATTTTAGATACCTTGTAAAAGTGAAGTCATTCAGTGTTTGTCTTTCTGTGACTAGCTTATTTCACTTAGCATAATGTCCACAAGTGCGACATTTTATTTATCCATTCATTTTTCGATGGGTACTTAGCTTCTTTTCATATCTTGGCTACTGTGAATGGTGCTGTAATGACTATGAAAGTGCTAATATCTCTTGAAATTCTGATTTCAATTCTTTTCTATAAATTTCATGCCTAGAAGTGGGATTTCTGGGTAAAAGAGCAGTTTCTTTTTTTTTTAAGATTTTATTTATTTGAGAGAGAGCAAGTGAGAGAGAGAGAGCATGATGGCAGGGAGGGGCAGAAGGAGAGGGAGAAGCAAAATTTCCACTAAGCAGGGAGCCTGATGTGGGGCTTGATCTCAGGACCATGGGCCATGACCTGAGCTGAAGGCAGATGCTTAACAGACTGAGCCACCCACGTGCCCCAAACATGACAGTTCTATTTTTAATATTTTGAGGAATGTCCATACTGTTTTCCATAGTGACCTCCCAGGTTGCATTCCCACTACGTGTATGAGGGTTCCAATTTCTCC
Organism: Canis lupus dingo; assembly: GCF_003254725.2. NCBI lineage: Eukaryota > Metazoa > Chordata > Mammalia > Carnivora > Canidae > Canis > Canis lupus. The sequence continues at coordinate 66,347,467 of NC_064243.1, forward strand.
AAATCCTTGCCTGTACTTGTTATATTTTTTGTTTGTTGGTTGGTTGGTTTGGTTAATAGCCATCTTGACAGGAGTAAGATATCTCATTATGGTTTTAATTTCCATTTCCCTGATGATTAGTGACACTGACCATTTTTCAAACTGAAATATTCAGACAATAATAAAATTTTAAAAAATCAAAGACTAATTTATAAAAGTATTGCTCAAAGTCACTTTGGATTTTTATTTTATTTTTCACAGATTTTTATTTTACCTTCGTGGATGTATCTTGCAAGAAGTTACTGTGGCCGAGTTCAAGAAGGGTGTTGCCTGTGTTCTTCTCTAGGATTTTGATGGAATCTTGTCTCACATTTAGATCTTTCATCCATTTTGAGTTTATCTTTGTGTATGGTGCAAGAGAGTGGTCTAGTTTCATTCTTCTGCATGTGGATGTCCAATTTTCCCAGCACCATTTATTGAAGAGACTGTCTTTCTTCCAATGGATAGTCTTTCCTCCTTTATCGAATATTAGTTGACCATAAAGTTCAGGGTCCACTTCTGGGTTCTCTATTCTGTTCCACTGATCTATGTGTCTGTTTTTGTGCCAGTACCACACTGTCTTGATGACCACAGCTTTGTAGTACAACCTGAAATCTGGCATTGTGATGCCCCCAGATATGTTTTTTTTTTTTAAATTCCCCTGGCTATTCGGGGTCTTTTCTGATTCCACACAAATCTTAAAATTATTTGTTCTAACTCTCTGAAGAAAGTCCATGGTATTTTGATAGGGATTGCATTAAACGTGCAAATTGCCCTGGGTAACATTGACATTTTCACAATATTAATTCTGCCAATCCATGAGCATGGAATATTTTTCCATCTCTTTGTGTCTTCCTCAATTTCTTTCAGAAGTGTTCTGTAGTTTTGAGGGTATAGATCCTTTACATCTTTGGTTAGGTTTATTCCTAGGTATCTTATGCTTTTGGGTGCAATTGTAAATGGGATTGACTCCTTAATTTCTCTTTCTTCAGTCTCATTGTTAGTGTATAGAAATGCCACTGACTTCTGGGCATTGATTTTGTATCCTGCCACGCTACCGAATTGCTGTATGAGTTCTAGATTTTTATTTTATTACACATTATCAGAAACACTTAATTAAAGGGAGGACAAATAAATTTCAAAATGTTTATAAAAAGTTTTCTTGCAAAACATGGAAGCTCATTAAAGTTTCTATATAGCCAAAGACAATGCTCCAAAAAAGATAGTAAAGATGTTAAATAGTTACAAGTCAAATTTAATTTTCCTCTTCAAATGTTAAAAGTTTGAAAACAAAATTCAGTTGTACTAATTTAATTAGTGCAAAATTATTATAAGTTCATGCACTTTTAAAAATAAAAACTAAATATTGATGTTTAAAATTAAGTTTTCTGCTTCAATACTCAACTTATAAGAAACATAAATAGGTAACATGAATAATGCTGTGTATATATATACAATCACAATTAAAGAAATGAAAATCCATAAAACATTGAGATGCCATCTCTCACGTAGCAAACCAATAAAAATTTAGAAATTTACTGATACGGGGATCCCTGGGTGGCGCAGCGGTTTAGCGCCTGCCGTTGGCCCAGGGCGCGATCCTGGAGACCCGGGATCGAGTCCCACGTCGGGCTCCCGGTGCATGGAGCCTGCTTCTCCCTCTGCCTGTGTCTCTGTCTCTCTCTCTCTGTGTGACTATCATAAATAAATAAATTAAAAAAAAATTTACTGATACTTCTTGTCAATGGCTATGGGGAAACAACAATCTTAATAAACATTTCATTTGTAGCAGGAAAAAAAAACCCTCCTATTTCAATTTCTATTTCAATTTCTATTTGTCAAAACCCAAGCCATCAATCTTTTTCTCACTAATTGACTCTTTAATAGTTCCTCAAATAAAGCTGATAAAATTTACATTTCAATTACATTGAAAGTCACTTCTGCATTGTCTGCAAGAGTATGGAACTGGAAATAATGGAAATCCATTTGATGAGAAGCTATATGTTCTTTTAAGAGAATGATGTATGTCAATACAGAGCAATATGAAGAACATAATCCCATTTTTGCAAACATAAAAGGCTTTATTGGTTTAAATTCATTGTGTACTCACTTGTGTGTATTTAATTTTTTTGCAAAAGGGAGTGCCAAATTTTGTTGAAAGGTATTATGTGAAGAACCAAGCCATGTAGGTCAAAAGGTGGTGTTAGAAAGGGTAAGTTTCATTTCATTTAATAACTTTCTCTAGACTTTTAATTTTAAAAATAAAAAGCATTCAATATACTCTAAAATAAATAGTAAAGAATTACCACTCTTGTAAATTAGGTACTTTGGAGAAATTTTTTAAAAAAGTGTGTGGTGTATAAAGTGATTTTGAGCAGAAGAGACATGTCAGGACAGTTAATTGCAAGAAATAATAGTTCTGCAGGATACAAGACGTAGGCCTACTTCTGCCCTTTCAAGACCTTCTATAGGATCAGCAGACCTACGATGCTCAGAGACTTCCTGACCGACATGACTCACCCTTCTTGGAGAAAGTGCTGAATTCATTACCGACTTCTTATTCAAAAATTGAATGCTGATCTCACCAGACTTTGAGAGTTGCTATTAGCAAAGCTATTTTATTTTGAGATTTGGTTTTGCATATTGGTGAGAAAGGCCATAAATGAAGACAATATTTTATACCCCCCTTTTTTTTCTATAAACCGTCATGACTTTCTGTCAGTCAAGAGCTTGATGCTGACAACTTCTTGGCCTAATAATCTCGCCCATCCTTGACAGCCATCAGAAACAGGATGAACAGTTGAGTCTCTGCTATAGACGGCTATAATGGCTTCAAGCCAAATGCAGCTCACAGGCATGACAAGAAAATGAACTCTTCCATTGTCTGATCTGAAAGCTGTCTTCCAAGAGACAGCAAATGCAAAGCGTTAAGAATCTTCTAACCCTGTGACTTATAGGAAATGATGTCAGTGGGAAAGACGATAGATATTAACCAGAAGTCTCCAAACGTGAATATTACCCTTTACACATGTTAAGATGAGTATCTTTTCTCCTTTCTTTGTCCTTCTGCCCTATGGTTCTCCTACCAGCATGACAGGTACCACTCCTTTTTATCTTTTTTTTTTAAATTTTTATTTATTTATGATAGTCACACACACACACACACACAGAGAGAGAGGCAGAGACACAGGCAGAGGGAGAAGCAGGCTCCATGCACTGGGAGCCCGACGTGGGATTCAATCCCGGGTCTCCAGGATCGCGCCCTGGGCCAAAGGCAGGCGCCAAACCGCTGAGCCACCCAGGGATCCCCCCCTTTTTATCTTGATTAAGTCCCAATAGTTCATTTTCCCCTTGCCTTCGTAGATGTATGTTGTAAGAAGTTGTGGCCAAGTTTAAAAAGGGTGTAGTCTGTGTTCTTCTCTAGGATTTTGATGGATTCTTGTCTCACATTAAGATCTTTTTAACATGGGGGTGGTGCGATGGGTAATAACTCTCCTGCCATTCTGGTTGTACAAGTCTGAGGACCCAACAGGCTCTTCCAAATGTTCAAGGTAGCAACGGAGGCACATCGAGATGCTGAACAAAGGATTACTGTAAAAAAATTAATCTTTAATGAATGCAAGGAATTTGAATATGTAATAGAAGACTTTTACCTTCTTTCTTCTTTCACCTCACCCTCTGCCTTCCCTTCAATGTAAAGGCGGGTCTTCTCTTTCTCCCAGTTGCATGCATGAGCATAGAGAACATCAGGCTGATGGGCCAGCTGCTCTCTCTCAGTTCCAAATCTGAGAATTTCAACATTCCTCTCCTGTGGTGCAACCTCACTGCACGCTGAGGTGAACACCTGGCCCTCATTGCAACACCCCATGGAAATTAAGGCATGAGGCACCAAGATGTTCTATGAGTAACTAATGTCTGTTTTCTGATCCAGAGGCACCTTGCTTCCTGCCAAAAATGTAAATACACGAGGCACTAAAATACACAACTACACACATCTATATGAAATAATTTTTGGATATAAGGAAGATATTCTGCACGACACAGAGAATTGACAGGGATCATGACCCACATGCCACTTCCTACTTAACTGACTTCCAGGTATGAGGAACACAGTCTCTCTGAAGGGTTTTGAATCTCTTGATGTCCTGAATTGAACTGATAACCGATCAATTCATAGGAAACAAACAAACAAAAAGTACACGAGATTAGGCCTACGGGACACACTCATATGGTCTTTCTTTTCTTTCTTTCTTTCTTTCTTTCTTTCTTTCTTTCTTTCTTTCTTTCTTTCTTTCTTTCTTCTTTCTTCTTCAAAGTTTGCTTAAATCTATTGGTTAAATTTGGCGTATCAAATAATGCAATCACAGCTACAAAGAGATTGTGAATTTTGTGTAACTATAAAATTTTTGTGTCATTCATCCTTCTCTAAATCATTGCAATAAATAACTGTGGTTCCAAAATAATTTTTAAAAATTGTCTATATTGGGGTGCTCAGCAGTTGAGCGTTTGCCTTTGGCTCACGGCGTGATCCCGGAGTGCTGGGATCGGGTCTCACATCAGGCTCCCCACATGGAGCCTGCTTCTCCCTCTGCCTGTGTCTCTGCCTCTCTCTCTGTATCTCTCATGAATACATAAATAAAATCTTAAAAAGAATAAAAAATAAAAATAAAAATTGTCTATAAACCACAGCTCCCCTCCTACCTCCATACTCAACAGTGTCCTAAATAAGCTCTAACTTGCCAATTTCTTCCTCATTGAACCCAACACTTTACACTTCTCTAAAGCAAATGTCTATGAAATGTCACTTTCCTGTGCCCATTATAGTCAATTGAGAAAATTAGCTTTTTCTCCCACTTAAATTCTCTGCTTTTTCTCCATTTCCAAGACCATTTCACCAAACTATAGGCCAGCTATTTGGTAAAATGTTCCACAACTTGGAATATCTGATGTTTGCTCATAATTAGATTTAGGTTATGCATCTTTGGCAGAAATATCACCTAATTTGTACTGTGTTCTTTCAATGCATCAGGTAAGAGAATACAGTTTTAATTTGTCTCATTACTGATGATGTTCACTTGTTTAAGGTTGTGTCTACCAGGTTTCTCCAATGAAATCACACTCTTTCTATTTATCATATATTTATATGCTTATTAATGTTTTATTTTATTATTTGTTATTGTGTATGTTTCATATTGTTACACTTCTTTCACTTAATATGTGAATATAGTATATATGAATATTTTTATATGCTGTATGTTATACACATGTATTATATATATATATATAAGATTGTGTAAGTTTACGTTGTAGGTACACATTTGATTTTATAGATATGTATTTGGAAGGTGTTTTGAACCTACATAAATATCTTGTTTAAATGTATTCATTCATTTATTTATATCCCTATATATTCTTGTTTTGTTATTTTATTCAATGGGTTTTAATACTGTATGATTGATTTTAATGTTCCATTGTCTTAGTATTGGCCAGTAGAAGCCTCTGTTGACAGTATATCCATCTATTTTAGAACACTTTTGTTTTCTGGAATAACAAGACATTCTAAGCTTATCTCTTCCCTTTCCTGTCTCATACATAACCAGACGTTTTTCTAAGGCATCCTCTTCCATTTATTGGAAAATGTGATTTTGAAGTCAAGATCTGAGTGGTAGATGTGTTCATCATTTTGGTGATGCCTCTACTCACAATCTCGTGTGTTTCATCTAATCCACCTATATAGAAAATCATGAGTTCACTCCAATACCTCTAATTCTAATCCAACAGCATAGGGGTTATTTTAGTTGTCATACTTTTCATATTTGTAATGTCCTTCTCTAATAGTGAAAAACTCACTTCCATTAGCCTTAAATATGTGTGTACTTAATTTTTCTGTGCAGGAGTCAATCTGTCATCAATGCCGCAACGTTATACTTTATATGGATGGATGCACTCTTCACCCTATATGGGCTTCAATATCCCATGCCAGGTGGCCTCTATCAGTGAATTCCCTCCTCACACAATTTGAACTCAGGCTGTTGATGCTGGGCCTCTCATCTCTGGGAACACCATTCTATCCAGGCTTAGACTCTTTGCACATTAAGACTCCTCTTTGTGAGCACACTTTCGTCACTTCGCTTGGGCTTTTGACCTTCAGGCTCAGGTAATGACTCCTCTTCTTCTGTGCCCAGTTCCCATCTTGCCTTGCTTCTCTAGTTAATTTTTCACTGAATAATTGTTCAGGAAAAAATGATAAGGGAAGGGGATCATTTATAACATCTTTTTTCCTTTTATACTCTACACCTAATCTATTAATAACATATCATGTTGGCTCTGTATTCATAATATATTCAGAATATGATCACTTATTACCTTTGCTGTATGATCCAAGATTACAGCATATTTCCTCTGGATGATCTCACTAGCCTCCTTACTGTTTTCTCATTACTTCTGTAGTCTAGTTTTAACCAGAGAAGCTAGTTTGGTCATTCATCTACTCAAAAGCCTTCTTTTTGTTCTCTATTCCATTGCAAGGTTTTTGTTTGTTTGTTTGTTTGTTTTTTAAATAATAATCCTTACAATGAACTACAAGAAGCTATATTATTTGCCCTTATATCTGAGTCCTAGCCCTTGGACTCCCAAATGCAATATTGCCCTAACTATACCTTCTACTTCTTTTCACCTTGTTTAATGGCCTTTTTCTGCTCTTCCAAAAATACCAGTCCTGTTTCCAACTTCCAACCTTTGTGCTTGCTCTTCCTCATGGTCTGGGATGGTCTTACAACAGATATCCTCAAGGCTCATTCCCCTTTGCCTTCATCTTTGTTGAACTACCTCCTCCTTAGCAGGAGCTCACTGATGAATCTTTTTAAATTTAAGATGCTTGATGCATTTTAGCACTCCTTATCACTTTCCCTAAGCTATTATTTTTTCTTTGCACTAATATTTACTAAGGCTATGAGGTTTGCTTATCATCCAATTCACAACTGAGAATACAACCTCCATGGGGTCACAAATTTCTACTTTTTCTGTTCCTATATAAGTATGGTTAAGGATAGTAACTCTCGTGTAGCAGGCACAAATAAGTATTTTTTGGAATGAATAGTTTTTGTGTGTATTAAATGAAATAAAATTTTTGATGCATAAAGTTTTTAAAAAATACAAACTGTAGTCTAACTAATCTTCCTTCTTCATTAAATCATAAATCATTCGAGATAAGGGAAAACATATTATTCATTCCTTTCCCCCCCAAAGTTGCCATAATTAGAACTACACTTTGCTGTTCAACAGCATTTATTGTTCTTTTTATTTGTCAGTCAATCTTGAACTAGTGACATATCAAAACAGTGTCTCCTAAATTCTGTCGCATTTGCTAAGATTTCATGGCTGTGTTTTCTTAAAGTCCTTGTTTCTCTGACACACTGTGGTGTCAGTGAGGGTCCAGGGATTTTCCCATAACTGCTAATTAATAATAGTTTTGCTGATGCAAGAAAGACTCATTATTTTGTTTTCTTCCTTAAGTATCTTCTCCTTTGTTTACTTTCACGCCCTTCGTCAGATTACTTTCTTATTCTAAGTTGTATGATTTTCAGTAGATCCTAGTGTCAGAAGAATCAGAAAATTTTCCATTAAACCAAATTCCTAGAAGGGTTCAGTTTTGCTAGGGTATAGAGGAGGCAGATATTTGCATTCAACAGTACTGAAAAATGGAAATCTAATTTAAATTTTTTTTTAATTCTAAGAGTATTTTGAGTTGAGTCTTCTGGATTTGTATGCCGAGGTGGAGTTTGGGGGCATAACATAGTTATAGAGATCAACAATCTGGAAGGAAGAAGAGAAGTAAGTAGAATTGGACAGAGATACAAGTCAAGCTGTGGTGCAGGTCCTACAAAGCCACAGCCAATCCAACAGGGATCTTGGGAGGGAATATTGCGGAGAGGATAGAATCCATGAAGCCTCAGATTTAAAGGCACTTCCTATGCAACAGAATGTTCTTCTTCATGGATCTTCCTGGGTATTTGCTAAACTTTGGGGACAGGGCAGGAACTGAAAAAGCTCCATCTTGGTGTGTGCCTGGAGGACAGGAGAGCAGCAAGAAAGGCACACCCTACTCAGAGCTTTCTCCCCATATCTACGCGATGGTACAAAATCCTTAATCTGCTGGTAGAGAGACAGCAAGTCTGACTCCCATATTTAGCTGGGAGAAAGTACAGGAAAAAAATTCCTAACCCTGTGGGAGAGGCAGGTAATCAACCTGTATTTAGATCATTAGAAATCCCTACCTTTAGGTGGGATTGCAGTCATTGCTAAAGTGCTAGCTTGGAAACCCAGCAAAGCAGGACCTTCATTTTTTTCCCCATAATTTTCATTTTTTTTCGATAAGTATATTGAGGTACAGGAGAATTTTATAAATTGCTTAGGATTAACCAGTTGACATTGGCTGGAAAATAACAGAGCTTAGATGTATACTCAAGTCTTTCTAATATCAGTGCCGTGTTATTTTACCATACTATCTACCTTTTGGCCCAATTTATTCATTTTATTTTTCCAAATAGTTTGTTAGTGGATATGTTTTGCTTGTGGTTGAGGCCCTATGTAAAACCTGCTATCAAGTTGCATAAAAGCTATAGAAGGGAAGTCACCAAGAGGATAAGTGGGAAGGTGTGACACCTTCCTGTCAGTGCACATTGTATCCTCTGAAAGGAGAGAAATTTGAAAAAAAAATTAAAAAAAAAAGAGAGAGAGAGAGAAATTTTGCCCTCTGTGACCCTAAAGTCCTTCATGATAGGTGTGGACTAAAAAAAAAAAAAAGAGAGAGAGAGAGAGAGAGATGTTCAGAAAATAATTTTTCTAACTTTGAGAAAACTAACAAACCTCCAAGATATTGATGGATCAGGTAATGCATTCTAAAACAATAGTTCATTTTTAAATGCTTTAGAAATCCAAATTCATTATCCAAATTTTATTTAAAATCTTTTGCCTCCTGTCTATGGACCATGAAAATCTATTCCTCCAAATTCATAAAATTTATTTAGATAGAAGAACATCCAAAATTTCAATCAGGTTTTATGACCTTTATTAAATTATCAACATTTGTTTGTTATTCAACTGAATCTACATTAAAAAGTACACAATTATTGATACTTATTCACTAATTATTAATTAAGTAAATTAATGGCAATATATAAATTCAAACTTTTAAATATGGACATAGACAATGACAAAATTACGCACACATGCAAGGACTAATTTTTGAGATTATTGTTCTTCATAAATTATCATTGTGGATTTTTATTTTATACAGATTTCCAGAAGCATTTAATTAAAAGAGTGAAGGATGAATTCCAAAATCTCTAGAAACAGTTTCCTTGCAACTGTTGACTTCATTAAAGTTTTCCATAAAGTTAAAGATAGTGTCCCTAGAAAAATAGTAAAGATATGTAAGAGTTTTAGGTAAAATTTTAATTATTATCCTAAGTATTAAAATTATATAAAACAAAATTCAATATAATTCAATGAAATTAGACTGTTTTCATATACATCCTTTAATAAAACAATATTTTGCTCTTTAAAATTATGTCTTAAATTTTTCCTTCTTATTCAAACATGCATACAGAAGTAACTAAAGAAAATAATGAATACAGTAGTGACTGAAGCAATGAAAGCCCCAAAATGAAGTGCTATTTTTCACATATCCGACTCTTGAAAATTAGAAAGTTTGCTAATATTCATTTTTGGTGTCTATGCAGAAATATGAACTTTAATAAATAATTTGTGTTTCTTTTATTCTTGTTTTGACAAGAATGTAATAGCACACTGTGAATTGCTGCTTGGCAATATCAGATCCATGAATTCACTCCTAGTAATATAATCTGTCACTATCCCAACAAATTAGACTAAAAATCACACAATGAATGCCACTTTTACATTACCTAAAATTGATAAGAATATCAATCCATTCAATGGAAAGTTATATATTATTTAGAAATAATGTGTGTCAATATTTGCTGACTTGTGAATATCTCAAGTATAAATGACTAATGAACAATTTGTAGCACTGAGCAGTGCCATACATATAATCTTTTATGCAAGTAGCACAGTTTTTAATCGAATTATTTATTTATTTTATATTTACTCACTTGTTCATATAAAATTTTTTGTAGGAATAGGCCTAAAACTTAATATATTTTAATATATATATACAATAACTAACTTAATATATATTTTAATATATTTGTATAATAAATAACTATGTATATATACATATATCAGGCAAGGAATTAAGGTGTGGAAGTTAAAAGATGATGGAGAGAGGGGAAGTTTTACATGTACTTAATAACTCTCTGTAGTGTTTTAATTTTCACCAAGAGGCATATATTGAACATATTGTTAAAATAAGTGTAAGCGAAATTATAGCCACAAAGTGAAATACTATTAAGAAATGGAGAAAAAGTGAAACGACAAATACCCACCATTTGCTTCGATATGGATAGACCTGGAGGGTGTTATGCTGAGTGAAATAAGTCAATCGGAAAAGGACAAACATTATATGGTCTCATTCATTTGAGGAATATAAAAGTTAGTGAAAGGGAATAAAGGGAAAGGAGAGGAAATGAGTGAAAATATCAGTGAGGGTGACAGGACATGAGAGACTCCTAACCCTCGGAAATGAACAAGGGGCAGTGGAAGGGGAGGGGGGCAGGGAGTTGTGGTGACTGGGTTATGGCCAATGAGGGGGGCACTTGGCGGGATGAGCACTGGGTGTTATGCTATATGTTGGCAAATTGAACTCCAATAAAAAAATTAAAAAAAAAGAAATGGAGAAAAAGTAGTACTGGTATGAATTTTCAATAGGACTAGTGTATCAGAAGGGGTTGATAAGCCAATGAGCAAAAAAGAAATACACAGAAGTCCTGAGTCTGAAGCTACTGCCCCTTTTCCTCTATTGATTCCCTGTTAGGAAAAGCATGTTTATTTTCCATTGCTTTATTTGAAGTACAACTATTTCTATTAAAATTCCTAGACTCTTGCCCCACTGTTAATTCCTCTCCAGGGAGGTCCCTAATTGGTGGCTGACAATTGGTTGGAGCTTACACGTCAATAGTTTCAAGAGTCAGGAATCACTCGCAGAGCACAATGGCTAAAATATACAGAAACGCAGTCCAGTTTGCAGTGTAAAGCAAAAGCTGACATTTTCTGATGTCAAAAAAGTAACCAAATGTCACACTAAAAAGTTTGTGCAAACCTATGTTTACTGACTATAAATCAAACGTGCTCAACTGTGAAACTATTTTTATTAACGGTGTGCTATTTTTTCTATACTCAAATTAATTAAAAATATCTGCCAAGTCTTTGAGCAGTTCCTGAATTCTGAGTACCAGTGAGTGCATGCAGTTAGTAGAGAAAGCTAGGAAGCAAGGTAGCTAGTTTAACTACATTCTAAGTTTTCTTTTTTTCCCTTTTTATTGTAGCGTATAGAGTCAATTCAAAACTCCTTTACAAATCCAAAGCCTATTTTAGTAACACTGGCACTTACAGAAATCTAGAGATCTGTTGTGTACAATCTTCAAAATGTACTTAATTCTAACCAGCCATTCAGCGCCTCACTCTACATTCTAGGCCAGTAGAGTTTGTTTGTATCATCTGAGCCTGGATTGGACTTTCTGGGTCTGACATTGTGGCAGCGATGACTGCCAAACAACGTAATTTATGATTCTCCTAACAGTGGGGCTCAAGCAGGAATGAACTTTCCCAATTCCCTCCTATGCCCCATCTAGTTAGGCTGGAGGACTTTTCTTACCAAAGGTATGTGAGATATAGTTAAGTTTGTCACTTCTAGTCTAGGCGTTCCAAAGAGGGTCCCCTTCAGCTCTTTCATTCCTGTGAATTACTTTAGAGGGAGGATACAGTAGTGAAGCTTGGAGCCGAACACGGAGATATCCTAGGTTTCTGAATTACCAAGAGGAAAGCCATTTACCAATTGAATAAATATCCTACATCATTACAGGGGCCAGAATTTGAGTCTTGCCATTACAGTTTGAAGAAATTATTCAAATGTTGAAGATTTACTTATTAAAACAGTGAGTGTTACCCTAAGTAATACACATTCAAGTATATTTAAAATATAATGCATTCATCTTTATTTTGACTCAAATTTTATTTCTGAATTCTGTTTTAAGGAATCTAAATTAAAACACACATATGTACGCACACACATAATTTTTTTCCCTCAGTAGAACAAAGATAAATGGTATTTGGGAAATTGAATGATATAGTAATTTTCAAATTTACCATTATGTAATTTCTTCAATGTTTTCCACTATTAGTAAACCTAGGATTTTGAAATTTTGGAGAAATATATCTTCTTCAAAACTAGAATTTGGAGGGGGGAGTCAAATTTTTTGTCTTTGTGTCTATAATTATGGATGATGAGGATGAGGAGAGTTCATATAACAATTTATTTCATGGTTCTGCTAGCCATGGGAAGTGTCATTATTATGTTTATTATCTGTTGCATTTAAAAACAAAACAAAATAAAATAGCAAAATGTGTCCAAGAAAGAAATAGAGATTTCCATGTCTCCTTGTGAAATTAACATATGGTGGCATTGATCTGCTTTGTGGAAGGGTCGCCGAGGAGACGACATGCTAAACAAGGAAGAGCCTGTAATATGTGCTCATTAAATGAAGCCAGTCATAAATCCACAAGGATTATTGTTAAAACGTTGAAACAGATATCTTAGGAAGTCAACATTTTCTTCTTTAGACAGTCTGTTGTAATGATTTATGATTCTAATGGTATTTAATTAGGTCTGAAATCAACACAATATACAAAATTTAAAGAAAGAAAAAAGGCCCCTGCGTCTCTTACCTGTATATTTATGCACTTTGTGGAGAAGATTCAAAGCAAACAGGACTGTGTTCTGAAAGCCACTAAAATCACTGATGAAGGGGGCTCGATCTCCACTAACCAGCATGCGTGTTGGCAGCTCCTTCTGGAATTCATATGTTCTAATTAAGGTCGTAGGAAAGTTTGGTGGAGCTAAATAATCCACAAATAAAGCCCAGCTTCTTTCAAAGTCAGCTTCTTGTTTAGAATAGTATTTTAATCTAATAAACAAGTGGGGAGAAAAGTATACATTTTGAATTAGTCTACTCAGAATTTTGCCAACTCAATTTTCAAACCAGATAATTTGTTCAAAATGGCATTATTCTACTTTTTAGAATATAGATTATAGAAACTTGGCTTTGATTTTAGCCCAGAGATTTGAATTTTTTTAAAAGATTTTATTGATTTATTCATGAGAGACACAGAGAGAGAGGCAGAGACACAAGCAGAGGGAGAAGCAGGCTCCTCACAAGGAGCCCGAGGTGAGACTTGATCCTGGGGTCATGCCCTGAGCTGAAAGTAGATGCTCAACTGCTGAGCCACCCAGGTGTCGCAGTTGAGATTTGAAAATTTGAAGAGATGTCATTAAATTTTTATTTTTAAATTTTTAAAAAAGATTTTATTTATTTATTCATGAGACAGAGAGAGGGAAAGAGAGAGAGAGAGGCAGAGACACAGGCAGAGGGAGAAGAAGGCCCCATGCAGGGAGCCCGACGTGGGACCCAATTGCGTGTCTCCAGAATCAGGCCCTGGGCCGAATGCAGCCACCAAACTGCTGAGCCACCCAGGGGTCCCCTGTCATTAAATTTTTCAACTTGAAAATTTTCATCTCAGAACATGTTTTTTATATCACATTTTTCCCCTTTTCATAAAGCATTTATTTACATTACTTACATAAACTCTGAAATGTGACCAAGTCTCATTATTTTAAAATGTAAAGATGGGGCACCTGGGTGGTTCAGTTGGTTGGGCCTCCAACTCTTGATTTCAGCTCAGGTCATGATCTCAGGGTGGTGGGATTGAGCCCTGCATCAGGCTCCACACTCAGCGGACAATCTGGTTGGGATTCTCTCTCTCCCTCTCTCTCTGCTCCTCCTCCTTCTCTCTCTCTCTCATTCTCTCTAAAACAAATGAACGAACAAATGAATGAATGAATAAATAAATAATAATGAAAGTAAAGACAAAAGTCAAAGAATATTGGCAAAATTTCTGCTGAATTTTGTTCTTAAAGAACACATAACTTTCATTTCAGGCAACCACTAAAAATGAAGTAACAATTTTTCTTGCTTTTTAGGTAGCTTGGTACTTATTTTTGGGTGATATATACTCGAAGGCTAACTTGTCTTTGTTTGTTTTTTCAGGTGTATAATGTAATGATATGATATTTGTGTATTTTTTGAAATGTTCACCAGAATAGGCCTAGTTAGCATTTGTTACCAAACATAGTTACATTTTTTTTTCTTGTGAAGGGATCAAGATCCACTCTCCTAGCAACTTTCAAATACGCAGTACAGTGTACCAACTATAATGACTATGCTGTACATTACAACCCCATGAACTATGAATAACTGCAAATTTATACATTTTGACTGCCTTTGACCACTTCACCCAACACACACACACACACACACACACACACACACACACACATATATATGCCATTATACTATATGATACCAGTAAAATATATATGATGATATTACATATTTTTTATCCATTCATGTGTTGATGGATACTTAGATTGTTTCCATATTCTGGCCATTGTAAATAATACCAGAATGAACATGCATACCTTTTGAAATTAGTGTTTTCATTTTCTTCAGAAAAATACCTAGTTATGGAATTGCTGGATTATATGGTGGTTCTATTTTTAATTTTTTGAGGAATCTCTACACTGTTTATCCCATGGTAGTTGCAGCAATTTATATTCCTGCTTTCTCACTAAGAAAGAAATTTTAATTTTGAATTTTTAGTGAATAATGTTATTATTTATTTATTTATTTATTTATAGCACACCTACAGGGTTGGGGGGGACAAAGGAAGAGGGAGAGAATCTTAAGCAGGATCCTCATCCAGCAGAGAGCCCAATGTGGGGCTTGATCTCACCACACTGAGATCATGGTCTGAGCTCAAATCAAAAGTTAGATGTTGAACCAACTGAGCCACCAGGCACCCTTGTAGAGAATAATTTATATATATATATATATATATATATATATATATATATATATATATAATTGTATATATATACACACATATTCATACATATATAATTGTACATATTACATATGTACAATATTCACATATTGTATTTGTATAATTATATATATACACACACAAAATCTGTATCACTTGTTTTAACAATCTTCTCACCATATAAGCAACTTGCTATTCTGAAACACTTTACTCTCTATTTCTTGCTTATCACACCCTATGTCCTTCAAGGCTTATTATGGAAGTTATATGGTTTGTTATATTCCCCCTGGAATTACTCTAAGTAATACAGACATCAGGGTCTAGGTATTATGGATTCAGAAAGTAGTTGGAACATGTCCCCTGGTTAGCATCTGTGAAACATGCCTGTATATACATGGTTCATATAGAGCTATGGGAATACAGAGGATGAAATAACTAACCTGTCCTTGATTATAGAAAAATTTGTTGGCCCTCCATGGTCTTATCAAGTCACAGCCAACTCTCAAGTTTAAGAGGAGAAAACATGAATATATAAGGATATTCAGTAAGGGTCACACAATTTTAATAACAGCACAACTAGACATTGCACAGATTGTAGGAGAGCTAATAGCACGTAAAAGAGAAAAGAGATACAGACATAAGTTTTCAGTTCTCTCTGATAGTTGCCTAGGAGGGCAATTGCTGAGTCACATAATAACATTCAGTTAACATTTTGAGGAACTGTTAAACTTTTTCCAAAGTGGATGTACCCCAAAGATGCAGAGGGATGGAAACAATGGGACACCTGCATCCCCATGTTCAGAGCAGCAATGTCCGCAATAGCCAAACTGTGCAAGAAACCAAGATGACCTTCAACAGATGAATGGATAAAGAAGATGTGGCTTATATATGCAATGGGATATTACTGAGCCATCAGAAAGGATGAATACCCACCATTTACATCGACGTGGATGGAACTGGAGGGTATTATGCTGAATGAAATAGGTCAATCAGAGAAGGACAACTATCATATGGTTTCACTCATATGGGGAATATAAGAAATAGTGAAAAAGACCATAAAGGAGGAGGGGGGAGGGAAACTGAGTGGGGAAAGATTAGAGAGGAAGACAAACCATGAGAGACTCCTGACTCTGGGAAAAACCCCAAACTGTTGCAGAGGGGTAGTGGGTGGGGGATGGGGTGACTGGGGGACGGGCACTGAGGAGCACACACGATGAGATGAGCACTGGGTGTTATACTATATAGTATATAGTAAATTGAATTTAAATCAAATTTTTAAAAAGTGGATGCACCATTTTCCAACTTCACAGGCAATATGTGAGAGTTCCAAATACTCTATACCTTCTTCAACACTTGTTATTGTTTATCTTCTAGATTTTAGCCATTCTAGTGCTTGTAAAGTTGTATCTTATATTGTTGGTTTCTATTTCCCTAATGGCTACTCATTTTAGCATCTCTTTATGTACTTATTGGCCATTTATATATTTTCTTTGGAGAAATACCTACTCAATTTTCCATTTTTTAAAAATTGAGTTGTCTTTTAAGATTGACTTGTGAAAGCTTTAAAATATAAAATTAAAATGTTTCAGATGTAAATCTCTTACAGATATATGATTTGCAAATATTTTTCCCATGCTGTACCTTGCCTTCCACTTTCTTGATGATATCATTCACAGCACCAAAACCATTTAGCTTTTATGAAATTCATTTTATCTATTTTTTTCTTTTGTCTCATGTGCTTTTAGCATCTCATCTTAGAAGAAAAGGCCTAACCCAAAGGCCAAAAGCTTTAGTTTGAATTCTATAGTTTTCGCTCTTACATTTAGGTCTATAATGCATTTCGAGTTAATTTTGTTGTTTTGGAGGAGATAAACTTTATTCATTGCATGTGGATTGCCAGTTCCCCCAGCACCATTTGTTGAAAAAACTATTCTTTACCCACCAAGTTATCTTACACATTTGTTGAATATCAACTTTTGTTTCTGGACCCC
Source organism: Canis lupus dingo (assembly GCF_003254725.2). Taxonomy (NCBI): domain Eukaryota; kingdom Metazoa; phylum Chordata; class Mammalia; order Carnivora; family Canidae; genus Canis; species Canis lupus. The sequence continues at coordinate 66,364,554 of NC_064243.1, forward strand.
AATTCTTTTCTACTGATCCGTAAGTCTATCATCATGTAGTAACAGTCTGTTCTTGATTACTGTACTTCTGTAGTAAGAGATTAACAGAGATTACCTGGAATCTGTAAATGAATTTAGGGAGTGTTGCCATTTAAACAATAGTGTCTTCCAATCCACAAACACCGAGGATTATCCTTGAAATAATTCTTTCACTTCTTCCAAAATATCTTGTATTTTTCAGTGTAACCAAGTTTTACAGTTCTTTAGCTACGTTTATCCCTATATATTTTATTCTTTCTGATACTGTTGTAAATGTGTTTGTTTTCTTAGTTTCATTTTAAGATTTTTTTTTTAATTTCTAGGACACAGAAAGACAATTTTTGCATGTTGATCTTTCATCCTCTTAGGTTGATCAACTCATATTAATTATAATAATTCTTTTTTGGATTTCTTAGGGAAAAAGTATTATTTCTTCTCTATCTAGATTACTTTCATTTCTATTTACTGCCTAATTACCCTGGCTGGAACCTCCAGTGCAATCTTGAATAGATGTGGTAAGAAGGAAAAACCTTGTCTTGTTTTTCATTTTAAGGGGAAAGTACTGAGTCTTTCACCGTTTGATGTTGACTCTAGGTTTTCCTAGATGCCTTTTATCAAGATGAGAAACTTTTCTTCTGTTCCTAGTTTTTTAAAATGCTTTTTTTTATCAAAAAAGAGTTTTATCAAATGTTTTCCTGTCTATTCTGATAATTTTGTGATTTTTGTCCCTTATTCTACTAAAATATGTTGTATTATATTCACTGATTATCTGATACTAAACCAACTTTGCATTCTTAGAATAAATCCTGTATCATCACAGTTTATGATCCCTTTTTATATGTTGCTGGATTCTGTTTACTGGCATTAAATTAAGGATTTTTGTGTTGTATCCATAAGAAATGTTGGCATGTAGTTTTTGTGTAATGCCTTTGGTTTTTCTGTCGGAGTAATATTGCCAATTTGCTATCTATTTTTATGTCTTATGTATTTGTTCTCTTTTTCTTCATTACTGCCTTCTTTTGTGCTAAATGGATATTTTCTAGTGTAAAGATTTATTCCCTGTGTTTTTTTTCTATCATCTCTCTCTTTAATCTATCTAAATATTAATTTCTTAGCTCTTCCTCTTCACTGATAAGATTACAATTACTATGTCTCTTAAAACAATGTAGTTCATATTGACAGTAATTTATTCTAACCATTTACATAAAAGTTTGCCACAATATAGTTCCATTCCTACTCTCCTGCAGGTCTGCCAAGCTCTAGTAATCTTTCTTCATCCTTTTTTCTTTTTGTTTCTCACACTGGGTAATCTCAATTTACCTATATTAAAGTTTACTGATTTTTTTTTCTGCCAGCTTAAATCTGCTTTTGAATCCATCAAGCAAATTACTCATTTTTGCTATTATAATTTTCAACTGCAGAATTTCTATTTTTTCTATACATTCTAACTCTATTCATAATCTTTTTTAAGTTTTTAAAAAAGATTTTATTTATTCATTCATGAGAGACACAGAGAGAGGGAGGGAGAGGCAGAGACACAGGCAGAGGGAGAAGCAGGCTCCTGCAGGGAGCCCGACGTGGGACTCAATCCCAGGTCTCCAGGATCAGGCCTTGGGCCCAAGGCGGTGCTAAACCGCTGAGCCACCTGGGCTGCCCTATTCATAATCTTTACTTAGTAAAACATTGTTGTCATACTTCTCTTAACTCTTTAGATATGGTTTCTTTACTTTTTTAAACATGCTCATAAGAAGTGATTAAAAAATTTTGTCCATCATCTGAGCTCAGAGGAACAATTCCTATTGACTAATTATCTCTAAGTGTGTGTGTGTGTGGTGGAGAGGCATGCATGTACTACGTTCCTGGTTCTTTGCATGTCTCTCTCTCTCTCTTTTTGGACAGTTGGACAGTTCAGACACTATAAAGTAGAAAGTATTAAAATCAGATTCCCATCCATACCAAGGTTTGTTGCTCTTTGGTTTTCTTGTCATTATTTGTTTATTGCTTTGCCTGGACCAATTCAGTTATTCATTCTGTGTTCTCCGCAGTGAGGCATCACTGAAGTCTCTGCTCAGAAGTTTAATGGTTAGCTAATGATGAATGATTTTCTTTTTTTAATTTTTATTAATGATTTTCTTAAGTTCCTTCAACCAGTAAGTCTTCCACCTTTTGCTAAGGGGCTCTGTGTAGGTATGGCAGTATACCTTTTACAACCCTGCTGAGGCCTTTTACAACCCTGCCTAAGCCCTTACTTCCTATTTATTCAGGACCTTGGGGTAACCAGAGGTGAGACATTGCAGTCCTCTCGGTTCTTCAGTTCTTGCCTGGGTATACCCTCAGTTCCATTCATGTTGGTGGGTCTTAGAAAAAGACAAATACCTGTAGACATAGTAACAAGTAGCCACCAAACTGTTTTCAGATTGACTTCAATCCATCAACAAAAACTTGCTTCAGTGACCAAGTTTTTGCAAGCATCCAGTAAGTGACATGCCCTCATTTCTGAAAGTCAGCCAGTCAGGAATGGACTCCTCCATAAACATGCCTCTAATGCCAATTGATGGCTATCTCACCTGTGTAACCCTCTTATACTGATTACTCAACCCACTTAAATCCCTAAGAACTCAGCATCTCCTAATAACCCATCTCAAGATGAGAAGAATGCTCTGCTCAGTGATACTGTGCATGACAGTGTAGCTGTCCCTTCCTAGAATTGTAATAAATTCAGCTTTGTTGTTCAATTTCCAATATTGAGGGCTGATCTCATCATCCTTTGAGGGTTGCTATGAAAAATGCTATTTTTCTAGAAGAATTTAGTTTTGCATGTATTTGGGAAAGTCTACAAAATAATATTTTATAAACTACTTTCTATGAACTATAATGACTTAATTTCAGTTTTGATGTTGACAACTCCTGTTTACTTTGTTGATTAATAATCTCTCTTCCCCTTGGGAGAGATCAGAATCAAGCAGCTGAGTCACAACAAAAAGATATTATGATGGGTACAAACTTAATTCTTCTCATAGACATGCTAAGAGGATGAACTCTTCCTTTGACCAGTAAAAATCAGCCTTTGAAGTAATATTAAGAAATAAAATATGCCAAGCAATGTAAGTTTCCTGACTGATTTATCTTCACTGGACACCCTTCAGTGGGAAGGATAACAATACGTGGTCAACAAGAAGTCCTCCAACATGAGTGCTTGTATTTTTATGTGTACTTCAAATCAGTCACCCATTCTTTAGTTCTTTCTACACCACGTCTCACTCTGGGTGGCAGGTACCACCCCCAATGCAGTGTCATTCGCTTCCATACCAAGCCATACTCATTCAATCTCTTTTGCTATAAAATGGGCAGAGTTCTGACATTTTGGCTATATGGCATGGTAACCAAGATGCTTCTTGGATGCTTGCCTCCAGATAGGTGTCAACCATGCTATTTTTTTCTGATTGAAGTAATGCAGAGGTTCTATAATTAGGTTTGCCATCACATCCATTTTGTTTACAGACACCATTTGATGTTTAAAAAGCTTTAAAAAGTCCTCTTGTACTTCAGAATTCATTTTGTTTTATTGCTGTTTTGTGGTACAAATGTACTTTTCTTCATATTTTCCTCTGCTACTTGTGACATAGTTTTGAGCTTTATCTAGTAAAACATTTCCTGTCAGTTTTCTCTTTGTCATAATACTTCCCCATGTTTGACATATTGGTGAATAGGTAAGTTAAAAAAAGATTTCAATGAAAAATATAGTATAAGATGGAAAGATCGCTCACCACATGTCAACTTAATTATTTTATTTTATTTTTAGAGAGAGAGAGACTGTGAGCGGGAGGAGGGGCAGAGGGAGAGAGAGAGAGAGAGAGAGTCTCAAGTAAGCTCCATGCTCACCATGGGGCCCAACACAGGGCTTAATCTCATGACCCTGAAATCCTGACCTGAGTCAAAATCAAGAGTCAGGTGCTTAACCAACTGAACCACCAAGTGCCCCCAAACAAAACAACTTTAGATCCATTCTTACCTATTCTGAAAAATTTTACGAGCAACCTTCAAAGATGAGACATGTGCAGCCCATAAGTACTCCAACAGTTCATCAAAGCTACTAGAATGTGACTTTACATGCTGTCCAAGACAAACAATGTTACTGATATTTAGGCAATTATAACAATCTCCTTGAAAATCAATTCTATTTACAAACAATTTTTCAACATTCTAATTGAGGGGAGAACTTTTTTTTTCTAAGACTTTATGAAATATTTAGTGCTTAACACTCTCTACAGAGCTTGATTTCAGGTATTTTAATTACTAGTGATACTGAGTTCATATGAAAGAAATAAACCAAGTGTTTTAGAAATGTTCAGGATTTTGCACTGTTCAGAACCAGGCCTTTAGTATTTTATGTATGTTTTTTTCTCTTGCCATGTAATGAACTTTCCACCAAGTGTTAAGGTTAAGAGTGTTTTATCTAATAATATGCAAATATGATGAGAAATGTTCTCTAAAGGGAAACCCAGTCTTTGGTCATGTACTCTTCACCCATGACTCCTTACTGTGGACATCAGTATTTGATTCCGATTGTCAAGTGCTCCTTCAGTCAACTCATGTGATTTATCAAGACAGTTGAAATAAACTGATCAAATTGACTACAACCTATTACACAATTGTATTTCTATATCAATTATTGCTCAGGTGGCCTGAAATTATGATGAACTAAGATACTTCATGCACTGTGAAGTCATAGTTTCTCTGGGCTCATGTGTGTGTATATAATTTATTTGGAATGAGGATAGTAGAGAGTGTGGCCTCGATACACTATTAGTAAAGAGGATGCCAATAAGGTATGATGTCATACAGCAATCCACTCATACTAATACTGTTGTCGCCACAATATTTTCAATTGGGAACTTTGTTCCTTAGGAACACATTGCTCAACGCTAAAAAAATATCTATGTTAAGTGCTCTTCAAAAATTATCTGGTTACCCTTGAAGAGTATTAATTAAAATAGTAAAAAAAAAAAATACCTGGTAAAATTCATTCCACTTCTTCATTGCTTCTGGAAATGATGAATGACAGCTAGAAACATTGTAACAAAAATTCATCTGATCCTTGGATGGTGGCAGAAAAGTGACATTGTCTGATGATATCCCCATTATGCCAGAATCAACCGCAGCAAGGAAGGGCAATGCAGAGAGATAATAATTAAGGTCTGTATAAATAAAAAGTTATTAATAGTGTTAACATATAAATGATGTTGTTTTCAAAATAAAGATATCTATCATAAAAGTAAACCTAAAGATCTAGAAATGTGGTAAAACTTTAGCAATTTAGGGAGCTTTGGAAATTTTATATGCAACTTGAATATGCTTCTCTTAAAAATTCTACTCTCATAAAGCAAAATGGAATTATCTTGTAGACTTATTATTTATTTATTCCAGGGCAGATAATCATTGCACTGGAATTCCAAAATGCTAATTAAATTCTAAGGCGTAGTAAGTGAAAAGTTTAGAAGTTAGTAATAGAATTAACTAACTAAAGTTTAAAAACTTGAAACCAAAAAATAGTAACAGAATTCTGTACTTTCCTAAGTTTTTATTCTAAGTCTGAAAATCTGATGCAGCTTTAAAATATTGTAATATTTAATCTAAGTATTTCTCTTGTTAACAAGGTTTTCATCTGATAATATAACACAAATTCTTATTTCGGTCTTATGTATTTAAATTAAGTTTTGAGGTGACTAACTTTCCCTAATTGATACTTTTGTAATCGGATAAACTAATCAGTAAATTTAAAAAATATCTATCTCAAAACCCATTTCAAAACATCCAGATTTGGGGCAAACAGATGGTTTTTGTAAAAGCAATGATCCTGGATTTTCCTAATTGGGATCCCAGGTTAAATTGATTTTTTTTTTGTGGAAAGTTCATCAATTTGAGGTTTGATGGTCACAGTGAACTCACCAGCCCACCAACTGTCCACAGAGATACAGAGGCGATCTCCAGACTTATGGCCACAGTCTGTATGTTGGGTAGGATCAGCTAATCTGCCTAAAAGAGAGGAAATCCAGAGTCGGGTTCACTAAGCCCCTTTCTAAGCTGTAGGTACAAAATGGAACTCGGTACATTATGTGTATAGGCATAAAGAATTTTGTCAGCCTTCCCATCATTGTCTTTCCTTCACTTCATGACTTTCTGCTTCCCATCTCCCATTCATATTTTTTCCTTTTCCTTCATATCCCTACAATGATCTATTCTCTTTCGTAGGTCCTGTGTTTTCAACCTCTGTAGTATGCGCGTCTTCTATTACTAACTACTCCTTGTCTTCAATATCAAGGAGTGAATATTCATACATAGTAAACAAGATCCAGGCTCTATTTGCTTAAAAGCAAATCCTTTTTCATTGCTTACCTACTTACTGCTTGACCCTGGATAAATAACATAGGCCTGCCTCAATTTTATCATATACACACTGGAGAGACTAGTAATAATCACTTCAGAGAGGCTCTGGGTTGCTCAGTGAAGAAGGGTGCAAAAAGTGTTCAGCTCAGAGAACATGTGCTTCTGTAAATATTAGCCATTATTCTATTTTTATATATTTTTGGTCATCCCCTCTTATCTCCTACTTTTAAAACAACCCTTTCTGTTTCTTTCTTTTTGATTTTTCTGTACCATCTTCATATACTCCCCGCATATCCCTTCAGCTGTCTCTGGCTCTATGCCCATCTTGTGCCCCATTTCCACCATTTTCACACTGGCTTATTCTCTTTACTCCTGCTAACTTTCTTTTCTCTGGCTTCCCCCTCACACTGTTTAGGTTCTTCACTTGCCACTCCAGCTTCTCTCTTGCCCAGTCCTTGCTCACCTATCAGGTGCCTCTCTTTCTTTTCTTCCAATGCTCTTTTCCTGCAACATTCATATTTTCTTCTTTCTCGTTCCCTTCCCCTACATTCGCTGTGTTATTTATTTTCACCAGTTCTGTGTTTGCCATGAACCTCTTCTGTTTCCCTCTTACATCCTCATTCTAGTCTCTCATTCAGCTTTTCTTGGCCTGCTTACCCTTTGGGGGGCAAGAGGAAAGACCTGGGTAGTTGTGCTAATGCATGGAAATTTCTCAAGATTGTTACTCCTTGTCTGAACTGGAATAATACTCAAGTATGTGAAACATGCCTCTCTCTTGGTTCTTAGGTTTTTGCCTCAGTTGGAAGTTGTTTTACATCTGTTTCTAAGACTCTCTGTCCTTTTAAAACCACTCAGTCTCTGAGAACATTCGCCCATGATGCTAATCTAAGGATTTCTTTATGTTGCCAATTTTCTTGTCTTCCACTCCAAATATTCTGCTGTGAATATTCATTCTTGTCAAATTCCCACAGAACTCCTTTATTAGTGACTCCACGTCACCCCCAAGTGTGTGTGCTTGGGACCAAGCCCTTGATCTTGACAGTCAAGGAACATTGCATCACGAACTTTCTGTTATTTGTCAGAGGAGTTTCACTACTGTTCTGGACATCTTCAGAACTTTCTCCTTCTTTACAGCCAAGCTGTACCTGCTTACTGCTGTTTTATGTTCTAAGGAAATGTTTTTCCTTGTCTTCCCATAGCAAGAAATACCTCACCCTCAATAACCTTGACCAAAATTGTTTTCTGTCACACTTGTTTTTCCAGAAAAAAATAATGTTATGTTTGTCACTATTAAAATCAAAATTTTTTTTCCTGAGAATTTACCATATTTTCCAATTATATTATTTCTGCAGCATACAATGTATATATCCTGTCCTCCCAACATTTCTCTCTCTTTTTGTCTTTTTCTCTCTCAAATACCAAACTAATGTTAAACTCTGTCCTTTAGTTCACTCTCTATCTTTCTTCTTGGATTACTTTTTGAAAAAGCCCATCAACACTCTGCCTTTTCTTTCAAGATTAACTCCAAATGTTACTCTATTCCCAGATTATTCCAGTTTACAACATTCACTTTATTCTAGTGTCTTAGGATTCAGCTCTTTTTTTGTCTTATGGTTGTATCATTTCTAATTCTCCTTTTTAAAAAAGATTTTATTTATTTAATCATGAGAGACACACAGAGAGAGGCAGAGACACAGGCAGAGGGAGAAACACGCTCCCTGCAGGGAGCCTGACGTGGGACTCGATTCCAGGCCTCCAGGATCGCACCCTGGGCTGAAGGTAGGTGCTTAATCGCTGAGCCACCCGGGTGTCCCTCTAATTCTCCTTCTTAACCATGTTGCAAACCCTTCAAGGGAAGGCAATGACATGTACTATCAATTTCTTGTACGCTTGCCACAATCTTCCCTTTTTTTAATCTATATTTCTCTTTGGTGTTGCTTCCTTATCCTGCTTCAGACTCCCAGTATTTTCATTCAGTTCAAACATTATTCCTTAAAAAAAAATATATATATATATATTATTTATATTTAGAGAGAGAGCAGAGCAAGAGAGCAGGGGTGGGGAGGGGCAGAGGGAGAAGGAGAAGCAGATGCCCCACCGAGCAGGGAGCCTGACAAGGGGCTCGATCTCAGGACCCCTGGATCATGACTTGAGATGAAGGCAAACACTTAACTGACTAAGCCACCCAGGTGCCCTCAAACATTATTCTAATTAAAATTTTGGCTAGCCAATAAAAATGAATGAATATTAGCATCTGCAACTAGATAGATGAATCTCAAAATAATCATGACAACTGAGATAAACCAGACTAAAAAGAGAGCACCCAATATGGAAATTCTAGATAATGCAGTCTAATCTGCAGTGATAGAAAGTGGATCAGTGGTTACTGGTAAAGTTGGGGAGTGAAGGGCATGAGAAGTTAGGGGAGTGGGGAGGACTGGGAGTGACCAGACACAGGGAAGTTCATGAAGATGAGAATACAAAGGAGAAAAGAGAATTTGTAGAATGACATTTATGTCCATTATCTGTGGTGATGAGTTCAAGGTTATGTACATATACCAAACTTACCAAAAATATTTTTAAATGTGCTGTTTATTGTATGTTTATTATATACAAATAAAATGATTAAAAAAAAAAAAACCTCTGCTAGGCAATCTAGTAGCAAACATTTAGTGTTTAAGTATTTTGTGAGCATTAGACACTTGTTCCTAAACTAAACCATGTTGCTTAAGGGCCCAATTAAAACTACCTAGCCCAACTTTAAAGACATCTCTTCAACAGATCCTAGTTGATCTTAAAATTACCACCCACTGCTCTTTCACATCCGGGTTCTCCTGCCAATATGGTAGTCTTCGTCTGGTACAACTTGCTATCATTGCCATTTTTTAAATTTGTATTCCAGCAATTACATTCTAGCAACGACTCCATCAAGTTCTTTGGCTCTACTTTCTTCCCATGATATGCTCAGCCCATGGTTGTCACTCTCTTTCCTGAACTACTCTTGTACTTATAGTCCTTACCTCATCTTTGAGAGACTTAGCATACTATTGGTGAAATACTTTTATGGGTTACTTTCATAATTTGTAATTCTGTATTGATTTTCTCTAGTTATATTATGGAGTTCAACTCAACGAAATACTAAATAAAATCAGCCACTTAAGAAACAATAGAATCCCATTTATTGTATTCTAGAATGGAAATGAAATTTTGAAAGTACCTTGTCCAATATTCTACTTTGCTGTTCATTTATGACAGGACCCAAGGCTGAAAATGTTCCTAGAAGTAGGTGTGTGACCCCTTGGGGAAGCTGGTTATTGTTTCCAGGGAATTTATGTTTGGGATCCTCCATAACCATGTCTCAGGGGTTCAAATATTCTTTTCCATGCCACGGACAGTCTAAGAATGGAAATTATACTGGATGCTGGGAAATTCCCTGACAAGCTTGGTTGTAACATCTGCTTGGAATGTCATCACAGTCCAGAGCTTCAGTCTCTTCTTCTGTCTTTTCTATAATGCTACCAATTTTCTCACTGATTCCTTTCTTCCAATACTGTTTTCTAGACATTGATAGTGAAGGTCCCTTATTTCTTGAAACCCATTAAAAGAGATACCTTGGCACTTTCAATATTTTTGTTCCAAAGCATATTTGCTTTCATTCCTCAGTGTAGATGCTATTTTTGGTAGGGAAAACAGAGGTTTTTCTTCTCCTTTGTCGCTCCAATCTATGACTGCAGTCCAATCATGTTTAGAACTATAGATAATGCAAATTAATTTTATACACCCATGTGTATTTAATGTATATCACCTTAACTGTTTTGTTCCTGGATGTACACTTCCTTGCTTAGAACTAGGTTTGGTACCAATAGCACATCAGTTAATAGTTATCGATAGTGAATGAACTAGGTCTAATATGCTGTGTCTCGGTAAATGTGGTAATCACTAGCCATTTGTGGCTATTAAAATTTAAGTTAGTTGAAATTAAAATTAAGAATTCAGTTCTGCAAAAGCATTAGCCATTTCTTTTTTTCTTTTAAAGACTTTATTTATTTATTCATGAGACAGAGAGAGAGAGAGAGAGAGAGGCAGAGACACAGGCAGAGGGAGAAGCAGGCTCCATGCAGGGAGCCCAATGTGGGACTTGCTCCTAGGACTCTGGGATCATGCCCTGAGCCAAAGACAGACTCTCAATCGCTGAGCCATCCAGGCATCCAGCATTAGCCATTTCAACTGCTCACTAACAATATGTAAGAATATGAGAGCACAGTATGGCTGTTACTATCGTACTGAGTATAGAACAAGTTCATCATTGCACACAGTTCTTTTGGACATTTCTGTGTAACAAAACCATGCATGCAGGGGGTATTCCATAAATACTTGATAAGGATTTGGCAAGAATGCAAACAGTGGAAAAGCAGTAGGAAAGAGAGAAAGAATCAATTTTCAAAAAGATGATGCTAAATGTGCAGATACTACTTCCTAATAAGTTCACACTTAAATCAAAGGATCATTGTAATGAAAAAGAGACATTCTTACCTGTATGATATTGCCATCCATGATGTACAGGCAGTCCCCATAAAATATTTTGTTCATTTTCTGGTGAAAATTTTGCAAAATACTTGGCTGTCTTGTTCAGTAGGATTTTATACGTCCCCAGTCTCTCAGGGTAATGCCAGAAGTTGATGATATACTTTCCATTTTCTATCTTGTAGTCACTGAACTGACCAGGACTCTCCTTCCACAGAGGGGGATACACATCTGAGATATTAGATGCTTTTGCTATGGAAGCAAAAATACAACCAATTATTACACAGGCCCAGAAAATATTGAAAGCCATGGTGTTTAGCCTGGAGATTGAGATTATGGCAAGATGTCTATTGGGAAGTGGAGGAGGAAGCTGTTTTGTTTTTTTGCACCTTGACTAATCAACTCTTTAAATTCCCTTCCTTGGCAGTAGGAAGGTGGAGATAAACAAATGCTTTACCAAAGAGATTAGGGCACCTCCCTTGTTAATCAACTCCCAAATTAAAATAGTTGATAATGTATCAATCAGCCTCTAGAACTTTTAGTAAGACTGGATTTCTTCCTAAACTTATTTTTGTCTCTACCTTCTGATCTGTCTCTCATATTAATTATAATAATAAATTGTATGTATTTCCTGGAGTTACTTGAATTTTAAAGGTCAGCTATTTATCCAATTTAATATCTAATTAGTGAGATTTCAGCCATATAAATGGTTAAACAAGCAATTTTAGATAGAATTTGTAAGAAATTTTAGTGTTATATGGGACTTTACCAGATCTCTTTGAAATTTTAGTCCATGTGTTAGTCTAGACTTGTATGTCAGACATGTCAATTCGAATTCCACATAAGCAGGATCTGAGCCAAAGGCTTGTGTGCAGACATTTGATTTGTGGTTATAGAGTAAAGTAAAAGAGGGAGAAAAAAAGAAAGAAAGGAATAAAAGTGAATATAAGGAGAGACTATCAGTTTACCTCCACTAAGTTTACGGGGCATTTTATGTTGTCTAGGAACTAACCAGGAACACTATCCTGAAAGAACCACTGGCTTTAGGGGATGGAATTGTGAAGCATTTTTTCTTTTAAAAAAAATATTTTATTTATTTATTTGAGAAAAGGAGAAAGAGTACAAGTGGGGGGGACAGAGCAAAGGGATAGGGACAAATGGACTCCCCACTAAGTGCAGATTCCCACTAAGCTGGATTCCAGGGCCCTGCGATCATGACCTAAGTCAGGGTCAGATGCTTAACCAACTGAGCCACCCAGGCACCCCAGAGAAACATCTGTGCTTATCATTCACTTGTCAAAGGTGACTCAATGGTTGGGAATTCTCTTGCAATTCAGGTTACACAGACCTGTGTGCCAAGTGAACTCTTGCAAGTGCCTCAGGTCGCAGCAGTGTACAGAAGCCCAGGGCGGTAGATACAAAGGAAAAGCAGATACTGAAGCTAAGCTGTACATTGCACCTGCATGAAGCAGGTCAGAGCTCCACGTGGAACTGTCCTTGCAGCAGCGGCCACAGTCAGATGGGAGACCAAGAGGATTCAGGAGTGAGGCACAGGAGACGTCCTTTCAGAGCCCCTGCACTGTGACCTGAATCATGGGCCATGATTGGGAAGATGCCGGCCAGGGCCTCATGCAGGCCTAGCCCTTCTCTTCGCGCATGTGCTGCGTGTTTATTATAACCACAGTGAGTTGACAGGGAACTCTTTATCAGATAATTAACCCCAAACCTCAGACTTCATTCAACAGATATTGATTGAGTAGTGTCCCCATTGCTGGTGCTGCATCACCCCTGCTCTGCCACGGTGAGCAAAACAGGAGAGATGCTTGTCCTTGAGATGCTGAACAAAGGATTACTGTAAAAAATTAGTCTTTAATGAATGCAAGGAATTTGAATATGTAGTAGAAGACTTTTACCTTATTTCACCTCACCCTCTGCCTTCCCTTCAATGTAAAGGCGGGGCTTGTCTTTCTCCCAGTTGCATGCGTGAGCATAGAGAACGTCGGGCTGATGGGCCAGCTGCTCTCTCTCAGTTCCAAGTCTGAGAATTTCAACATTCCTCTCCTGTGGTGCAACCTCACTGCACGCTGAGGTGAACACCTGGCCCTCATTGCAACAGCCTGTGGAAATTAGGGCATGAGGCTCTGGCACCAAGATGTTCTATGAGTAACTAATGTCTGTTTTCTGATCCAGAAGCACCTTGCTTCCTGCCAAAAATTGTAAATACATGAGGTACTAAAGTACACAACTACACATATACATATGAAATGATTCTTGGATCTAAGGAAGATATTCTGTACGGGACAGAGAGTTGATGGGCATGGTGGACATAGTGGCCAAACCATATGGTCAACCGGGAAGTATACAAGACTACTTTTTTTTTCCTTTTAAGAAAGTGGTTGGAGGTGGTTGAAACAAGTAGCCTAAGTGAGACTTTTGGTTTTGTTTCCAAGTGGAACAATAACATGTCTACAGATACTCAAGTTAGTGTTGGTTTTGTGCAGAAAGAAAATATTAGAAGTTCATTATTTGTGTTCTTCCCCAGGCTGGAGAACGGGTCAGGGAGTCCCAAGAGCTGGTATGAGGATTTATATCGACCACAACATTAAAAGCCAATGGAGTTGTTTGCTTTTGTTTTTGTCGTTTTTTGGTTATACTTTTTTTTCCAGGTAGGGAAACAGGTCAAGTAATTCAAAAGCTAATGGAGAGCTTTAAGTGGCCTGAAAACTATGAGTGTCCTACCACCTTGAAAACAAATATGACTTCTTTCTGATTTGGAGACACATACCCTGCAGCCCTGCAATCCTCTGCTTCCTCTCTGCACAGACCTCAGCTGCTCCAAGGGTTCCAGGTGCGGCCTAAGTCTCCTTCTCCTTAATAAAACCGAGGGCCCTACATATGCTGAGGAACTCCAAAGGCAGGGAGATATGGAACTCTTTGTAGCTCTTTTGAATACTGGGGCCCAAGTCACTATCTCGCTCAGTTCCATATGAAAAAGTGACGCTGAGCAGAGGTGGCCAAAGCCATGAATTCTAGAGTAGAAACCACAGTAGCATGTGAGGGGGGCAGAAATAAAGAGCTTCTGAGCCAGAGCACTTTCTAAACACTGAGAAAGACACAGTGAAGAATCAATGAGGACAAAATGCTTCTCCAACAGCTCCAGCCATCACCTATAGTCTAACCCACCTGCCACTTCCTGCTTCCCTAACTCCGAAGTAGGAGGTCACACAATGTCCTGAAAGAGCGATTGGATCCCTTGAAATGCTGAATTGAACTGATAACAGATCAGTCTGTAAGAAACTTTCTTTTATCAGAACATCATTCTTAAGCCTCACGCCTAATTTGACAGGGATTTATTGAGCAGTGACTTTTATTCTTGGTGCTATATCAGCACTGGCTCGCCATGGTGAGCAAGGTATCAGAGATGATGGTCTTTGAGATGTTGTTGGGTCACAACCCTTTCAGGAGCTTCCCTGGTGGTCTTCTAAAACATACAAGGAAGGCAGGGAGAGATGGAATAAAGAGACAAGCCACTCCAGGTTGGCAGATGGCAGCTTTCCTAAGCACCAGAAACTTGCCTGGGAGGCTTGTTTTGAACAGCAGCAAGATGAATGTATCCCTGTGCTCACCTACCAAATCTCAAAATTGATAAAGAGGCCTTAACTGTATTTAGTCACATATATCATGGAGGTATTTTCAATGCCACATCCCTATCTCAAGGCAACATCCTTGGAGTAGTAGCTGGGAGTGGGAAAGGCAAGTGGAATCCATATTTCAAGGACAGAGGGACAGAGGTGGGGGTGAGGAGCCTCTGGGGGCCAGAATCCAGCTCATGGGTCAACTGGTGGTCATGTCTGTTTTTCTCCCATGTCTTTTTGATGTTTTGCCTCAACAGATGTTTAACAAAGGATCATTATAGAAAAAAGAAGGTAATTCTCTTTGTGATAGATGAATTTTACCTTCAATTTGATTTTTTTCAAGTTCTATTGAAGTATAATTGACATTTGTATATATTTAAGATATGTGATGCCTTGATACACATATATATTATAAAATGATTACTACAATCCAGCTGATAGCCCTTCCAGCACTTCCCATAGTTACTGTTTCGTGTGTGTTTGTGTTCGTGTGTATGTGGTGAGAATACTTAAGATCTACTTTCTTAGCAGATTTCGAATATAAAATGTACCATTGGCTATACTTGCCGTATTGTACATTAGATCCCCAGAACTTATTCATCTTATAACTGAAAATGTGCATCCTTTGACCAACATCTTCCCATTTTTTCCACTCTCCAGTCCCTGGCAACCATCATCCTACTCAGCTTATGTGAGTTCAACTTTTTTAGAACTCACCTTTAAGTGAGATCATATATTTGCCTTTCATGTGTCCAGTTTATTTCACTTAACATAATGTCTTCCAGGTTTATCTAGGTTGTCACAAATGGCAGATTCCTTTCCTTTATGCAGCCAGGTAAAATTCCATTGATAAGTTCTTACAATTTATATTTTATACATAGAAGAGAACTAGATGCATATGCAAGGCTAGAAGACTGAAGAAGGGGATGAAATATCTTAATGTCTGAGAATTCTGACAGTGGAGTAAGAAGGGTTATGCATAATTTATGAGGTCAGAAAAATATTTTTTTCAATTATGATATATTTAATAATATTACTTTAGTCTTTTAGGCAATGTTGGCATTACTTATCCTAAGAACTCAGGATGGTATTTTTAAACTGTTTTTGACCTCATGAATCTAGATGTAGTGGAAAGTTTAACATTTTATTTCTTCTGGAAGAGGGACCACATGTACATCACATTATATATCTTCTGGTTTATCCATTTTTTCATAGATTCTTTGACTAACTATCCATTTACTGAACATCAAGTAAGTGCAATATATTATGGAGAATGAAAATTTTAAAGGAAACATTTCATTTTTTTCAAGAAAAAAGTCTCAAAAATTATGAACAAAGTTACAGAAGTTCAGAAAAGGGAGTAATATCTGTAGGTTTCACATAGCTATGGAATCATCAGATAAGAGAAGATTTTAAAGAGGAGGTGGTGTATGAGTTGGAGCTCATATACTGAGTTCTATGAGCAATGAATGGTCTGTCTTCTGATTCAGAAGCATCTTGATTCCTGTCAAAAACTGTACATACACGAAATAATGGAACACACAATTATACACATATATACATGAAATAATTCTTGGGGACACACATAGCTTTATCTTTATTTACACACGTAGCTTTATTTTATACACATAGCTTCTCTTTCCATGCAAGTTTTTCAACTCTAGTAAGACATGTTCCAGAAGCAGTTGAAAATAGATTGTGGTGAGAAGAATAAAGTGATACACACAGCATGAGGGAGAACTGATTTAGAAGTACTCAGTTGAATTTTAGGCATAAGTTGGTAGTATGACTAAAGGCTACATCTAAACTTTTTTATTGCCCTTCATGGTTATTAGTTCTCTTGAGTATATGCCAGTTTCACAATTCTTGAAATGAAACTTGATGTCTGTCAGTGCTCCTTGCATTGGGTAAAGAGAGAGGCCCAGAAAAGTTTGGCTACTAATTGTTACCTCCTTCTTACTTATGCAGAATTTTAATATAACTTGGTAGTGAAATCAGTTGAAAGTTTGTTTAATTGCCAATATTTTTTTCTTGGTTGACTATCAATAAGCAGCTAATAAATATTTTCAGCTACTTGTTCTTTGTCAAATCCAATAGGTCTCCTATCACTCATTTTGTTGAAACATCTTCAGGTTTACCTGAAGTTGATGCTTTATATAAAGGGGATGATATAGTGATATAGATTCTTGCTGACACTGAAACAGAAGTAGCCAAAGAATTATTTAATTTTATTAATAAATAAAATAAATATAAATATATATAAATATAATATATATAAATATAATATAAATATAAATATAATATAAATATATTATATATAATATAAATATAAATAAATATAAATATAAATAAATATAAAAAATAAAATAAAAATAAATAAAATTATGCAATTTTCCAGGACATGAGGTGGTTTACTCCATCACAGACACCAGGCACAAAACTAGGATTCCTTCACTTTTGCTATAATTTGTTGTAAAATTCAATAGAAATAATATAAACTAATTAGCCTGCTTGTAGCGTGGTGTGGCCTTCCATCAGAGGTGTGTACAAGTGTGTTTATGTGTGTTATCATTTTGATATGCTTCTAGGTTCATTTGTATATCTTAAGATTCAATTTTGATTTTAACCTATATTCATTGAATTTTATTTTTTAATTTAATTTCAATTAATCAACATATTGTACATCATTAGTTCCAGATGTAGAGTTCAGCGATCTATCAGTTGTATATAACACCCAGTGTTTGCCGCACCATGTGCTCTCTTTAATGTCCATCACCCAGGTACCCCAATCCCCCACCCAGCAAACCTCAGTTTATTTCCCATACTTAGGAGTCTCTCATGGTTTGTCTCCTTCTCTGATTTAATTTATTTTAATGTAATTGCTAACATTTTAAACACCAAAACAATAAAAAAGATAGACTTAAAATTTCATTCCTTTTCCTACCCCTTCCCAGCCCATTTCCATACAAGATGGATGAACCAATTGCAAGAAGATGAACCAACTGCATAATTTCTGGTTTATACATTCTGAGGAGGTTTTATCTTTTTGTAAAAAAATCAACCTATTTACCTATCTCTGTATTTATGTATCTATCTCTACTTCCCCTTCATTTCTTCTATGAAAGATAGAATACCATATATACTCTTTATATACTGAACACCTGCAGGCAGTCTAATACACAGGCAGGAGCAGTGGCAGGAGAAAACCTCAGGCCGTTCCAGCTCCCATTCCACAATTAAGGCATGAGTGGGTGGTCCCATCCTCCAACAGGCCACTGACATGAAGACCCCCTGTGTCTCTATGACCTTCACACCTGCAGCATTTGCCCCCACCTAGATGGTCCCTTGGTGACATTAGGTGCCTCAAGAAAGTGACTTCTGCTCCTGTAGATGGGACCAGCAGAGATTGAATGGAAGCCCAATAGCACCAGAAGAACACAACAGACCAAAATAACTTTGTAAGACTTGAGAAAGCTAAACTGTCATTGGAACCAAGCCCACAAAAGTTGACTGGAATCCATAAGCCAAGCCTACACAGAGTGATTCCCTGCTAAAATGATTTATATAGGATTAAGAGTATCCTAACATGATAATCAAAATGTCTACTATACAATCAAAATCATTGCACATACTAAGAACCAGAAAAAGCACCATTTTAATGAGAAATTACACTTAACAGATGCCAAAATTGAGATGAATCAGATGTTGTAATTATCTGCCAAGGATTTTAAAACAGCTATCATAAAAATCCTTCAGGACTTAAGGGACATTTATAGACACTCCGCTCAATGGCAGTAGAATAAAAATTCCTTTCAAGTGCCAGTGAGAAAGTCACAAAAATAGATCACTGCCTGGACAATAAAATTAACCTTAACAAACTTAAAAGAATTTTTAAAACAGAGTATGTTCTCTGACCACAGTGAAATTAAGGCAGGAATCAATAACAAAAGGATAATGGGAAAATCACCCAGGATAGAAGATGAACAAGCAAAAATCAACTGCATTTCTATATACTGAGAAATGTAAAGTAAAATTTCTGTAAAGTACCATTTACAATTGCTCTAAAGAAGATGAAATACTTAGGTTTACATCTTAAAAAAAAACTATTCATAAACAAAGGAATTCTTAAAAAAAGACATCAATACCCGTAAAGATATACCATATTCATTGTTTGGAAAATCCAATATAGTAAAGATGTTAGTTGTCCCTAAATTTATCTATGGGTTTAACACAAATTTCTTTTAATATCTCAGTGAGTTTTTTTCTAAGTATAAACAATCTTATTCTAAAACTTAGATGGAAAGGAAAAGGCCCTAAAATAGCTAAAAACTATTTTGAACTAGAAGAGTAAGTGGGAGAAATAGTTCTTTCTGGCTTACCACATAGCCACAGTAATCAAGTCAGTGTGGTTCTATTGGAGGAATAGACATAGGGATCAGTGGAACAGAACAGGAAAACTAGAAATAAATCAGCACAAATATGTGCAAATAATTTTCAGAAAATTGCAAAAGGAATTTAATAGGGATAGCTTTTTGGATAAATAATACTGAAATATTTGGACGTCTATAGGCAAACAAGTGAACCTCCATCTGATCCACATACCTTATACAAAAATTAAAGTAGATCTAGGACATAAATATAAAACTATAAAACTTCTAGAACAAACAGAAAAAAATATTTGAGACCTAGAACTAGGCAAAGAGCTCTTAGACTTGACTCCAAAATCATTTAAAGGTGAAAATCCATAAAAGGAAGTTGAGAAATCGGATTTACCAAAAATAAGAAGGATTGTGATTCAATTAAAAAGATAAAAAGAAAAAAAGATAAAAAGATAAGCCATAAAAAGAAAAATGATTAATTGGATTCAACAAAATTTAAAAAGATTCTGTTATGAGGATGAAAAGATAAGCTACAGACTGAGAAAACATTTGCAAATCACATATCCAACAAAGGGCTTGTATTGAGAATATATACAAAAAAATTCTCAAAGCTCAACAACAATCTCATTAAAAATGGCCAAAAGACATGAACAGACTTTTGAAAAAGAGATACAGATGTCAAATAAGCACATGAAGAGATGTTTAACATCATTAGCCACTGAAGACATTGAAAATTAAAACTACAACGAGGTATCGCTAAAAGCCCATTATAATAGCTGATGTAATAAATAGCAATAACACAAATGCTAGTAAGGTTATAGGAAATCGGATCATTCATATGCTGTTGCTAGAAGTGTAAAATGGTGCAACCCCTTTGGAAAATAGTTTGGCAGCTCCTATTAAAGGGAAAGATGGACTTACTATAGACATATGACTCTTAGGTACAACTAAACTTTTAGGGAAATGATCATTTATTTTAACACAGAAAATTGGACACAGATATTCACAGAAATTTTATTTGTAATAGCCTCAAGCTATAATAGCTAAAAACCCAAATAGCTTCAGTGGCTGAATGGAAAAACAATCTGTACATCTCTGCCATAGAATATTACACAGTAATAAAAAGAAATCGTACTTGACCTTTGAACAACATGGTTTGAATTGTGCAGGCCACTTATACGTGAATGTTTTTTCAAAAAACACGTTGGAAAAAATTTTGGAGATCTGCATCAATTTTAAAATCTTCACAGATGAACTACACAGTCTAGAAATATTGACAAAAATTAGGAAAAAGTTAAATATGTCATGAATGTATAAAACATATGTAGATACTAGTCTATTTTATCATTTACTCCCATAAAAATACACAGATCTATTATAAAAAGTTAAAATATAGTAAAATTTACACACTTATCCACTGTTCATGGTGCCCTTCCCAGAAGAGAGAAATGTAAACAAATGTTAAAATGCAGTATTAAATCATAACTGCAGCTATAAAGCTACACCAGCAGGAGTGAAAACCTTGCACTTTTGGTGAAATATCTTTTCTATCTCGTATTGAAAATGAAGTTTTTCATTTTCATTTCAACTTTCATTTTCGTATTGAAAATGAAGTTATATAGGTGCAGGATTGCTATAAGAAAGGAATGTCTATGGAATCTAATTTGATTTGGAAAAAAAGCAAAGTTATTACATGACACTTAAACAAAAGGAAGGTGAAGTATCTAAAACTGGAGAATTTAATGCCAGCAAAGATTGTTTGATAATTTTAGAAAGAGGTTTGGCTTAAAAAATGTCAATATGACAAGAGAAGCAGCTTCTGCCTACCAAGAGGCAGCAGGCAATTCCCAAGTGCTACTAAGAAAACCACTGAGGGAGGGGTGGGGAAAAATAAATCATTGAGGAGAAGGGATATCTGCCTGAAGAGGTTTTTAATACAGAAAAAAAAAAATCCCTATACTGGAAAAAATGCTACAAAGGATATTTGTTAGTAAGGAAAAGAAGTGAGCACCAGGATTTAGGATAGGCTACCTCTACTGTTTTGTGGAGATGTGCTTGGGTTCGTGATCAGGATTTTCCTTATCTATAAAGCTGCCAACCCCTGAGCCATGAACAGAAAAGATAAACCCCAACTGCCTATCTTGTGGTTGTACAACAAAAGGGCCTGGACAACAAGAACACCGTTTCTGGATTGGTTCTACTCATACTTTGCCCTGAAGTCAAGAAGTACCTTGCCAGGAAGGGACTGTCTTTTAAAGCTCTTTGGATGTTGAACAATGTCTCTGACCACTCAGAACCTTATGAATTCAACACCAAGGGTGTCAAAGTGGTCTACTTCCCTCCAAATATAATATCTCCAGTTGGGCCTCTAGATCAGGAGGTCATGAGGACCTCATTCTACACTATACTCTATGGAAAGGATTGTCAATGTTATGGAACAGAACCCAGTGGAGAGAATATCATGAAAGTCTGGAAGGATTATACTACTGAAGATGCCAAGATTCTCATAGAAAAAGTCATGAAAACCAGCAACCCCCAAACAACAAATCACTACTGGAAGGAACCATGGCTAGATGCTGTGCATGCTTTCCCAGTATTTATGATGGAGCCAATCAAGAATATCATGAAAGAGGTCATGGATATGGAAAGAAAAAAGTTGGGTTGGTAAAGAGTTTCACAATATGGATCTTGGAGAAATTCAGGAGCTAATAGACACCACATCAGAGGAATTACCAGGAGACGATTTGATAGAGATGAGCGCTTCCAACCCAGGGCCAGGAGGTGAGGAAGGAGACATAGGACAGACAGTGCCAGAAAACAAATTGGCATTAGACTTTCTGGCAGAAAGGTTCTGATTATTTGAGACAGCTTTTGGTTTCTTCTATGGCATGGACCCTTCTATGAGGTGGACACTGAAAGTAAAGCAGGTGATGAAAGGATTGGTAGCATCTAGGAACATTTTTAGAGAAACCAAAAAGCAAAAAAGTCAAAGATTATGATTGGGTTTTGGAAAGTTACAGTGAATGTGCCTGCCCCTCCTGCCTCCCCTCCTACCTCTTCTTGCCCGGCCATCCCGGAGAGAGCAGCACCCAGCCCTCCCTGCTCTTCCACATGGTCCTTCTCATCAACCCACTTGCTGTGAAGATGAAGAGGATGAAGATCTTTATGATGAGCCACTTCTGCTTCATGAAGAGTCAGTGACCATCTTGCTGGGCTCATGAGTAAATGTATCTATTCGTAAATTTATCTGTTGTGTGTGTTTTATTCTCTTTGCATGAAAATCTAATCACGGTAGGGCAAGAACTCTATGGGACATTTTTGTGTTATCATCATTTTGTCACCTGAGAATTCACCATGTAGAGCCTCATGCATAAGGCTGGTGTGGAGTGGACAGCCTGCCCTTTCCTATGCACATTTAATACAAAACTGATAATATATTCATTTTCATACTGTTTTACAACTTTGCTTTCAAAGAATGACAGTACTGTGCAGCACGCCCCTCTCTCATCATTGGAGAAACTGGGTATCAGCCTATCAGAGCAGTTAAGTGGTTTTTTAAAAAAGTGTAACAATGTTTCCAATATTGTATCAGGAATATGACTATACTAGTGCACGCCATAATGATCTGTTCGTTAGTTCACAGGCAAGGCTACCAGGAAGAAATTGTGCAAATTACACTAGGCTACCATTAGGCAATGACATTGCCTCTTCTTCATTTTCAATGCATGAATCATTTATCTGTAAATAAATTTAAATTTCTTTTTCATACTATCTTTCCACTGACGGTGTTTTGTTCCTAGACAATACTGATGTAGGCACTGACAGACGATTCATCGTGCCAACAGAAGAGGTAAACTTACGAATGGATAAATAGAGAACGGTAGATGTAAATGTATTTTTTTCTCCCTTATGACTTTCTTAATAACCTTTTCTTTTCTCTAGCTTACTTTATTGTAAGAATACAGTATTTATTACATCCAATATGCAAAATACGTGTTTGTTAATTTACTGTTGATGTTATCAACAAGGCTTCTGGTCCACAGTGGACAATTAATAATTAAGTTTTTAAGGAGTCAAGTTATAGGGGTGCCTGGAAGGCTCAGATGGTTAAGCATCCAACTCTTGATTTCAGATTATGATCTCCTGGTTGTGAGATGGAGCCCCGCCCCCACCATGTGGGGCTCAGCACAGGGCATGGAGCTTGCTTAAGATTATCCTTCTCCCTCTGCCCCACCCCACTCACGCTCTCTCCCCTTTCTTTGTCTCTCTAACCACAAATAGTAAAATTTTTAAAAAGGAGTCAAGTTGTACATGGATGTTTAACCATGCAAGGGATTGGCGCCTCTGGTCCATATGTTGTTCAAGGGTCAACTGTATGTATATACAACAAAACTGTAACAAAAATTAGCTGCCATTCATTTTTCCCAACAGGAACAACAACAACAAAAAAACCCAAATGCATTGTAATTTCTTTTATATTTAAGAGAGCAACTGTTTGTATTTAAAAATAAGTAAGGCATTTGGTGTATTGCACTTCACATTTCTAAGAATTGAGATTCCCATAAAGAAAATGTAGGTTATTATTGTAATATCGTTAGTATAGAGTGATGTATCATTATTAATTACTTTCTGCAAAATATTAACACATACTCATCCATTCTTTTCTTCACAAATTAAACCTACAGCCACACATCTTGAAGGATGGAGAAAGAGGTGCTTAGGTTAATTGAAATTTCAAGACCGCCAAGGCTAACCCTCTTTGTATAGATATGATTGTGAAATTGGTTGATCAGAAACAATTTGTGGTATTTAAACCTGAACATTTGTTGGTCAAAAGTAGAAAGCAGACATGGTCTAAATTTCATTATGGAAAACACAAGTTTACTGCACTTTTATGTAACTCAGTTTTGAGGGAATATTATTAGATTAAATGCTATATTTTTTCCTCAGTTCTCACAAGTGCTCTCATTCTAGCAGGAAAAAAAGCTTAAGCACATCCCCCAAATCTGGTTCTATCCTTTATGAATACTGATCCGCTTTGAAAGCATTTCTGCTCATTCTTCCAGATATATATCTAATACTACTGAAACTCTTTCCTGTGCTTTACACATGAAAGATTTTATATATACATGTGACAACCACAAATGGTGTTCTTCCCTCATTTATAACATTGTAAAATTATATGTGTAAAATTTTCAGTGAGAGGGATTTTACTGATGCATAAATATTAATCAGATTCTTCCCCGTGGTTTAACATTTACAAGCATCTTCTAGGAATTTGATGACCTATTAGGAACTAATGGACTGCATATAGTTTGTCCCTGGAAGTTGCTGGCAATATTTTTAGTGATGGGTAATATTGGATTTTTATATTACTCTAGATCATCTTTTCTACTTGATACAAAAACATACTTTCATTCCTAAATTTTCCTGTAGAAATATTAAATTTTCCAATTTACCTATATAATAATTGTTGAGGAGGCAAAAAGCAGAAAATATTATATAGCATTCAAAAATTAAAATAGGCAGAAACCTATGTGTAAAAAAAAACCAGTCATATACTCTCCCTCCAAACGCAAAAAATTAGAAGTTCATTTATCACCAATTTCTGCATATAACTCTTGAAGATGGAATGGAAAATAAATGTCTATACATCTGAATATTTTAAATCACAGAACTGAAATATGATCGGACCACTCTCGAATCAAAATTAGCATTATGATATGACAAATGAGGCAATGCACAAGAGCCAAACAGGGTTACCTGGGAAATCACTCCCCAGCTGGGTGTTATACTATATGTTGGCAAATTGATTTTGTTAAAAAAAGAAGAGAAAGAAAATCACCCCCTAACATACAACATATAAACACAATACAAAGGTATTGATACATGACCTAACCTGGAGCAGGCCATCAACTCTCCAGAGTGAGATAGACATGCATTAGGAATAGGGTATCCATAGATAGTAGTTTGCTTGACAGGGAGTTTGCCTGGCAAATTTTCACTTACAAAGTATCCAGGTTTGGAGGAGAAATTACGTCATTCTAGACCATAACCTGGATGGAAGTACAAGAAACAAAGTAAGAAGGTATTACTGTTTGTATGAATATATAAATCCAGGCATGGATGTTTGAGGAATGTCGATACATGCTGTTGTTTATAAACAAGCTGAGTGATTATATAACATGTTTAAATGATAAAATCAATTCATAGAAAACAAGATTAAAACCATGAAAGAAATTAATCGTTTATAATACTAAAACACAAAATGATAAAAATGTTAATTGAAAAACATACCATTCATAAATTCAATTAACATAAAGAAAACCAAAGCAATAACAGTTGAAGTGGAAATATTTACCAAAAGGAATAAAGGAATGACAAATATAGGCACCAACACAAAGTTAAGGATGAACTTACTTGAGTAAAAGACACTATATAGATAGATATACAGCTTCGAGGCTAAGGGATCTCTGACCTGGATGCCTTTTGAGGATGAGATTTATCGCACCGGGGTCATGGGGGCTGAAATCCAAGTTCAGCTGTCCCCGAAATATAGAGCAAAAGTTAGGGTGCAAAAGTTAATCATAACCATCAGTCATCAGTTTGTCCTCTCTCATTAAATCTAGCAAAAAAAAATGTACTTACATCGAGTTACTGTGGAAGTTGCCAGGGAAGGATATTGTGCAAAACAAAAAACAAACAAACAGAAGTCTCTTTCTGCAGTCTTACATTTCAGGTGGCTTTCTGAACCTATTTTTTAAAAAGGATTTATTTATTTATTTTTGAGGGAGCAGGGAGAAGGAGAGGGAGAGAGAGAGAGAAGCCCAAGGTGACTCCCCTCTGAGCGCACAGCAGGTGGCGGGGTGCTATCCCATGACCCTGAGATCCTGACAGGAGCCAAACCCAAGAGTCAGACACTCAACTGGGGGAGCCACCCAGGCACCCCTTCGAACCTATTTTTTAATGCCAATTTTATTTATTATAGGTATAATTTATTTAATTTAATATTTAATATTTAATAAAATATTCAAATATTTTATACATGGATGATGCAATGTGTTCTTTTCCCCAAACTCTGGAAAGTCAATAGAAGAGAATTAAAAAAAAATTCTGTCATATTAAAAATAAACTACAAAAGTTTAGGGAGGGGGATTCTAGAAGGATCTTGCACTCAGATTACTTTCGAAGGATCCTCAAACTTTAGCTCATTTGCAGAAATGTATACAGGAAATTATAGGCGTTGTGTGGTTAAGACAAAGACAAAGCTGAAGTCTAACCAACCAAGCTGAGGGAAGGCTGTGGCTAGGAGCTGAACGCTGGCTCATACATAGACAATTTTAAGTTAGAATGAAATAGTTAAGTCATATTTCTATCTATGTGTTTTATGGTTCTCTCTCCAATTTCTTCAAATCACAGATCAACTCCTTATTCATCCAATTGTGGCTGTAGGAAGACTGAATTTCACTTTTGCTTTTCTGTGCTCTGCGTCTTAATCTGTGTCATCCTTCCTCTCTTCCTCTTTCTTGTGTTGCCAGCAACCCTGCAACTTACTTCATGTCTCAAAATCCTTTTATGCAGACTCCGCAGTCCTTACTAAATTCACTTGTAGACTCACTATTCTATTCCCCTGTGTTTGATCAGTAGCTGTGGTATATTGAAAAAAGCATTGGCCGACACCATATTGGGGAAGAACAAAGTTGGAGGACTGACACGGCCTGACTTCAAGACCTACTCTAAGACGGTGTGGAATTGCTCAAAGAATAGACAAATCAATGGAACAGACTAGAGAGCCCAGAAAGAACCATACGAATAAAGTCAACTGATCTTTGACGAAGGAACAAAGAAAACACAATGGGAGAAAAAAAAGATTGACTTTTTTAAACAAATAGCACTGAAATAACTGGACATTCACATCCACAAAAATGAATCTAGTAACTCAGAATGGATCTAAATGTAACACACCAGGGGTTAGGGTAGAAGGCAGGATGAACAGTTGGAGCACAGGGAACGTTTAGGGCAATTAAACTACTCTATACGATACTGTATTGGCAGATGTATGTCATTACACATTTGTCATAATCCATAGAATGTACAACGCCAAGAGTTAACCCTAATGTAAACTATGAATTCTGAGTGCTAATTGTGTGTCCATGTAGGTTCATCACTTTGGGACACAACTGGATTTTGAGTGATGATGATCTATCAGTGTAGGTTCATCAACTGTAGCAAATGTTGATGGTTCATCAACTGTAGCAAACGGGCACAGGGTGTAGATCAATCACAGGGGAGGCTGTGCACCTATGGGATTCGGAGATAGATGGGAACTCTGCACTTTCCAAACAATTTTGCTGTGAACTTAGAACTATTCTAAAGATAAAGCCTATTAAATGAGCAAAGGGGGAGCACTGAATGCTCCCCAAGGGCCTCCTGGGGGGAGGCAGAGAATGTGTGCTATTAGCATCAATTTCCAAAGGGAAAGCAGGCACTGCCATCTGCCATCAGTAACATCTTATGTTACTGTTTGTTCACCATTAAGAAGCAGGAATGAAGCAGCTACTGTGTAAGGGAGCCAGTGTGGCTGGTTAGGGACTCGGAGATGCGGAGAGCAATGAGAATCGAGTCCTGGTTCACTGCATGGAATGGTGAGCATCAGGACACACTACCCCCCAAATGTGGCACCTTTGCCACATTTGTTGTTGAATGCAAATGTTGAATATTTCAGGCGGAAGGAATCTGAAAAGTGGCTGTGGCAGGAAGGACTTTCTGATGTTCCCGAAGCAGGTCACCCAACCCTCACATGAGAGGTGCCCTTTCTACACCAAGAGGAAAGGAACATCTTGATCTCCCAGACAAGGGGAATATGAACAATCCTATTAAGAAATTTCCCTCAGTTTAGTATATTTACCTCTTATCTTTTGTCTTATTAAATCTTTCCATTCTTCCTCAAACCCAGCGTAAAACCACTTAGGTTTAGCCAGCTGGATTTCCATTTCCTGATGAAGGTTCTCATGTCACATAAAACTTATATTAAATAAATTCGCTGAGGCCTCTGGGTGGCTCAGTCAGTTGAGCTTTGGACTCTTAGTTTCAGCTCAGATCATGATCTCAGGCTCTTAGGTTTGAGCCTCCATCAGGGAGGCTGGTGGAGAGTCTCTCTCTCTCTCCCCTGCCTCTGCCCCTCCCCTTGCTCACTCTCTTTCTCTCTCTTTGTCTCTGTCTCTCTCAAATAAATTAATAAAAAAAATAAATTCACATGCTTTTCCTTTGTTTTCCTGTCTTTTGTTACAGGGGTTGCAGTCGAGAATTTGAAAGAGTGGGAGGAAAAAGATTTTTTTTTTTTTTTTTACCTTCTATGGGAAAAATAAACAGGTAAATAAATAGTCCTTAGGGAGTGAGGAGTATGGAGGAAAAGGAGATGATTAACTCAGCTCTGGGGGCACAAGGAAGCCTCCTTAAGATGACATAGATCCCCAGTCTTAAAGGATGGATAGGATTTAATCTCATGGAAAAAAAAATTAAAAAAAAAGATTTCATCTCATGGAAATTAGTGTCAGAAATAATAGGACGCAAAAACAAGGGCAGGGAAAGCTCCTGGTGCATGCTGGACAGCCGACAGCACAGGCATAAGGATTTACCCAGTTGCAACACTATTCACTCACCTTAATAGTTACTTATTTATTTTTTTAACTTAAAGTCTCCCTTGAAGAATCCTGTCCTTTGGATCGAAAAAGTTAGCTTTTGGGTGGATTGCCACTTGAAAACTGTCACACTTTTAAGAAGGAATTCAAGTTCTTTCTCAAGGATGCTTCACATTCTACATGCTCCTTGATTTTAGTAAAACACTTCTCCTTGAAAGGTTGCCGGATTCTAGCAGAAATTTTGCCTCAGCTTCTTTGCTTTTTGACTCTGTTTCCAGCATTGTTTAGTCATGGCTCTAAACGTTGCTTTTACCTGGTATTGTGTTATACTGAGCATTATTACGTGGGGGAAAAATAAGTAAAAATTAAACATTCGATGAGAAAATCTTTAGAAATTTAAAATTCTGACAATTTCATTTCATATTTTCAAAGAGTGAAGCTTAAGTCACCAATGTCTCCCAAAGTATTTATTCTACAGAGTGAACTCATGTACTTGATTTGATGGCAGATGCTATCTCATTATCCTAACTCGAAAATTAGGGAAGGTAAGACAAAAGTCAATCACTCTACATTTATTTCCACCTTATCTTTAATATTTTAATATTATGAAGCTGAACAAGCAAAACGCTGGTCCCTCTTTGTGAACTGCAACACTCATTCCTGTAACGTTGATAAAAAAAAAAAAAAAAGTTCTCCTAAAAGACCTCTCACGGTGGGTTCTTATTACTGGAGATAAAGACCCCTTCTTAGTGGCTTTGCTACCCTACAGGACAGCGTTGTCTGATTTATGTTTTCCCCACAAAGCTCCTGATTTTACAGGTTCTCCAGATTCTTTGATACATTTTACATTGTACAGCCTGGACTGGTAACGAATTAAGAGTTCAATCACAGATATAAATCACTGTGATACATAATTTAATAAAAGGAAGTGTGACTTGCTCTAGAGATGTCATCTAGTGTTTCTGCAACAATGGTACTGGGCATCTTCATGGCCTTCCTACACCCATCCTGCTCTTTCCGTGGGGTTTTCAGGCAGCAGACCCCTTGGACTTTCACTGACCTGGAGGTAATAGGAAGCCTCTCTATTCCTTTCCTGGGGCTCATGACTTTTGCTGCCTCTGTTTCTGTTGAATAGAAAGAAGTCAAGTGCAAATCCTTGCCTGACCAGTGGAAGCAATAATTACAATAGTTTTACCAGAATTTTGCCCGTCAAGGTCTGTGGATTTCAGACATAGCCCCAAATCCTTTTCCCAAATCCTAACGTTCTATACCAGGCCTTCCTCAGCTCCCGGGTTATACAGAAGCACGCTGCAATTGAAAGTTTGAAAGTTACTCATTTAGCCTAGTTCCAGAATAAATAGTTCCTGTTGGACCAACTTAAAACATTATTATTGAATCATTTGTAATCCTCAAGGCAAAAGTATCCAAATTAATATGGGTATGGAAGGAGGCAGGTTATACCCATTAATTAAAAATTATGCTAAGAATAACTTCATAGAAATCATCACTATATTCCAGATTGAGGTTGTATAAACTAGTTATTACCTTTTAAGATATAATTAAAAGAGATTGAGTGGCGAGCGCAAAGTATTATTTTTTAACTTGGAGATGGTACAAGGGTACAAGTTTTAGCTTTTTATAAGCTCCGATTTTACTGAAAGTTAGCATTGGATTAGATATTGTGTCTGGAACACATTTGTGAAGAAGCATAAGGTATAGGATTATCGAATCACTATGCTGTACACTCGAAGCTCAAATAACATTGTATGCCAACTATACTTCAATAAAAAGGAAAGAAAGAAAGAGAAAGAAAGAAAGAAAAGAAAAGAAAAGAAAGAAAGAAAGAAATGGAAGGAAGGAAGGAAAGGAAGAAGGAGGAAGGAAGGAAGAGGAAGGAAGGAAGAAGAAAAAAGAAAGAAAGAAGAAAGAAAGAAAGACATCCCCAGACAAAAGACGCCCCAGCCCTCCCTCCCTCCCGCCGACAGCAACAACGCCAGCACGAACGCCCAGAACTCCCAAAGCGAAAAATATTTGTTGCTCCCAGTGGAGCCGCAAGCTTTGGAAAAATAGAGCTGCTTAGATTTATAAACTAGATGACTAGCAACATCTAGTGGTCATTTCTATAATCAACCCCTTCTTCATTTCCATTGTTGCTTAGCATCCAGTCACATGACAGAAGTTTGGGCAGGGATTTTGAATTAAATAAAAATAAAATAAAATAATGAAACAGTTTTCACAAGCTCTGTAAATTGCCCTTCCTCTCAGCTATCTGTCCAGCTGTTGATGATGGTTCTCAAGGGCCTGCATGGCTGCCATCTGCCCCTTGACCAGGACTCCCTCTTCCGTATCGAAAGCTCTCCAGGCTCAATGAAATATTACACACTGCCTCGAAAAAAAAAAGAAAGTTAGTTAATTCCTAAGATATTTTATTTATAGATAAAATTATAAATTTTTGCATCATATTTTAAAATAAGAAAAAATTAAATAGGGGCACCTGAGTAGCTCACTCAGTTAAGCATCTGGCTCTTGGTTTCAGCTCAGGCCATGATTTTGGGGTCATGAGATTGAGCCTCAGGAGTTGTGCTCCTCCTCGCTGGGCAGGGAATCTGCTTGAGATTCTCTGTCTCTCTCCTTCTGCCCCTCCCCACCTCTCTAAAATAAATAAGTAGATAAATCTTTTAAAAAAAATAAAATAACAAAATAAAAATGGGAAACAATGTAAACCTCAATCTAAGCATTAGTTTTAATACATATGTATATATAGTATACACATACACTACAGACACCATTATTTATAACTTTGGGTATATGAGCTATAGAATTTAAAATATTGAAATGCTAAAGAGTGTTCAGCTGCTTTACCTGTCATTAGAAGGGTGGTAACTTTGCTAAACACAGGAGACTGGACTTAATTTTGCTAACGTTAGCCCTAAAAATTAAACTGATATTTTAAGATTCCTGCTGCAGATAATGCTCCATTATTTTAACTGATAAAAATGTCATAGATTTCAAATCATTGTTTATTCTATTCAACTGTTGGAAATCAGGTAATAGGAATAACAGGTTTCGATCCTGGATAACACATAATCCGCCAATGAGGGCTCATACACATACAAAGAAATAATAATAGCTAATAATCACTTGGCACCAAAGTATATTTTTGTGTTTTTCATGGTCAATCTACAATTAAAAATCAGAAGTTGGATAGCAATTAAAAAGTGTCAGGAAACAAATTATTGCTACTAACATAATTCATGCTCTAAAAGATTATTTCCAATATTGCTGATATATATGTTATTGATACTGAAAACATAAGCAGAATTGCGAGCTAAAGACAGAGCGGAAGTGAAGAAAAGAGGCGAATGTTGACCGTGTACATTTCAAGTGCCAGTCACTGGGTGGTGCCTATCTGCATCTGCTGTCAGTCCTCATCTCCATGACAACTCTGGGGATAGATGTCAATAGCTCTTGCCACCCACCCCATTTTATGGGTAAAGAAATGGACTCCCACTCCTGTGATCATGCAACTAGTAAGTGACAAAGGTGGATTTGAATTCAGCTCAATCTGACTTCAAAATCAATGCTGTTGTAGACAGTGCTGCCATAAACATCGAGGTGCATGTAAACCCTTTGAATTAGTATTTTTGTATTCTTTGGGTAAAATCTTAGTGCAATTGCTGGATCATAGGGTAGTTCTATTCAATCTTAGTACAATGAACACATTCTGTATTATTTCAATCCTTTAAAAGATTTGCCTTATGACCCAGTATGTAGACAATTGCACAAAGAACATGTTCTCAATAAGTCCATTTCATCAAGTTAATGAAAACTTTTTTTAGGGACACCTGGGTGGTTCAGTCCATTAAGTGTCTGCCTTCTGCTCACGTCATGATCCTAGAGTCCTGGGGTCCAACCCCACTTTGAGCTCCCTGCTCAGTGGGGAGCCTGCTTCTCCGTCTCCTTCTCCCCTTGCTTGTGTTCTCTCTCTTTGTCAAATAAATAAAAGAAATATTTTTTAAAAACGTTTCTTAAAAAATCAGCTTCTTCTACTATAGAGATTGGTATATTAAAAATCTCCCATTATAATTGTAGAATTTCCTATTACCATTTCTGCAAAATCTCTTGCTTTATCTATTTAAATCTAAGATACAGAAGGTAAAAAGCTTACAGTTGTTAAATATCTGTCAGTGTGTTAAATTTATAGTTTAATATTTCTATTATAACATATAACCATTTTATTTTTGGCACTCATTTGGCCTTAAATCTTTTTTAAAAATCTGATTCCAATAAAGCCATACTAGCTTTCAAACTAAAAAAAAAAATCAAACAAAACCAATGCTCTCAGTGTTTATCAAATTTTCATATATACACACTAAATTTATACCCTGGGCAATATGTTCTAAATATATCAACAATTTTTTAGTTCTCTCATTTTTTCACATGTCTTGTAAAAATGAATCCAGGATCACACATTGTCTTGAACAATGCCCCACTGGTCGAGTTTGACTTTTATTCATCAGGGAACAAAGTTCTTCATTTCACACTTTTGTTCAACTATTATGTTAGGCCCTCGAGACAAGAGAAAGCTCAAGGTACAAATCTGAAGTTAAAAGCAACATACTACATTGAATTTATACAGCATTAGAGTTTCATCTATTTAAAAAAACATGTATTGTGTATTTTACAACGTGTCACTGCAGATTCAAAGACCTAACTACCAGGAACCCAGTGAAAATATTCACAAGTATTCACAACACTGAAGACACGTTATTGCACCATATGTACTATATTTGGTGGAAGGGAAGAGGTAGGAACGATGGTGTCTGCTTGAATGAGTCTTGCAGAACTGACCGAGGAGAGGTTTGACCTCT
This sequence comes from Canis lupus dingo, assembly GCF_003254725.2. Taxonomy (NCBI): domain Eukaryota; kingdom Metazoa; phylum Chordata; class Mammalia; order Carnivora; family Canidae; genus Canis; species Canis lupus. The sequence continues at coordinate 66,398,009 of NC_064243.1, forward strand.
GCGGTGCACTAGCCCAACTAAGATGGGATGAGAGGAGTGGGTGTAAAGGCAAGAAAGAGATGGAGAGAAGTACATGGACTTCAGGCACACTTAGAAGGTAGTAATGCATCATGGGTAATGACTCTTTATGGCCTTAGAATAATGGGAAATAGACATCGTCACTGGGAAGCAGGAGATTTTGGTGCAGCGAGAAGGAGCTGTGGACTCCTGGACATTAGTCGGTCCAGCCTTATATGTTCCCTTCCACGGTATCATTCTCAAAGAGTTATTAATCGTTCATCTCTTATTTTGGTAACACTTTCTATTTAATATAGTTGTACCACTCTCCCATAGTTATTTTTGACACTGTGAGGTATTTATTGCCGAAGTTGAACTATATGCCTCCATAATTTAGATCCTCAGTCCTTGCTTTGCATGGTGGCAAGGAACCATAAAAATGATTGTGTAAGCTGGGATTGTGCAATGATCTTGACAGTCAATGAGAACCTTTAAAATGGTCCCATAACCTTTGCAAATTTTGACTAAGCATGCAAACAACTTACTATCTGTCATAAATGTATAAGGAAATGAAAATAGCAAAACTAATATTTGTCTAATACACCGTAAGTGAAAGCATTGGGAACGTGGGGAATTAAGGTGTCGTATTTCTTTGTAAAAGAATCATGTGGCCGGTCCTTGCCTCCTTCTCCCGGTGTCTCTTACAATACAGAGTGAGCAAACCTTGGTGAATTGTCATTTTCCTTTCTAAGTTTGGATGGCTTCCAGTGTCGCATCCTTTCAATGTCGTGAAATATCTCAGAGAGTTCCTCTAACATGCAGACTTGTGCAGTCACCACCTCCTCCGCTTCGTTCTCCTTCATGCTGTTGGGGTGGCCTTCACCAGGTTGCCTGGCTGCGTGCTTAGAGTCTCTGATGGCACCCACCCTAACCTACTGTTCCCAACTACATTCATGTCCCACTCAAATTTCACTGCCAGTGTTACTGTCTTTCATTTCTTTGCTGAACATGCATTTTTGTTGGCCCCTTTGACACCTATTTTGAACTATCTAATTTTCTAAAGTGTCAGATGAGTTTATCACTGGGGGACCAGGAAGCAGCACGATTACATGCTTTGCTGTCCTGTCCTGTGTGAACACAAGGAATAACAGATGTGCAGTGTGTGAGCGGCCACCAGCATACTTTCAAAGAAGTAACGTGATTAGTCACTGATCAATATGTACATGTGTGTTCTTTACGTAGAGATTTGCAGAATGAAGAGCTGGCAGCCCTGTTTGCACTTTGTACACTTAGCTCACTTACTGTGATTCTAAAATTTTAACCATGTTGTTAGGGGACTGTTATTATTTGGTGTATTTAACTAAATCATGGTAACTGAAAATTGTGTATAGTGGCAGCATGCAAGACACACACATACAGAGGATTGAACATACATCATGATATGGAGCAACTGGAAATCCCATATGCAGCTGACTGAAATGAACATAGAATAATTTTGGAAAAATTATTTTGAGAGTTTCATAAAAAGTTAAATATATACCTACCATATGACCCAGACATCTTATTCCTAGATATTTATGCATTAGAAATAGGAGCACATATCCACAAAAGGGTTCGTAGACAATTGTTCCTAGTAGCTTTATTTTTAATAGCAAAAAACTGGAACTAATCTAAATATTCATTAGGAGGTGAATGAATAAACAACTTGTGGTATAGCCACACAGTGGAATGCTACTCAGTAAAATAAAGGTTAAACAATTAATATATGCAATACAGCATGTATGACTCTCAAAATAATTATGCTAATAAAAAAGTAAAAGAAAAAAGTATAGACTCTATGACTCCATTTTTTTCACTGGAATATACAAATTGACTTATAGTGATAGAAGACAGAAAGGAGGGACAGAGAAAACTAGGGGCAGCAAATGTAAAGGTATGCAAGGAAATTTTTTGGCACTATGGGTATGTTAATTGTGTTTATTGAGGTGAGGGTTTTAGAGCTTAAAGATATGTCCAAATTAATCAAAATTTCCATTGTAAATATGTGCAGTTTATTGTATGTCACTTAAATCTCTACGAAGCTGTTGTAAAAGTAAGTAAATACAAAAATATATTCCATTTTTCTTTGTTTTTTTACTGTTATTTACTTTGCATATACTTTAAAATTGTATTGCTTTGTACTTGTTCAATGGTGATAAATATTAAAATAAATTTATTTTAATATTATTTTTCAAAATTTATTCTGAGCTTTTGTATTATAAGACAAGAATTAATTGATTATTGACACAATATGTTGTAAGTTCCATGCCATTCTTATTGTCCAGAAAATTTATAAAAATAGGTAATAAAAAATAAATGAAAAATAAAAATAGGTAATGAAATCTAAAATATTTTTAGATTTTTTTACCTTAATTATGTGACTAATAGATTAGTATAATTTTATCATTAAAAGTACTTAATGAAATCTAAAAGATTGTTAAACTTTTTATCTTAATTGAATGGCTAAATAGATCAGTGTAATTTTATCATTAAAAGTAATTAACATAGCTGCCAGCTGTTAGACTAGGAAGCTAATTGGTCACAGAAACACTTAAAAATAAAAATTGAGATTCCTTTTTTCCAATGAGGAAATTTTTCATTTAATTTAGAGAAAATAAATTAGGGTATTTTAAAAGATGGATTATAATTCTGGGCATATTATTTAGTATAAAAATAAAATTAAAAAAATTTTACTAAAATTCCCATTTATGATTGGTTTAAATACACTCTGTAGAAATGACATAATAAATGGTTGGTATCCTGAAATGAATTGATTGAGCAAGACATCTGAAATAATCTTGAGAAATAAATACCATTAAGCTTTATACTTGCAGAAATCAGGGGAAGAACGTAGGCCTTCTCTTTCCTTCTTCATAACTTATATTTAAACTTATGTTTTGCCGTAACCGAGTCAAATTTTAAGCAGGATGTATCTATGAATCAGAACAGGAGCATATAGGAGAGAAGTGACCAAATCTAATATTGATGTTTTCTTATTGCTGTTGTTATATTGTAGTTGGGTGTTTGTGGCTCTCATTGCTGTTCCTGATGAGGCATTCTTCCAAAAAAAAATAAATAAATAAATAAAATTAAGAAGTTTATATGTGTAGTTTATTTTATATAAATTGATGAATAATGTTCCAGGAATATCAAGTTTCATAAGCAAAAAAGCTTTTAGTTGTCAATTTTGCCACATGATTCTGTGGAGGAGTACTGTTGACCTCGCTCAGAGTCTGGACTATTACAGTGTCTTAGTAACATTGCCTGGCCTTTCCAGGGATTAAATATTTGCTCTAAGCTGTAGCTCTTTGTAGCTACGCTAACAGAAGAAATGCACAAAAGAAGACAGAAATGTTGAATACCATGACATGAAATCAGAATCTGAGCTAAAATCTAATACAGCCTAAGCAATATCAATGGCAAGACCAAAATCCAGCAGACAAAATATTTTCACTGTTCAAATGGAGTCAATAGGAAGCAACATGTACCCTAATAACTCATCTTAATAATTCAACCAACATCGATGTAGCATTTTCTATGCCTGGAAAATTTGTCTCTGAACAAAGATCAAGATTATGGATGAGGACAATTACTGCCTTGTGTGTTGTAAAATTTGATTTTAGGAATCGTTTAAGAGTTAAATAATAAATAATTGTGTTATTATCATTTAATTTTTGATGATTTTTATTTAACATTTATTTTGTTAATGTTCCCTTCTTTAGCTTTGTTTCTAATAATCAAATATCTATTTCAGGTAGACATCATTTTTACATTTTATCACAATATATTTTCTCTTAAGAATAATAACTTGTGTATTTATTATCATATCTTTATTGTTGAACTGAAAACCTCTGAAATTAAAACTCGGTCACACAAAATGATTCACTATTTATTATTATAGACATGCATTATTATTTTCAAGCATATAAATTGCCATTTTAAAATATAAGAAAAACTTATGATTTGGAAAATTTCCCAGATTTCCCACAAATTCCAATTTCCTGTGCTTAAACTCCCAGTATTAGTGTCTATAGGGAACTTGAAAGCACCTGGTTAGTGGTTTTATTTATTCCCTACTTTAACAGTCCTGGGTATATAGATTTATTTGAAGTCTACCTTCACCTCTAATTTCCATGTTTTATGGGTTACCAGTCCTGGGTTATCAAGTTATTCCAAGACGGTAAACCTATGTTAAAAATTTCCCTTCCCCATGACTTTGTTGTGAGAATAGGACATAGTAGTATTTTGAGTATATCTTTCTATACACATACCAAAATGAAATAATTCAATTACTCAAACACAAACCACAATGACAAAAATCAACAAGTAACATAAAGCAAAATATATGGTCTAATTCTCACTCTCCTAAGGGAAACATTTTGTAAGTGAATTAATATTTTAGACTTCTAGAATCTAAAGGAGAAAAAATATATGGCTACCTTTTACCTTTTTATACTTTAGATGTAAAAACTGATAGTCCAGTTGAAATTATCATCAGGCAATTGTTTCCATGTAATGAGATGAGAAATGATTCGGCCATTCTCCTCCAATAGCTCCAATTACTCTAGTCAAGGATATGACCACTTAAAACATTTCTGTTACTATTTCACTATGAACCTCTAACTTAGAAATCAGAATCCTTCATTATCTTAACATGCGTTGTAAGCATTCAACCCAAGCTTGAGGTTTCCTTAGGATACACAAAAGGAAATCAAATCAGATCAATTAAATATCAGGGTGATGCCCAAAAAGGTATAAATATCGTATTTATTAAATACCTTGATAACACTGACTAAAGAGTTCAGCTTTTGCTTTTGAATACTGCATGAGATAAGAATTTGACATACAATGTAGAAGGCATTTTTATTTTTAACAAAAAGATTTGGGGGCATTTTAAGAACCATGCTGAAGAGAATGTGTTTCTTATCTTTTATTAGTATGTGGGATGAATACATGAAAATATTTATGAGATTATCCCAAGGGAAAAATGCGTTCCAGCAAGATAAAAGTATATGCCTACTCACAGAGTAGTCGAGCAAAAGCGGAGCAAACATATGTGCCTCCTTACGTTACATATGATAAAATAAAGTGCTCACGGGGAATTTTAATGTCTACTTGGAAGGAGGTTTGCTGACTGTGTACTTCCTCTGTTGGCCAAATCAAATAGCAGTGTTTTCCTTATATAAGTTTTCTTATATTCGTCATGAAATATTTCATATATGTAAAAACATAGACATATAACATATGATATTATATACATGCCATATACATACATATAAAGAATAAAAAAAACATCCACAGACCCACCAACAGGCATAAGAAATAGAACATTACCAATATATTTGAAGGCCCTTAGATTCCCATCCCAATCCCTCCTCAACTTTTACCCCGGGGGTAAGTACTATTCTGAAACTTATTCTCATCATGTTCTTGTTTGATCACACACATGAGTGAAATGCACCACTGCTCCATGTAAAGCTGGATGACCTTGTGCCTATGTGTATGCCCAAGTACCCAGACCATAGATGAAGATTTGTAACCTTTCTGGTGCCCCTGGGAAGTTCTCCTGTACCCCTCGCAGTCACTCCCAACTCCAATGCTGCATACTTCCTCCTATTTAACAAAATGGTATTGCCTGTTCTTAAAATGAACATAAATGGAATCATACAGCATATAGTATTTTTCTCAGAGGTACAGGAGGGAGAGTCTAAAGCAGGTTCCGTGCCCAGCGCAGAGCCCAGTGCGGGGCCTGGTCTAACCAACTTCAAGTCACGACCTGAGCCGAGATCAAGAGTCAGATGCTTCACCCACTGAGCCCCCCAGGCGCCCCCAGCTTATGCCATTTTGGTGTCTGACTTCTACCATTCAGCATCATGGCTTTCCAATATCTTCATGCTGTTGCGGTATCATCGTTGCTGCCTCAATTTCCACAATTTGTCTGCTCTACAGCTCGTGGGCATGGATCGTTTCCAGTTTGGAGCTATTATGAGCCAGGCTGGTACGAACATCTCTGTGCAGGTCTCATTGGTGAGCGAATGTGTCAGTATTGCTGGGTTTACACCTAAGAGTGGAAATTCTGGGTCAGAGGTCAGGCTAGGCTTTGCTTGAGGAGGTTCTGTGATTTGCCAAAATAAATGTATCAGATTAAACTCCCATCAGCAATAAGTGTGAGATCTGATTGCTCCACACTTTTTTCAAAACTTATTATTTTTTTTTGTTGTTGTTTTTTTTACATTTTAGCCATCTGGTGGATTTGTAATGGTATATGTCATTGTGGCTTTAATTTGCATTTCCCTAAAGACTGCTGTGATTTTGAGCACATTTACATATGCTCATTATCCGTTTGGATATCCTTGTATATGAAATGCCTGCTTAAGTCCTTTTCTTCTCTTAAAATTAGGTTGTCTGCATTTTACTTAATGGTTTGTAGGAGCTATTTATATGTTCTGGATATAATTCTTGTGTTGGATGTATATATGGCAAAAATCTTCTCCCATTCTGTAAATTCTCTTTTAATATACCATTCCTTCTTGATTCTTAGATCTTTATTTCTGGATGTATTTTCTTTTTTGGAGTACATCCTTTATGCAGTTTTGTACTGAGAATTCAAGTTACGGCAAATCCTTTTTTTTTAAGATTTTATTTTGTTTTATTTTTATTTTATTTTATTTTATTTTATTTTATTTTATTTTATTTTATGTATTCACGAGAGACACAGAGGGAGAGAGGCAGATTCACAGATGGAGGGAGAAGCAGACTCCCTGTGGGGAGCCGGATGCAGGGGATCATCCCCAGGCAGGGATCAAGCCCTGAACCAAATGCAGACGCCCAACCATGGAGCCACCCAGGCGGCCCAAGTTACTGCAAATCCTGTTTTTGGTTATCTGTGAAAGCCTTTATTCTTCTTTTTTAAAATTATTTCATTTGGTTCAAAGTTCTTGAAAATTTCCCCCCCAGAACCCCAGCTTCTAGCTTCTGTTTTGACCTTAGAAAAGTCTAGTGTTTTCCCAATTATTGCCCTAGCCTTATCTTTGTATTCATCTTCTCAAATTTCACTATCATATGATGTGTTGGGAAATTACTTTTTTTTTAATCTTTCTTGAGATAAGCTATACTTTTAAAATCTGAAAATTAGAATCATTTATCAATTCTAGAAAATTCTCACATATCATCTCCGAATATTGCCTCAGCTCAGCCTTGCACAACTCTCTTCATTTCTCCTGATTTAATTAGATAAATGCTAGGTCTTCTTAAATTCATCTCAACCTCTTTTAACATCTCATTTATATATTTTATTGTCTTTCTTTGATGCTAAATGAGAACTTAAGGTTTACCATCTCATCAACAATCTCTTCTGTTGTGCCTAACTTTTTTTTAATTATTATTTTTTTTAAAAAATATTTTTGTTTCCTTTGTCCTCTTGCAAGGAAAAGACCCCTAAAATGAGTTTCACGTTCAGGTTGTCAATCAAATACGCCAGACACAATAAGCTCACCCAGCATTAAGCTCATTTAGCTTTAATAAAGGGAAGAAAGCAGATTGGAGCACTATGCAGGGAAGATAACCCTGGAAGCTTCAGACATCCAAGTGCAGCATCTCATGTGCCCAATCATTGCATTGCTCTAAAAAATGACAAAAAGGTGATAAGAGTGTCAGTCACATCAGAATAGAGAAGACAAAGAGGCTTGACTGCCCCTCAGTACAAGTATGTTTCCAGTCACCCATGGGGTATGTAGCTAACTCCCATTCTTTTTGAGGCTTCAGAACCCTAATGATAGAATATGTAATAAACAACCATAACAGTCATGCACAGAGTGTTTAAATTGATCCTCTCATAAAATAGGTCAAGTAATACACAGAGCCTTTGGGCCAAGTTTATCTCACGGTAAGTCTACTGGTTCCATAGACAGTACCAGTGGCCGTTACCTCATTTCTCAATTTATAATCAAAACAGACATATATAGTGGCCCTTGGAAGCATAGCAGTGGTCCCTTGGCCTGTGGAGAAAGAGCTAGTCTAGTCGAAAGAGCTGAGATGAATCCCTTGAGTCCCTTCTTCTCTTTCTTCTGACCAATATAGAGCACATAAAACAAATCATATCCCAGCTGTATTGGCATAAACCAGTGCCCCCCCTCCAGGATTTGAAGATTTATAGTATGTTAGGTAGAATCAATTATTAAGGAGAAAAATAAAATAAAATGTGGAAGGAGTTAGGAAGAACCAGGTAGAGTTGAGGTTATGATTTGAGGTAGTGTGTTCTGGTTGAGCATTCTCCCAGAACCTGAGGGAGTGACCTGTGTGGATATCTGAGCAAAAAACATTCCCAGAGAAAGAAAATGCAAAGGCCTTGAAGCAAGACCACCCTGGCGTGTTTGATGAGCAGTGGGGAGGCCAGCATGACTCGAGCTCAATGAGTGAGAAGAGAAGAGGCCAGAGAGGTGACAGCAATAAATAATGTAGGACTTTGTAGATCATTTTAGGAATTTTGGCTTTTACTCTTGAGTGAAGTGGGAAGCAATGTGGCGTGAAATAATACATGTTTTAATGAGATCGTGATGGCTACTTCATTAAGAGTAGATTGATTGGCAGGGAGAATAGGGGAAGGGTTAGTACAAATCGAAGCAGTACAAGTGGTAAAATTGTGGAAATATTTTTACACTTTCATTCTATTAGATTCAGTTTTTAGTATTCCAGCCTATCAGGATATATTCCCATGAATTTTATATATCCCCTTCCTTTTAGAAGTACATGTGTCTTAAGCCTTTGGATAGACATCCGGAAGTGTCATTATTGTGGACTTTGATCTTAAAACACACACTTTGTATATTAAAGTCCTGATTATAAGAGCTGAACACATCTCCAAAAAAAGAACATTTTCCTTTGTCCATTTCTCACTCCTTTCCATCCCCTTCCAAAACTACTTGCCTGATTCAGTTAGGAGGAAGGCAACATTAATAATTGGGAATCTTGGCAGCTATCTCTACAGCCTCACCATTCTGTGAACTTTGGTCATTGTGTCCAGCATTACAGGTCCCTGCTTGTGGCAGAAGGGCAGGAGGACAGTATCTCTCTTCTCTTGGCTTCTTTAGCATGTGTGGCCTTCTTGTTGATAGTGAAGAACTGATTTCAATTGCAGTTCAAGAATTTTAACTTAGTTTTTTATGAGAAGAGAATTATTCCATAGTTGGACATTAATAAAGAACACACACACACACACACACAAACAAGTGAAAATTAGAAAATTTATTTTGAACCTTCTAAAAATCTTCCACAGATGAGTGAAGTTGATGAACACCTTTCAATAGCAAGAGAGCTGGAAAGCAAAGTACCTAAAAGGATTTGTATTAAGTTTGGGGTGTTTATATATGACGTCCACGAGAAAGACCCCGAGGGTTTCCAAACCAAACTAAGACATGCATTCTCTTGATTTTCCAATCAAAGAACTGGGCTTACTAAAAGTAACAAATAAAAACCACTAATTATTCACAGTTGTTTGAAAAATAGAAAACTGGCCTGTGAGTTTCAGGAGTTTGCCAACATTGCTGAATCAGGAGAGGATTCTCTATGGAATTCAATAATTAAATGTGAGGACATAAGCTTTGAAAAGTTCTTGTTATAAACACAAGCCAGCAAGAGAAGTAAAGGTGAAACCATCTCAGAAAATTTCTGAAGTTGTAAATAACAAACTATAGCATCGCATCAAGTCACTAAACACTCTTTAGGGTTTTGGAAATCAGGATTCATTTCTGCCTAAAAAGAAAAAAAGGTAAGAGGATGTAAACTGTCAGAATATAAACATTTTGAGAAAGATCTCTTACTGTAGGCTTTTTAGTTTCTGTTGAAAAGATGTTTCATGATTTGTTGTCTTTAGAAATTCTTTGGTACCAGACCAATGAATAATTTTTATATCTAATATAATTATGAAATGGAAGATTAGCCAACAGTGTTTTGTACAGATATGACCTATGATCAAAGCCCAAAGCTTGCCATTAAATTCCTGTGTAACTAACAAGGTAACTCCTCTCTCTCTTCATTTTGCTAGAGGCAAAATAATATTGTCCCTGCATACTTAATACATAGTGATACATAAATGAGATGATTTTCCCATAATCCTGACAAGCATTGGTCTAAAGGGTTATCTGGTATACAGTACATAAAATACTACAGCATATTGTCAGATCTTTGGTGATATTTCCCTCATGAACTCTGGTTGTTAGGGTGCAGGGGAGAAAGTTCTAGAAAATCCCTGTGACTCAGGGTCCCTTTGGCTGTTAAGCCTCAAACACTTATTTACAGACAAACTGAAAATGTGAAGTCAAACTCGTTTTCACAGCCCCAAGGCAATCCAATAAGAAAGTGGGGTATTTTAAATCACTCTCAGATATAATTATTTTTTAAAGTTATTTTTAGCAGGCATGATGACAATTCTAGCAAAACGGCAAAACAAATTCTGAAAAACTGAAAATATTTGGTGAGCTTTCATCCTATTTCCAACTGGTTATTACTCAGGAACTGAAATATAAAATTACTGTTCAATTGCTTCATGGTTGGAAGAGGAAACAAGAACCACAAGAAGTATGCACATTAAATAAATATGTCCTAAGTAACAAAAAAATATATATACAAATTTGGGCACAAAGGAACAGACCATGTGAATTCCATATCATAGTTTTCCGTTAAGTATTATCTGTTAAAACTTTCAAGGTTGGTTTTTCCCCTCCTCTGCAGTGGCCAGTTTCTACTGAGGTCTGTTGGGGAATTGTTTTCAGCTTGAAGGCGAAGCTTACTTTTCCATTGCAACATTTATGTTCACTGCCCAGCTGGCTTCAGTCGCATCTCATTATTTTTGATGTTTTTTGCTTTTGGAGATTTCTATAAGTAAAGAAAAAACAGAGGAGTTCATCAGAAATGTGTATTGGAAATAGCAGGAAAGAAAACCATGTGCTTTCAAATACCGTTTATAGTACACTCGCATGCGTGTATGTTTTTTGAAAAATAATTGGGGGCACAACAAGAGGAGGCAAACACACACACAAAAAACAAAACAAAACAAAACAAAACAAGGAAGAAATATAAATTCTTTAGGAATAAGACAGGTATTTCTTCTTTTTTTTTGTATATTTTTTTACTGGAGTTTGATTTGCCAACATATAGTGTAGCCCCCAGTGCTCATCCCGTCCAGTGCCCCCCTCAGGGCCATCACCTAGTCACCCCGTCTCCCCACCCACCTCCCCTTCCACCACCCCTTGTTCGTTTCCTAGAGTTAAGAGTCTCTCATGTTCAAGACAGGTATTTAAGAAATACCTGTCTTAAATCTGTAAAGTGTTTCTCAATTTACAAAATGTTTTTCTTTGCATTTTAGTATCTCTTTCTAAAAACTCTAGAACACAGGCAGTGAAAGGTAAACAACTGAATTCGCAGTGAAGAGACTTGCCCAGCAATCACACAGCGAGTAAGAGACTGAAGCTTGATTGTGCCCTCAAAGTGTCTGATCGCAGACCCAACACCTCAGCTGTGACCCTATGCCTGCAAAAAGGAGCCCAAACCTGCTGGCGTTGTAAAGACTGCAGAGGAGGAAAAGAATATCTATAAATTAAACCGAAGGAAAAGCAACAGGTTTTGAGCCTAAGCAGAATGACCTACAGCTTCTAATGAGCATGTGCGGATTTGACCTGAATATAGAATAGCCTCATGTCAAAGCCTCAAATAAAGCGAGCTGCACTGCAAGTAGGACTTCAGTCTGTGTTCAAGCAGGACACCTCATTCCTTTCCATTTGGCTTTGTGGAAGCATGGTGGGTGGAGGGGGGGTTGCTGAAAAATTCCTGACAGCATGCACTATAAGGGTCAAGAGGTGTAGAAAAGCCGTCCTCTCTTGCTCCCCCATACGTGGTCTCTGAATGGCTACCACGTGGCCTGAAGAGGAACACTTGGAGGCTCTTGACATTGAGTTCTCACTAGCCTATGACTTCCTTCCTTCCTTCCTTCCTTCCTTCCTTCCTTCCTTCCTTCCTTCCTTCCTTCCTTCCTTCCTTCCTTCCTTCCTTCCTTCCTTCCTTCCTTCCTTCCTTCCTTCCTTTTCCCCCATCTTTTCTTCCTTCCTTTTTTCCTCCTTCCCTTTCTCTCTTTTTCCTTTTGTTTTTTCTTCTTTCTATCCCTCCCACTCCCCTCCTTTCTCCTCTTTTTCCTCTCCCACACAGCCTCCCCTCCCTCCTTTCCTTCCTTCTCTGCTACATACTAGCTCTGTAACCTTAAGGAAGTTACCTAACCTTTATGCACCCCATTTCCTTATCTTTAAAAAGAAGAGAAGGTAAGGGGTAATACTTCCTATTTTACAGGCTTATGATGAGGATTACATGAGCCAATAGATATAAAGAGTTTTACATTTAACACTAAAGAGCTTTACTGTCTTACCAACTGTTAGCTATTTTTATTATATGTGTGAGATACAAAGACAAAAGAGAGTGTTGTGACCTCTGAGGAACTTGCAGACTAACTGGGAAGGAAGACAAGAGATGTCGAAGCAGAAAGACGTGGGGTTTCCCCATACATTGCGTTAATTTCCCTGGAGGTCTCAATTTTCATTCCTGTATCAACATCTCTTAGAGCTAAGTGGGGCTGGGGGTTGGGGGTGCGGGGTGGGGTGGGGTGGGGTGGGCTAGTCAGTGGCCTAATGATAGAAAGCCTGGATTCCGTGCTTTTCTTGATTTCATCCTCTCTCATTATCCGTTTAGCCCCAACTGCTGCCTTTATATTTTTAGGTCTTCCTCACATCACAAACAACAAAAAGACCACCCACTGTTGAATATACATTATAGATGAAAGAACACAGGCTTTTTAGGCAGTACGCCCAGATTTAATTCCCACTTCTATCACCTACCATCTTTGTGACTTTATCTGTAGAAAGGGCTAACAACATTATTTCTCCCTCACAGGATCGTTTTCCATGGGGGGAGAAGGGGGTGAGGGCAAATGACATCGAGATATTGTAGTAGAGAGAAAGGGACTCTGAAGAACTGGGTCTGATCCTTGATTCTAAGACTTCCAGGCCGTATGTCTGGAGGAACATCTCAGTTCCACTTCTCTATCATGAAATGAGTTGTGATAGTAATAACTGAATCACAGAGTTGAGGAAATATCAAACGAAATAATGGCCCTGCAAGTGCTTTGTACAATGGAAACTGCTACAGAAATATTACCTGTTACTGTCATCTCATGTTCACATAAAACTATTATAAGCCTGTAGTCTGAAAGTTCAATCTGTCATCTTGACAGTTATTAGTCTCACTCTCCCTTGTCAATAAACTGATTTAAGGTAGGACATAGTTAAGCAGGAAAATGGGAGGTGAGGGCATTAGAATAATCAGATTATCTCACTATAAAATAATAGGATTTAAATAATCGTAGTTTTGGAAGGGACCTTAGAAGTTGCCTTTCCTTGCCTGATCTGGCCCAATTTTCCAGCCAGTGTAAGAAGTCCCCAAATAACACCTGTGTTCTTGTGGCCGGTTGGAGTTGACAGAATGGATTTCACATAGAATAGGAATTGAGTTCTTTGTGGTGTTACCTTTTAAGAATCTCAAAATGTGTAGGAACTGATTTTTCTGACAATAATTTAGATTTTAAAATTGAAAATGCTTTAAAAGCTTCAACTCTTTTGGCATTCATCAACCATTCCTTTCGGAAATGTCACAAACTTAATATGGAGGTGATGTTTCTTACATTGAACTGAATATTCACTGATTGCTTCTGAATTCACATTTACTCAAACGATCAAATTAACTGAGGGGCGTAGCATCTCACACACCCCTTGGAGACCTAGTCAAACACTCCATCTGCAGGAGAACAGATAAACAATGCAGTTTGGTTTTGTTTTTCTCTCTAAAAAGTATCCTTTAGTGGTTAAAATCGACATCCTTGTAAAAATAGCTTACTATTCAATCCACAAAATAAAGCTTTACATACGTAAAATCGGATGAGTTTTTTGAATGAGAAGATTAAGGTGAGAGGAAAACCTCCATTTCCTCTTACTTTATAGGAATCCAGTTCAAGTCTATCTAAAATTGCTTTACATTCCCTTCTAATACTGATGCTTCCTAAAGAGTGAATTTGAACCACCACTAGTCATACCCCGCTCACTTTCCCTTTCCTGAACTTGGGGATCCAGTCTCTTCAAACTCCCCAACCGGTTGATGAACAGTAGAACCTGCAGTGAGCATATCCACCTCTGGCAGGGAACAGCTCGATTGTGAAATGCGGTTTCCTGGAATCTCTTCTGTACATTTTCAACTGGATTTTCATCCATGTACCCACTCTCACATCTGTACCCATCCTCTCCTCTCCTTCCCTTAAGGCCTTTTGTAATTAAGTCATTGGAGAGATTGAAATAGCTGCTTTATTCTTCCTCTCATCACATTGCACCCCTTTCCAGAGGCGGGTCTTATATTCCTACTCCTGGCAACTGTTTCTACACACAAGAAATGCTTGATAGTTGTCATGTACTATCTGTCAAGTACAAACTGGGAGCCTGGTGCTCATTTCTTTGGTAAAGAAATATTTATCGAGAACCTACCACCAGCCAGGCACTCTTCTAGAATCTAAGGATAGAGCAACCTGATAGAAATCCCTGCCTCCATGGTGCCTTCAGGTGGGAAAGGTGATCCCTAATCAAAGTAAAGAAGCAAAGTGTACAGCATGTTGGAAGACATAAGGGAGACAGGTAGCCCCAAACAGGAAGGTTAAAATTTTAAATGAAGTCTCAACAGAAGGTATCACTAAGAAGGTGGTGGCTAAGGAAAGACCTATGGAAGACGAAGCTGGAAGTCACGTCATTCTCTAGGGGAAGATACACCACTTGGAGAACACAGTCTGTGTAGGTGTTGAGGATAGAGTGCGTGGGGAGTGTAGGAGAAACAGCTGGAAGCCAACGTAGCTGAGTGGTGAGAAAGGATGAGGAGTAGAGAGATCATTGGAGGGTTTGGAGGAAAGGAGTTACATGAACTAAGGTTTTCACACATTCTCCTTGGCTGTTGTGTTGAGAATGAATGGTATGAAGCAAGGGCAGGAGCAGACTGACCGGATAGGAAGCCAGTACAAGAATCCAAACAAGAAACGATGATGACTTGGATTAAGTTGACAACAGTAAACATGTTAAAAAAAAAAAAAAGTCATGTTCTATACATTGCTTGAGGATAAAACCAACAAGATTTGCTGATAGAGCGGGTGTGACAGTGTGATGAGTGGGAAGAGAAAGTTGTTCATAGTTCCTGCAAACTGCCTCATAGTCTTGCAAAAAAACATGTCAAAGTTGATTCCTAGTTTCTATCTGAGAGCCACCAAATCAGACTGTTTAGAGCAGAGGTTAGAAGACTTTTATTCTAAAGAGCCCGATGATAAGAGCCCTATTTGAAAGAGCCCTATTTTAGGCTTTGCATATAGTCTCTGTCAAAACCACTCCACTCTGCTTAGACAATATGAGAGCCGTCATAGGTAACATTAAATGAATGAGTGTGGCTTTTGTTGCAAGTCAACTTTATAGGACCCTGAAGTTTGAATTTCATGTAATTTTCATGTGTCAGAAAAGATTGTTTTCTTTATCTTTTTCAAATTTTAAAAAATGAAAAAAATATTCTTAGCTCGTGGACGTGAAAAACAGGCAATGGGGACAGACTCTCTTGTTGCCAGTTTGCCCATTTTGCTCTAGAGAGCAGATTCCAAGAAAATGTATTTTTAACACGCTCATGAAGTGACTTTTTTTTATATACAAGAAGTTAGAGAATCACTGCAATAAGTTTTGAAAGTTATTGTCATCTGTTCCTTTTTCCTTTGCTTTGTTCATTGGTCAGAATAAAGACAGGTTTCTTTAAAAAAATGAGAACCAGAATTGGTTTGGAATAACGGATACAAGCAAGATTCTCACCTGACAACCAGAAAAAAGATTAGGAGAAAGGAGAAAGGAAGCTTAAAATGATAAGATTGAAGGTTATTTATGAGGGTAAATAGGGAATTAGGGAGAGACTCCAAAGCTTATTATTTAGAAGTAAACTTGAGTTTAAAATTGCATTTACCATTAAAAGGGATCAATCCATGATCTGTGCACGATTCCGTAGCAGTCAGAGGCGGAGGTTACCGTACAGATGCAGTTCTCTGTTCTACACAAGTTAACATACTGTCCTCAGTCAGGAGAACAGTATTATTTTGTCCTATGAAAGAAAACCACCCACCATTTGCTTCGACGTGGATGGAACTGGAGGGTATGATGCTGAGTGAAATAAGTCAATTGGAGAAGGATAAACATCATATGGTCTCATTCATTTGGGGAATATAAAAAATAGTGAAAGGGAATAAAGGGGAAAGGAGAGAAAATGAGTGGGAAATATCAGAGAGGGAGACAGAACATGAGAGACTCCTGACTTTGGGAAACGAACAAGGGGTGGTGGAAGGGGAGGTGGGGGGGATGGGGGTGACTGGGTGACGGGCACTGAGGGGGGCACTTGACGGGATGAGCACTGGGGGTTATGCTATATGTTGGCAAACTGAACACCAATAAAAAAAAGCTCAAAAAAAGGAGAAAGAAGAAGAAAGAAAGAAAGAAAGAAAGAAAGAAAGAAAGAAAGAAAGAAAGAAAGAAAGAAAGAAAGAAAAAGAAAGAAAGAAAGAAAACCATCTATTGTAAGCTGCACACCACACACGCAGCTCACTTCTGCTTGTAAGCAACCCTGTGGTTTAGGTCTCAGTTATTATATGAGTTTGCACCATAACATATCTTTTCTAAATTTGATCATCTGATGCTTTGATTGCTCTCTCTCTCTGTTGTCTCACACTCAAATCATAAAAAACATGGGGGAAACAAGAAAAAAATTAATTTACTTGAACAGATCTCTTAATCATAATCATAGTACAAAAATCGTGATCATTCTGGGCTTAAAAATTTGACTTTGATTTTTCACTTAGTATTTCTCAACTTCATCGCTACTTACTGGCACTCTATTATCTTCTTTGTCTTTTATATATTTTTAAAGGATTTTATTTATTTATTTATTCATGAGAGATGCAGAAAGAGAGAGGGGCAGAGACACAGGCAGAGGGAGAAGCAGGCTCCCTGCAGGGAGTGCAATGAGGGACTCAATCCTGGGACTCCGGGGTCACGCCCTGAGCCAAAGGCAGGTGCTCAATGCCTGAACCACCCAGGCATCCCTCTTCTTTGTCTCAAGGTTTGATTCATCCAAATTTTATTTCTGAGACTGAATCAAATAGAAATTGATAGTTTTTATTTCAGAGAAAATATTTTTTGAAAATAGAACCCAAATGCAGTGTCAAGTTCTAGTAGATAGAACTAAAACTACTAGCAAACAGCCTTTGGGTTATCTAAAGAATTTATTGGGGAGGGACACCTGGGGGCCCAGTGGTTGAGCATCTACCCTCTGCTCAGGTCGTGACCCCGGGGTCCCGGGATCGAGTCCCGCATCAGGCTCCCTGCAGGGAACCCGCTTCTCCTGCTGCCTGTGTCTCTGCCTCTCTCTCTGTGTCTCTCATGAATAAATAAATAAAACCTTAAAAAAAGAATTTTTTGGTGAAAAAAATGATAAGTTTCCAAGTGTTTAGTGAACATTATGAAAACTATATGAGTGGAGGGAGCAGGAAAAGGAAATGGAGAGGAAGCTAGGACTTCAAACAGGCTACCTCAATAATCCATCTTGGTTTAACACTCCTGACTCCTAACTGCTGGAAAACATATTTCTTCAAATTTCTAACTGATTCCTCAGTAAGCCCACATGAGACGCGGTTAATATGATGCCACCGCCATCAATACGGTGCTGAACAAAAGCTGTTGATTGACTCTGTAATAATAACGTTTTTAGTGTCTGCTCTGTGCCAGTCTCATTACACAATTTCATGTGAGGCAGGTATTTTAATTCTCATTTTACAGATAAAGAAACAAAATCACAGGAAAATGTGACACTCTTTGAAATAAGAGTTCAGGCCTGGGTCTGCCTGGGTGCAAAGCCTGCCTGCTTCCCTCTGTGCCTCCCCGTCCTGCAGGAGGCTTCCCCGGGCCTTGGTGCCCCCGTCCAGCCACAGGCTGAGGGGAGAAGGAGTGAGGAGACAAGAAAAGAAACAGGTTGCTTTGCCTGGAGAACTGCTTTTCCCTTTCAACATGGTAGATGATTTTGCTTTTATAATTAACATTCTGCTGATGAGATCTCCCATTGGCGAAGGCTGACGAGTCAGATTTTCCGTGAAGAGCAAGCACTGCAGGAAATAAATTAATCTACAGGGAAGAAGAGGGGCAAGGCTGTCAGCCCTCACACAACTGCCTGGTATTTCGAAACTGTTGAAAGAATGAAAGGACTGTGGGTTCTCCTTCCAGCATGTTCTTAAACATTTAAACCTTCCAAGAAGAGGGAAATAGGTTGTTATAAAATGAAGAGCGATCTTAGAACATTTCACTTTAGGCTGTCAGTACTTCCAAACTGAGATAGTATTCCCTGGAAATGGGAAAGAACTTCTACCAGAGTCGTTGTTTTGTTTGTTTTAATGAAAAACCTCCCTGGTGTTAAATGGGAGGATGAATGATAGTCCAGATTTTCTGATGACCAGGTTGGAGTGACCCAATATTTTATATACAACCTGTTCTCCAGGCTTCGGAGTAAAAGTCATTGTCGTGCCTGGAATTACACACAACTTACAAGAATGCTGAATTATTGGAGTGTTCCTTTATTAAAATTGAGAAACAGGAACATGTTCTATGATACGTGAAGAACGTGTCTCTTGATGGCGTGCATCCCGTCAGTCGCCAGTCAAGGTCTTTAAGACAGAGCACCAATGTTGTCTAATTCTCTAAGTAGTTCTGATAGAGAACCACCTCATGTTCTATTTCTCGTAATAATAATATAAGGAAAATCTGAAGTTTAGATTAAATATTAAGCTTAAAAGAAAACTCAGTATAAAAATTCCTTGGGGCATCTGAGTGGCTCAGTCGGTTAAGCATCCGACTCATGACTTTGGCTCAGGTCGTGATCTCAGGGTCATGGGATGGAGCCCCAAGTGGGGCTCTGCTCTGAGCACTGAATCTGCCTGAGATTACCTTCCTCTTCCTCTCCCTCGGCCCCTCTCCCTGCTCACACTTTCTCTTTCAAATAAATAAATAAAATCTTAAAAATTTCTTGATTTCCCTATAGATCCGTTCTTCATTTGTAGCTCCTACTTTGACCTCGGTGATGAGTTTTTCCATGGAGCTTGTTTTCTCTCCCTTGTTGAATTTAGTGCAATATGTAGGTTCCTACATGCGGTGAATCACTTCTATGTGAGTTTTGCTTAAAGATGATCAGCAGTTGCATTGCTTGATGTTATCAGAAGAGGCCAGACTCTCATGCTTTCAGAACTGACAGGGCACAAAGATTACTTGGTAGACTTCCTATTTTGGTGAGGAAAGCATAATAACTCAGGAAAATGAAGTGGCCTGTGAAGGGCGAGACCTCTCAGTGTGGTGAGCTGGGTCTAGACCTTAGGGTACCTGTTTTTTGTTTTCTGGCCTCGGGCTCTTCTCACTACTCGACAGGTTGAATTTATGGAGGATGAGTCACGGTATGAATTTAATCTAAAGATGGAGGAAGGGATCCCTGGGTGGCGCAGCGGTTTGGCGCCTGCCTTTGGCCCAGGGCGCGATCCTGGAGACCTGGGGTCGAATCCCATGTCGGGCTCCCCGTGCATGGAGCCTGCTTCTCCCTCTGCCTGTGTCTCTGCCTCTCTCTCTCTCTCTGTGTGACTATCATAAATAAATAAAAATTAAAAAAAAAATAAAAAGGGAAATTAGAAATTAAAAAAAAAAAAAAAGATGGAGGAAGACTTAGAAGGACATAGCTGAAATGTCCAAAGAAAGGAAATCCCATTAGATAACTTTCTTCAGGAAGCTATAAAATTTGCTCGGTAGACAACAGTCATGTAGGGCAAAACCAAATAGGCATATTTACAAGATTGTCCTTTCTGGCTGAGAAGAGACACATGATGAGGAAATCCCAGTTTAGCCAGTCAGGTCACCAGAAGCAATCTCTGCAATTAATGAGTGCCCTGTGCAATAGCCGGAGCCTCTTCAAAACTGACCGACCATCTCCGGATCCCAAATGGCTTTGCTCTCAGTTGAAGGAAGCCACCTCACCCCTGGTTCTGCTTCCTCAGGAGCCACAGTACCCAATGCCTGACCCATGCAGTGCTATAAAGGCCTGGCCCCTGGCCCCTGGCCCCCAGCACAGGACAGCTCTCAAGAGCCACACCAGCTCCAGGGCTTCCGGTGGCATCAGCGAAGTCTGTGCTGTTCCTGAGGTCACTTCCCAGTAAATGTTCCACATGGAAGTCCACCCAGGGTACTAGACATGAAACAACTGAAAACAAACATTTGCACTTAACACGTGTTGTCTACTAAAAATAGAGCTTAAACTGAATAAACAGTGAAGGCCTGTGCTCTTCCTTGAGCTGCCGCAGCTGAGGTAAGATGGGGAAGGTGTCCATCTAGGGGAGGCCAGGGCTTCCAGGCCTCTGCAAAATTGCACTATTTCTTGGACTCAGAGGAGTCAGTGACTCATCTCCAAAGAAGGTTGCCAATTGACTTCCACGACCATGGCATTTGCAGGGGCCATGAAGTTCCCAGGAAGATACAGTTTTCAAAGGGAAAACAAGTGGAAGCAAGTAGAAACCCAGAAACTGTAGGAGCACAGCAGGTGGTCATGGTCAGCACTTTGCAGAAGGTGCTATCTGGAAGCAAAGTTTTTCTTGGCAATCAACCCCTGGAGATGCAGAAGTTAGTTAAAATGGCTATGGTTCAATTGGAGTTTATTATGTCCTGTACCAACTTTAACCTATTTCATCTAATGTAGTCCTCAAAATAGCCTATGGTCTGGCACTATGATCGAGCCAATCTCAGAAAGAAAGAGACGGAGACATTAGCAAATGGCTCGTGAAGCAGGTGGGAGTCATGATTTAAACCCAGTGGTTGGAGTTCAGACTCCAAAGGTTAACCACTTAATCATCCTGCTTTCAGGGGACTGTTCTTTTAGTAATTTATGGACAAAACAATGTACAGACCTAATAACAAAGCTCCTAAAATAAGACGTGGGCTTTGCCAAGCTGCCAAGTGACCAGAACGAGATCGAGGACCCGCAGAAGAAGGTCGAGCAGGAGACTGGGTGAAGCATTTTCATGAGCTGCTCAGAGAAGAGGAGCCGGGCCTGAAGCCCCGACCCAGGGGTACAGGTTACGGCTCCTGCCGCAGGAGAGCAAACTCTCATCACACGGGGTGCATTCAGCCGTTCACGGCGAATCTTCTAGTTATTTACGTTCAATTCCAAAATAAAGAATTCCCTTGGTGTGATTATTAGACACATGTTTGAATTGGTTCTACTTCATCTAACCAGAAGAATAAGATCTGGGTGCCCAGAAGGAGCAAACCTGGAGAAGCAGCACCCCAGTCTTATTTTTTTATTGGAGTTCAATTTGCCAACATATAGCATATCATCCCACCAAGTGCCCCCCTCAGTGCCCGTCACCCAGTCACCCCACCCCCCGCCCACCTCCCCTTCCACCATCCCTTGTTCATTTCCCAGAGTTAGGAGTCTCAGACTGGATAAAAAAGATGCAGTGGAGCACCTCTGTCTTTTTTTTTTTTTAATTTTTATTTATTTATGATAGTCACGGGGGGGGAGGGGGCAGAGACACAGGCAGAGGGAGAAGCAGGCTCCATGCACTGGAAGCCTGATGTGGGATTCGATCCCGGGTCTCCAGGACCGCGCCCTGGGCCAAAGGCCGGCGCCAAACCGCTGCGCCACCCAGGGATCCCGAGCACCCCTGTCTTAATAATTTTTTTGTTTTTGTTTTCGTCTGTGACTTACTACACAGACTCTAAAACTATCATTCTTACCCAAAGAGAATGTAGGAAATGACTGACTTATGTCTAAGCACTCACAGACAGGAAAGTTCAGAAAGTTGCCCCTCCTGAGCTCCATGGGGGCTGTGGGCTATTCAGAGGTGAGCTAGCTACGCTACATGGTAAATGTTAACTAGAGATCCAACGAGTTTTTTTTTTTTTTTTCAAATAAAGAGGCATCTATTGCACAAGATAAAAATGAAGTCTGAAGAATTATATTCTTGTGACACCTAACTTTTGCATTTTTACATATGGAATTGTTACACACTCTAATTCATAGGGAAGACAGATTCTGTGATTGATTGTAATTACAAATGGGAAGTTAATGAAGGTATTTCCCAGACGAGCATACTAAACAATTTCTCAAAAAATGCATGTTGAGGGGATCCCTGGGTGGCGCAGCGGTTTGGCGCCTGCCTTTGGCCCAGGGCGCGATCCTGGAGACCCGGGATCGAATCCCACATCGGGCTCCCGGTGCATGGAGCCTGCTTCTCCCTCTGCCTGTGTCTCTGCCTCTCTCTCTCTCTGTGACTATCATAAAAAAAAAAAAAAAAAAAAAAATGCATGTTGAAATTCACCTGAATTTTACTCTTCTTTAATAAATTTAGGAGTCTCACTTGCTTAAGGCCACTACTTCTAGGGGCGCCTGAGTGGCTCAGTCACTTAAGCATCCACCTTTGGCTCAGGTCACGATCCCAGAGTCCTGGGATCCAGCCCCGGCCTGGAGCCGGCATCCCCGCTCGGCAGGGAGCCTGCTTCTCCATCTCCTTTGGCTGCATGCCCTGCTTGTGTTCTTTTTTTCTCTCTTGTTCTTTCAAATAATAAATAAATAAATAAATAAATAAATAAATAAATAAATAAAATCTTAAAAAAAAAAAAAACACACTACTGTAATTCCAAGTCTCCTTTTTCTTAAGCTTTCACTTACAGGCAACACATCCAAGCAGGTGCTGCCCTGGTCGGTAACATACTCTGCACTATTCATTCAGGGTACAGAGCTGGGGATGTCCCCTACCATCCCAGGAAGATGCACATGCAGGAGTAGATCAGATAAGGTTGTTGTTGTTGTTTTTCCTATGATCGAAACAAAAACTTTGATCTCAGGAATTTTGTTATCTGGTACTTTTTCGGATCCCATAATCTTAAGGAGGAACAAAAAGTTTTCCATGAATTAATAATGGCTTGAAATTCAACTCACTGTAGCAATATTTAGTGCAGTAGTTGTTTCTTTATAGTCACGCTTGATTAGTATTTGAAATTTGCAGGAATTGCAATATGCATGGTTTTCAAAGCCCTTTGCAGAATTTCATTTTTATCACTCAGCAAGAGTCAATGAAAAGGCAATAAGAAAAGCTCTATGGGATATTTTTATAGGAGTGTCAAAAGCCAGTAAGCTAACTACATGAAAGAACCCAGATTGTACAGACAGAGTTTGAGCAGAAACACTTCAGAGGCTTTATATCTAGTATTTTGACTTTTACATGCCCTTGGAGGAAAAAAAAAAGAGTGCTAGCTACAAAACCAAATAAGGAGGGGAAAGGAACAACCCATATGCTTAAGAATAATTACAGTTTCCATTTTCCTACAAATGAAATGTGAAGTTTCAAAGATAAAGTGTAATAGAAATTGTGCTGCTTTGGTGTGTCTAAAATATTGCCAAGAAAGAAAATTCTCATTTCCCTTGCTAACTCATCCCAGATTTCTACAATATGGAAGTTAGTCTATCAACCTCTCCACAAGCCCATTTGTTCTTGTTTTGCTTTTAGTAGAGATGAAAAATTATCAGATCATCTCTAGAAACAAAACTCTCATAATTCAAAGGTACATTAGGTTACTTATCTGACACATCTTTAAATTAAAGACATCTCAGTTACTGTAACCTCTTCTCAAGACATTAATCCTTCTTGTTAATTCTAGCAAAAATTTAAAAAATATTATTCTCTTGATAATACAAGCAATAGTAAATACTTCCTGGCCATGAAAACCATAAATGAAGAGAAAACTCTAATAAGAAGGAAAAGTGAATGGACCTATCATTATTGTGTTTATCATTTCACTGTAGTTAAGACACTACATTTCTTTTTTTTTAGATTTATTTTTATTTATTCGAGAGAAGGAGAGAGAGAGAGAGAGAGAGTAGCAGAGCAGGGAGGTGGTAGAGAAGGAGAAAGAATCCTGAAGCAGACTCCCCACTGAGTGTGGAGCCCCACAGAGGGCTCGATCCTAGCACCCCAAGATCATGACCTGATCCAAAATCAAGAGTCAGCTGCTTAACTGATTGAGCCATCCAGGAGCCCCCGGAACTACATTCCAATGAGATTTGCAGCTGAGGCAATCACTTTGACAGAGCCTTATGTTCCAAGCAAAGCGGAAGTAAGAATCTGTAAATTAGGCCTGTGGCACATAGGCAGTTAAAACCAGTATTATGTGGCTTCACCGACCTCTGGGTACATTGGTGGCTGCTAGTTGAGTTGCCCCACTCTTGCTTCTCTCTTTCTCCAGATTGGCCAAATCACTTTGACAACCACCTGGTGCTTTTGAATCCAGGCCAGCTTGATTTGAGTGCAGTTTCTTGGATATGTCTACATGGAGACTCTGAAATGATACAGGCCAGAGTGAATGATTTCACGAGTAAATTATCAGTCGAAAACAAATGCTTCCCAGAGATAGGACAAAGATAAACATTTATCATATGGCAAGTTATGTTTGTGTATCTGAATCCGAATATTCTCTATGTCAAGGGGAGTTAATGATTACATTTTCATCAATACATTTTGGTAATCTAGGGGTGGGATTTTTGAGAAATTCACCCAAGTGACTAGAATAAGTCATCTCAGTCTCAGAAAATCTGCTTCAAATTCCGTTTGTGCATATCATTTTATTCTTGTGAAACATATTTTTCATTTAAAACTTTTTCACTCAGATTTATTATTACAGTTGAATGACCCAGCATTTCATTATATATCACATAATTACATATCATATAATGAAGAGCAGGTTTCATTTCTGCATTCTCTGTAGCTTTTATATGAAACAAATCATAACATCTACTTGAAATTAACCTACATTTTTATCAGCATTATGCAAACTTGACAAAGCTCTTCTAGTCAATTTAAGAATAATAATTCATCCTAACAATGAATCATTAAGGCACAACATCAATGGACCCTAAAACACGTCTCCCATATAAGAGATGTCATAGTATTTGATGTTAGACTAACATTGTATGCTTCAAAAGAATCATCAGATAGGAGCAAAAACTAAAGACCTAAATAAAAAGTGGAACTTTCAACACTTTGCTTCTATCCAAATTCAGAGTAGGTTTTGTTGTTGTTGTTGTTGTTGTTGTCATTGTTGTTGTTTTTAGTTTAATATGGATGCATAAATTCAAAGGTTCATAGAGTCAAAGTTACCCAGTCAACCATTTTGGTTCACTAAAGGATAGGAT